>NW_026893822.1:0-356096 GCF_032452875.1 Bos javanicus
CTGATCATGCACATCATCATGAGCTATCATGCACTGATCAAACGGCTGATCATACACTGATCACGGGCTGCCATGCACTACTACGTGGCTGATCATGCACTGATCATGTAGCTACCATGTATAAGTCACGTGAATGATCATACACCCATCAGGTGACTGATCATGCACTGATCACGTGGGTGATCATACACTAATCATGTGACAGATCGTGCACTGATCACGTGGCTGATCATGCACTGATACCGTGATTGAGCATGGACTGATCACATGACTCTCATGTAGTGATCACATGACTTAATGGGGCTGATCATGTGACTGATAATGTGCTGATCATGTTTGCTATCATACACCGATCATGTGCCTCTGGAGGCAATAAACAAAGAGCTGAGTAGGCACGAATCAAACAGTCAGCAGGCAATAATCATGGAACACAGCTGTGAAAAATCATGCTGCTCAGCTGGCAATAATCAAGCAGCTGAGCAGGCAGGAATTATGCAGCACAGCTGGCAATTGTCAAGCAGATGACAGGCAGGAATCGTGCAGCTCAGCTGGCAATTGTCAAGCAGATGAGCAGACAGTAATCACGCAGCTTGGCAGGCCCTGATCACGTGACTGAGCATGCACTGTTCACGTGGCTGATCAAACACTGATCACGTGATTGATCATGCACTGATCACTTGGATATCATGCACTGATCACGTGACTGATCATACACTGTTCATGTGTCTGACCATGCACTGATCATGTGGCTGATCATACACTGCTCACGTAACTGATCATGCACTGATCACGTGGCTATCATGCACTGAATACGTGGCTGAACATGCACCGTTCACGTGGCTGATCACACACCTCTCACGTGACATATCATGCACTGATCACGTGGCACTCATGCACTGATCACGTGGCTGATCATACTCTGCTCACGTAACTCATCATGGACACATCAAGTTTCTATCATGTACTGCTCACGTGGCTCGTCACGGAATGTTCATGTAGCTACCATATACTGATCACGTGATTGATCATGCACAGATCACGTAAATGATCATGCACTGTTCACGTGCCTGATCATGTACTGATCACGTGACTGATCATGCACTGATCACGTGGCTGATCATGCACTGATCACGTAATTGATCATGCACTTATCATTTGGCTGATCATGCACTGATCACGTGGCTGATCATACACTGATCACGTGACTGATCATGCACTGATCACGTGACTGATCATGAACTGATCACGTGGCTATCATGCACTGATCACTTGGCTGGTCATACACTGATCACATGACTGATCATGCACTGTTCACGTGACTGATCATGTAGAGATCACCTGAATAATTATGAAGTGATCACGTGGCTCATCATGCACTGATCACGTGGCTGATCACACATGTATCACGTGACTGGTCATGCACTGATCACGTGGCTCTCATGCACAGATCATGTGGCTATCATGCACTAATCACGTAGCTATCATGCACTGATCACGTGGCTGATCACGCAATGATCACGTAGCTACCATGTACTGGTCATGTGACTGATCATGCACTGATCACGTAATTGATCCTGCACTTATCACATGGCTCATCTCTCACTGATCCGGTGGCTGATCACACACGTCTCACGTATCACACACGTATCACGTATCAAGCAGATGAGCAGACAGTAATCACGCAGCTCAACAGGCCCTTATCACGTGACTGAGCATGCACTATTCACGTGACTGATCATGCACTGATCTCGTGTCTGATCATGCACTGATCACGTGGCATATCATGCACTGCTCACGTGGCTGATCATGCCATGGTCAAGCAGCTACCATGTACTGGTCACATGACTCATCATGCACTGATCACGTGACTGATCATGCAGTGATCACGTGACTATCATGAACTACTCACGTGGCTGATCATGCAATGATCATGTAGCTACCATGTACAGGTCACGTGAATGATCATACACCCATCAGGTGACTGATCATGCACTGATCACGTGGCTATCATGCACTGATCACAAGACTGATCATGCAATGTTGACGTCTATATCATGCACTGATCACATGACTGCCCATGCATTGATCACGTGGATGATCATACACTAATCTTGTGACAGATCATGCACTGATTACATGGCTGATCATGCACTGATACCGTGACTGAGCATGGACTGATCACATGACTCTCATGTAGTGATCACGTGACTTAATGGCGCTGATCATGTGACTGATCATGCGCTGATCATGTTTGCTATCACACACTGATCATGTGCCTCTGGAGGCAATAAACAAAGAGCTGAGTAGGCATGAATCAAACAGTCAGCAGGCAATAACATGGAACTCAGGTGTGAGGAATCATGCTGCTCAGCTGGCAATAATCAAGCAGCTGAGCAGGCAGAAATTACGCAGCACAGCTGGCAATTGTCAAGCAGATGACAGGCAGGAATCGTGCAGCTCAGCTGGCAATTGTCAAGCAGATGAGCAGACAGGAATCACGGAGCTCAGCAGGCCCAGATCACGTGACTGAGCATGCACTGTTCACGTGGCTGATCATACACTGATCACGTGATGATCATGCACTGATCACTTGGATATCATGAACTGATCACGTGGCTGATCATACACTGTTCACGTGTCTGACCATGCACTGATCACGTGGCTTATCATACACTGCTCACGTAACTGATCATGAACTGATCACGTGGCTGTCATGCACTGATCACGTGGCTGAACATGCACTGTTCACGTGGCTGATCACACTCCTGTCACGTGACATATCATGCACTGATCACGTGGCACTCATGCACTGATCACGTGGCTGATCATACTCTGCTCACGTAACTCATGCACACATCGTGGCTATCATGCACTGCTCACATGGCTCGTCATGGAATGATCACGTAGCAACCATATAATGGTAACGTGACTGATCATGCAAAGATCACATAAATGATCATGCACTGTTCACGTGACAGATCATGTACTGATCACGTGACTGATCATGCACTGACCACGTGGCTATCATGCTCTGCTCAGTGGCTGATCATGCAATGATCACGTAGCAACCATGTACTGTCACGTGACTGATCATGCACTGATCACGTAATTGATCCTGCACTGATCACGTGGCTCATCATGCACTGATCACGTGGCTGATCACACATGTATCACGTGACTGATCATGCACTGATCACGTGGCTCTCATGCACTGATCACGTGGCTGTCATGCACTGATCACGTGGATATCATGCACTGATCACGTGGCTGATCACACACGTATCACATGACTGATCATGCACTGATCACGTGGCTATCATGCACTGATCACGTGGCTATCATGCACTACTCACGTGGCTGATCATGCAATGATCATGTGGCTACCATGTACAGGTCACGTGAATGATCATACACCCATCAGGTGACTGACCATGCACTGATCACGTGACTGATCATGCACTGATCTCGTGTCTGATCATGTACTGCTCACGTGGCTGATCATGCGATGATCACGCAGCTACCATGTACTGGTCACATGACTGATCATGCACTGATCACGTGACTGATCATGCAGTGATCACGTGGCTATCATGCACTACTCACGTGGCTGATCATGCAATGATCATGTAGCTACCATGTACAGGTCACGTGAATGATCTTACACCCATCAGGTGACTGACCATGCACTGATCACGTAATTGATCATGCACTGATAATATGGCTGATCATGCACTGATCACGTGGCTGATCATCCACTGATCACGTGACTGATCATGCACTGATCACGTGACTGATCATGCACTGATCACGTGGCTTATCATGCACTGATCACTTGGCTGGTCATACACTGATCACGTGCCTGGATCATGCACAGATCACATGACTGATCATGCACTGAACACGTGATTGATCATGCACTGATCACGTGGCTATTGCACGGTTACTCACGTGGCTGACCATGCAATGATCATGTAGCTACCATGTACCGGTCAGGTGACTGATGCATACACTCCATTAGGTGAGGGATCATGCACTGATCACGTCGATGATCATACACTGACCACCTGCCTGGTCATGCACAGATCACGTGACAAATCATGAACTGATCACATAGCTGATCATGAACTGATCACCTGGCTGATCATGCACTGATCACGTGGCTGATCATGCACTGATACCGTGACTGAGCATGGACTGATCACATGACTATCATGTAGTGATATCGTGACTTAATGGCTCTGATCATGTGACTGATCATGCGCTGATCATGTTTGCTATCATACACCGATCATTTGCCTCTGGAGGCAATAAACAAAGAGCTGAGTAGGCACGAATCAAACAGTCAGCAGGCAACAATCATGGAACTCAGTTGTGAGGAATCATGCTGCTCAGCTGGCAATAATCAAGCAGCTGAGCAGGCAGGAATTATGCAGCACAGCTGGCAATTGTCAAGCAGATGACAGGCAAGAATCATGCAGACCAGCTGACAATTTTCAAGCAGATGACAGGCAAGAAACATGCAGCCCAGCTGGCAATTTTCAAGCAGATGAGCAGACAGTAATCACGCAGCTGAACAGGCCCTTATCACGTGACTGAGCATGCACTATTCACGTGGCTGATCATACACTGATCACGTGGCTGATCATGCAATGATCACGCAGCTACCATGTACTGGTCACATGACTGATCATGCACTGATCACCTGCCTTATCATGCATATATTATGTGACTGATCATGTGCTGATCATGTTTGGTGTCACACACTGATCATGTGCATCTGGAGGCAATGAACATAGAGCTGAGTAGGCAGGAATCAGTCAGCAGGCTATAATCATGGAACTCACCTCTGAGAAATCATGCTGCTCAGCTGGCAATAATCAAGTAGATGAGCAGGCAGGAATTACGCAGCACAGGTGGCAATTGTCAAGGAGATGACAGGCAGGAATCATGCAGCTCAGCTGGAAATTGTCAAGTAGATGAGCAGACAGTAATCACGCAGCTCAGCAGGCCCTGATCACGTGACTGAGCATGCACTGTTCACGTGGCTGATCACACACCTATCACGTGACTGATCATGCACTGATCATGTGATTGATAATGCACTGATCACGTGGCTATCATGCACTGATCACTTGGCTGGACATACACTGATAACGTGCCTGGTCATGCACTGATCACGTGGCTGATCATGCACTGATCACGTGACTGATCATGCACTGATCTCGTGTCTGATCATGCACTGATCACGTGGCTATCATGCACTGCTCACGTGGCTGATCATGGGATGATCACGCAGCTACCATGTACTGGTCACATGACTGATCATGCACTGATCACGTGACTGATCATGCAGTGTTCACGTGGATATCATGCACTACTCACGTGGCTGATCATGCAATGATCATGTAGCTACCATGTACAGGTCACGTGAATGATCATACACCCATCAGATGACTGATCATGCACTGATCACGTGGGTGATCATACACTAATCATGTGACAGATCATGCACTGATCACGTGGCTGATCATGCACTGATACCGTGACTGAGCATGGACTGATCACATGACTATCATGTAGTGATCACGTGACTTAATGGCGCTGATCATGTGACTGATCATGCACTGATCACGTGGCTATCATGCACTGATCACTTGCCTGGACATACACTGATCACGTGCCTGGTCATGCACTGATCACGTGGCTGATCATGCACTGATCACGTGACTGATCATGCACTGATCTCGTGTCTGATCATGCACTGATCACGTGGCTATCATGCACTGCTCATGTGGCTGATCATGCACTGATCACGTGACTGATCATGCACTGATCTCGTGTCTGATCATGCACTGATCACGTGGCTATCATGCACTCCTCACGTGGCTGATCATGCACTGATCACGTGGCTGATCATGCACTGCTCACGTGGCTGATCAGGGTATGATCACGTAGCTACCATGTACTGGTCACGTGACTGATCATGCACTGATCACATAATTCATCATGCACTGATCATGTGGCTGATCATGCACTGATCACGTGGCTGAACATACACTGATCACGTGACTGATCATGCACTGATCACGTGACTGATCATGCACTGATCACGTGGCTATCATGCACTGATCACTTGGCTGGACATACACTGATCACGTGCCTGGTCATGCACTGATCACGTGCCTGATCATGCACTGATCACGTGACTGATCATGCACTGATCTCGTGTCTGATCTTGCACTGATCACGTGGCTATCATGCACTGCTCACGTGGCTGATCATGCGATGATCACGCAGCTACCATTTACTGGTCACATGACTGATCATGCACTGATCATGTGACTGATCATGCAGTGATCACGTGGCAATCATGCACTACTCACGTGGCTGATCATGCAATGATCATGTAGCTACCATGTACAGGTCACGTGAATGATCATACACCCATCAGGTGACTGATCATGCACTGATCACGAGACTGATCATGCACTGATCACGTCTATATCATGCACTGCTCACGTGGCTGATCATGCAATGATCACGCAGCTACCATGTACTGGTCACATGACTGATCATGCACTGATCACATAATTGATCATGCACTGATCACCTGGCTTATCATGCATTGATCATGTGACTGATCATGTGCTGATCATGTTTGGTGTCACACACTGATCATGTGCCTCTGGAGGCAATGAACATAGAGCTGAGTAGGCAGGAATCAGTCAGCAGGCTATAATCATGGAACTCACCTCTGAGAAATCATGCTGCTCAGCTGGCAATAATCAAGTAGATGAGCAGGCAGGAATTACGCAGCACAGGTGGCAATTGTCAAGGAGATGACAGGCAGGAATCATGCAGCTCAGCTGGAAATTTTCAAGCAGATGAGCAGACAGTAATCACGCAGCTCAGCAGGCCCTGATCACGTGACTGAGCATGCACTGTTCACATGGCTGATCACACACCTATCACGTGACTGATCATGCACTGATCATGTGACTGATCATGCACTGATCACGTAGCTATCTTGCACTGATCACTTGGCTGATCATACACTCATCACGGGACTGATCGTGCACTGATCACGGCGTTATCATGCATTTACTACATGACTTCACATGCAATGATCACGTGGATGATCATGCACTGATCGCGTGACTGACCATGCACTGATCGCGTGACTGATCAGGCACTGATCAAATGGCTGATCATGCACTGATCACGTGGCTATCATGCACTGCTCACGTGGCTGATCAGGCAATGATCACGTAGCTACCATGTACTGGTCACGTGACTGATCATGCACTGATCACGTCGCTATCATGCACTGATCACTTGGCTGGACATACACTGATCACGTGCCTGGTCATGCACTGATCCCGGGGCTGATCATGCACTGATCACGTGACTGATCATGCCCTGATCACGTGGCTGATCATACACTGATCACGTGACTGATCATGCACTGATCACGTGACTGATCATGCACTGATCACGTGGCTGTCATGCACTGATCACTTGGCTGGACATACATTGATCACGTGCCTGGTCATGCACTGATCACGTGGCTGATCATGCACTGATCACGTGACTAATCACGCACTAATCTCGTGTCTGATCATGCACTGATAACGTGGCTATCATGTACTGCTCACGTGGCTTATCATGCAGTGATCACGTGGCTATAATGCACTAATCACGTGGCTGATCATGCACTGATCACGTGGCTATCATGCACTGATCGTGGCTATCATGCACTGATCACTTGGCTGGACATACACTGATCACGTGCCTGGTCATGCACTGATCACGTGGCTGATCATGCACTGATCACGTGACTGATCATGCACTGATCTCGTGTCTGATCATGCACTGATCATGTGGCTATCATGCACTGCTCACGTGGCTGATCATGCGATGATCACGCAGCTACCATGTACTTGTCACATGACTGATCATGCACTGATCACGTGACTGATCATGCAGTGATCACGTGGATATCATGCACTACTCACGTGGCTGATCATGCAATGATCATGTAGCTACCATGTACAGGTCACGTGAATGATCATACACCCATCAGGTGACTGATCATGCACTGATCACGAGACTGATCATGCACTGATCACGTCTATATCATGCACTCATCACATGACTGCCCATGCACTGATCACGTGGATGATCATACACTAATCATGTGACAGATCATGCACTGATCACTTGGCTGATCATGCACTGATACTGTGACTGAGCATGGACTCATCACATGACTATCATATAGTGATCGCGTGACTTAATGGCGCTGATCATGTGACTGATCATGCGCTGATCATGTTTGCTATCATACACTGATCATGTGCCTCTGGAGGCAATAAACAAAGAGCTGAGTAGGCACGAATCAAACAGTCAGCAGGCAGTAATCATGGAACTCAGGTGTGAGGAATCATGCTGCTCAGCTGGCAATAATCAAGCAGCTGAGCAGGCAGGAATTACGCAGCACAGCTGACAATTGTCAAGCAGATGACAGGCAGGAATCGTGCAGCTCAGCTGGCAATTGTCAAGCAGATGAGCAGACAGCAATCACGCACCTCAGCAGGCCCAGATCACGTGACTGAGCATGCACTGTTCAAGTGGCTGATCATACACTGATCACGTGATTGATCATGCACTGATCACTTGGATATCATGCACTGATCACGTGGCTGATCATACACTGTTCAAGTTTCTGACCATGCACTGATCAAGTGGCTGATCATACACTGCTCACGTAACTGATAATGCACTGATCACGCGTCTATCATGCACTGAATACGTGGCTGAACATGCACTGTTCATGTGGCTGATCACACACCTGTCAAGTGACTGATCATGCACTGATCACCTGGCACTCATGCACTGATCACGTGGCTGATCATACTCTGCTCACGAAACTCATCATGCACACATCACGTGGCTATAATGCACTGCTCACGTGGCTCATCATGGAATGATCACGTAGCTACCATATACTGGTCACGTGACTGATCATGCACAGATCACGTAAATGATCATGCAATGTTCACGTGACTGATCATGTACTGATCACGTGACTGATCATGCTCTGCTCACGTGGCTGATCATGCAACGATCACGTAGCAACCATGTACTGGTCACGTGACTGATCATGCACTGATCACGTGGCACTCATGCACTGATCACGTGGCTGATCCTACTCTGCTCACGTAACTGATCATGCACACATCACTTGGCTATCATGCACTGATCACGTGGCTGATCACACATGTATCACGTGACTGATCATGCACTGATCACGTGGCTCTCATGCACTGATCCCGTGGCTATCATGCACTGATCACGTGGATATCATGCACTGATCACGTGGCTGACCACACACGTATCACATGACTGATCATGCACTGATAACGTGGCTATCATGCACTGATCACGTGGCTATCATGCACTGATCACGTGGCTGATCACGCAATGATCACGTAGCTACCATGTACTGGTCACGTGACTGATCATGCACTGATCACGTAATTGATCATGCACTGATCACGTGGCTGATCATGCACTGATCACGTGGCTGATCATACACTGATCACGTGACTGATCATGCACTGATCACGTGACTGATCATGCACTGATCACGTGGCTATCATGCACTGATCACGTGGCTGATCATGCACTGATCACGTGGCTGATCATGCACTGATCACGTGACTGATCATGCACTGATCACGTGACTGATCATGCACTGATCACGTGGCTGATCATGCACTGATCACGTGGCTATCATGCACTGATCACATGACTGATCATGCACTGATCACATGACTGATCATGCACTGATCACGTGGCTTATCATGCACTGATCATGTGACTGATCATGTGCTGATCATGTTTGGTATCATACACTGATCATGTGCCTCTGGAGGCAATGAACAAAGAGCTGAGTACGCACGAATCAGTCAGCAGGCTATAATCATGGAACTCAGCTGTGAGAAATCATGCTGCTCAGCTGGCAATAATCAAGCAGATGAGCAGGCAGGAATTACGCAGCACAGGTGGCAATTGTCAAGCAGATGACAGGCAGGAATCGTGCAGCTCAGCTGGCAATTGTCAAGCAGATGAGCAGACAGTAATCACGCAGCTCAGCAGGCCCTGATCACGTGACTGAGCATGCACTGTTCACGTGGCTGATCACACACTGATCACGTGACTGATCATGCACTGATCATGTGACTGATCATGCACTGATCACGTGGCTGATCATGCACTGATCACGTGGCTGATCATGCACTGATCACGGGACTGATCATGCACTGATCACGTGGCTATCATGCACTGACACATGACTGACATGCACTGATCACGTGGCTGATCATGCACTGATCACGTGACTGATCATGCACTGATCACGTGACTGATCATGCACTGATCACGTGGCTGATCATGCACTGATCACGTGGCTATCATGCACTGATCACGTACATCATGCAATGATCACGTAGCTACCATGTACTGGTCACGTGACTGATCATGCACTGATCACGTAATTGATCATGCACTGATCACGTGGCTGATCATGCACTGATCACGTGGCTGATCATACACTGATCACGTGACTGATCATGCACTGATCACGTGACTGATCATGCACTGATCACGTGGCTATCATGCACTGATCACGTGGCTGATCATGCACTGATCACGTGCCTGATCATGCACTGATCACGTGGCTGATCATGCACTGATCACGTGACTGATCATGCACTGATCACGTGTCTGATCATGCACTGATCACGTGGCTATCATGCACTGATCACGTGGCTGATCATGCATGATCACGCAGCTACCATGTCCTGGTCACATGACTGATCATGCACTGATCACGTGACTGATCATGCAGTGATCATGTGGCTATCATGCACTACTCACGTGGCTGATCATGCAATGATCATGTAGCTACCATGTACAGGTCACATGAATGATCATACACCCATCAGGTGACTGATCATGCACTGATCACGTGGCTATCATGCACTGATCACGAGACTGATCATGCACTGATCACGTCTATATCATGCACTGATCACATGACTGCCCATGCACTGATCACGTGGATGATCATACACTAATCATGTGACAGATCATGCACTGATCACGTGGCTGATCATGCACTGATACTGTGACTGAGCATGGACTGATCACATGACTATCATATAGTGATCACGTGACTTAATGGCTCTGATCATGTGACTGATGATGCGCTGATCATGTTTGCTATCATACACTGATCATGTGCCTCTGGAGGCAATAAACAAAGAGCTGAGTAGGCACGAATCAAACAGTCAGCAGGCAATAATCATGGAACTCAGGTGTGAGGAATCATGCTGCTCAGCCGGCAATAATCAAGCAGCTGAGCAGGCAGGAATTACGCAGCACAGCTGGCAATTGTCAAGCAGATGACAGGCAGGAATCGTGCAGCTCAGCTGGCAATTGTCAAGCAGATGAGCAGACAGTAATCACGCAGCTCAGCAGGCCCAGATCACGTGACTGAGCATGCACTGTTCACGTGGCTGATCATACACTGATCACGTGATTGATCATGCACTGATCACTTGGATATCATGCACTGATCACGTGGCTGATCATACACTGTTCACGTGTCTGACCATGCACTGATCACGTGGCTGATCATACACTGCTCACGTAACTGATAATGCACTGATCACGTGGCTATCATGCACTGATCACGTGGCTGAACATGCACTGTTCACGTGGCTGATCATGCACTGATCACGTAACTGATCATGCACTGATCACGTGGCTGATCATGCACTGATCACGTAACTGATCATGCACTGATCACGTGGCTATCATGCACTGATCACGTGGCTGATCATGCACTGATCACGTGACTGATCATGCACTGATCACGTGACTGATCATGCACTGATCACGTGACTGATCATGCACTGATCACGTGGCTGATCATGCACTGATCACGTGGCTGATCATGCACTGATCACGTGACTGATCATGCACTGATCACGTGGCTGATCATGCACTGATCACGTGGCTGATCATGCACTGATCACGTGGCTGATCATGCACTGATCACGTGACTGATCATGCACTGATCACGTGGCTGATCATGCACTGATCACGTGGCTGATCATGCACTGATCACGTGGCTGATCACACACTGATCACGTGACTGATCATGCACTGATCACGTGGCATCATGCACTGATCACGTGGCTGATCATGCACTGATCACGTGACTGATCATGCACTGATCACGTGGCTATCATGCACTGATCACGTGGCTGATCATGCACTGATCACGTAGCTATCATGCACTGTCACGTGACTGATCATGCACTGATCACGTGACTGATCATGCACTGATCACGTGGCTATCATGCACTGATCACGTGGCTGATCATGCACTGATCACGGGACTGATCATGCACTGATCACGTGGCTATCATGCACTGATCATGACTGATCATGCACTGATCACGTGGCTGATCATGCACTGATCACGTGACTGATCATGCACTGATCACGTGACTGATCATGCACTGATCACGTGGCTGATCATGCACTGATCACGTGGCTATCATGCACTGATCACGTGGCTGATCATGCAATGATCACGTAGCTACATGTACTGGTCACGTGACTGATCATGCACTGATCACGTGATTGATCATGCACTGATCACGTGGCTGATCATGCACTGATCACGTGGCTGATCATGCACTGATCACGTGACTGATCATGCACTGATCACGTGACTGATCATGCACTGATCACGTGGCTATCATGCACTGATCACGTGGCTGATCATGCACTGATCACGTGCCTGATCATGCACTGATCACGTGGCTGATCATGCACTGATCACGTGACTGATCATGCACTGATCACGTGGCTGATCATGCACTGATCACGTGGCTGATCATGCACTGATCACGTGGCTATCATGCACTGATCACGTGGCTGATCATACACTGATCACGTGACTGATCATGCACTGATCACGTGGCTATCATGCACTGATACATGACTGACATGCACTGATCACGTGGCTGATCATGCACTGATCACGTGACTGATCATGCACTGATCACGTGACTGATCATGCACTGATCACGTGGCTGATCATGCACTGATCACGTGGCTATCATGCACTGATCACGTGGCTGATCATGCACTGATCACGTAGCTATCATGTACTGATCACGTGACTGATCATGCACTGATCACGTAACTGATCATGCACTGATCACGTGGCTGATCATGCACTGATCACGTGGCTGATCATGCACTGATCACGTGACTGATCATGCACTGATCACGTGACTGATCATGCACTGATCACGTGACTGATCATGCACTGATCACGTAGCTATCATGCACTGATCACGTGGCTGATCATGCACTGATCACGGGACTGATCATGCACTGATCACGTGGCTATCATGCACTGATCACGTGACTGACATGCACTGATCACGTGGATGATCATGCACTGATCACGTGACTGATCATGCACTGATCACGTGACTGATCATGCACTGATCACGTGGCTGATCATGCACTGATCACGTGGCTATCATGCACTGATCACGTGGCTGATCATGCAATGATCACGTAGCTACCATGTACTGGTCACGTGACTGATCATGCACTGATCACGTAATTGATCATGCACTGATCACGTGGCTGATCATGCACTGATCACGTGGCTGATCATGCACTGATCACGTGACTGATCATGCACTGATCACGTGACTGATCATGCACTGATCACGTGGCTATCATGCACTGATCACGTGGCTGACATACACTGATCACGTGCTGATCATGCACTGATCACGTGGCTGATCATGCACTGATCACGTGACTGATCATGCACTGATCACGTGTCTGATCATGCACTGATCACGTGGCTATCATGCACTGCTCACGTGGCTGATCATGCATGATCACGCAGCTACCATGTACTGGTCACATGACTGATCATGCACTGATCACGTGACTGATCATGCAGTGATCATGTGGCTATCATGCACTACTCACGTGGCTGATCATGCAATGATCATGTAGCTACCATGTACAGGTCACATGAATGATCATACACCCATCAGGTGACTGATCATGCACTGATCACGTGGCTATCATGCACTGATCACGAGACTGATCATGCACTGAACACGTCTATATCATGCACTGATCACATGACTGCCCATGCACTGATCACGTGGATGATCATACACTAATCATGTGACAGATCATGCACTGATCACGTGGCTGATCATGCACTGATACCGTGACTGAGCATGGACTGATCACATGACTATCATGTAGTGATCACGTGACTTAATGGCGCTGATCATGTGACTGATCATGCGCTGATCATGTTTGCTATCATACACTGATCATGTGCCTCTGGAGGCAATAAACAAAGAGCTGAGTAGGCACGAATCAAACAGTCAGCAGGCAATAATCATGGAACTCAGGTGTGAGGAATCATGCTGCTCAGCTGGCAATAATCAAGCAGCTGAGCAGGCAGGAATTACGCAGCACAGCTGGCAATTGTCAAGCAGATGACAGGCAGGAATCGTGCAGCTCAGCTGGCAATTGTCAAGCAGATGAGCAGACAGTAATCACGCAGCTCAGCAGGCCCAGATCACGTGACTGAGCATGCACTGTTCACGTGGCTGATCATACACTGATCACGTGATTGATCATGCACTGATCACTTGGATATCATGCACTGATCACGTGGCTGATCATACACTGTTCACGTGTCTGACCATGCACTGATCACGTGGCTGATCATACACTGCTCACGTAACTGATCATGCACTGATCACGTGGCTATCATGCACTGATCACGTGGCTGAACATGCACTGTTCACGTGGCTGATCATACACTGATCACGTGACATATCATGCACTGATCACGTGGCTATCATGCACTGATCACGTGGCTGATCATGCACTGATCACGTGGCTGATCATGCACTGTCACGTGACTATCATGCACTGATCACGTGGCATCATGCACTGATCACGTGGCTGATCATGCACTGATCACGTGACTGATCATGCACTGATCACGTGGCTATCATGCACTGATCACGTGGCTGATCATGCACTGATCACGTAGCTATCATGCACTGATCACGTGACTGATCATGCACTGATCACGTGGCTGATCATGCACTGATCACGTGACTGATCATGCACTGATCACGTGACTGATCATGCACTGATCACGTGGCTGACATGCACTGATCACGTGACTGATCATGCACTGATCACGTGGCTGATCATGCACTGATCACGTGGCTGATCATGCACTGATCACGTGACTGATCATGCACTGATCACGTGACTGATCATGCACTGATCACGTGGCTATCATGCACTGATCACGTGGCTGATCATGCACTGATCACGTGACTGATCATGCACTGATCACGTGACTGATCATGCACTGATCACGTGACTGATCATGCACTGATCACGTGGCTGATCATGCACTGATCACGTGGCTGATCATGCACTGATCACGTGACTGATCATGCACTGATCACGTGGCTGATCATGCACTGATCACGTGGCTGATCATGCACTGATCACGTGGCTGATCATGCACTGATCACGTGACTGATCATGCACTGATCACGTGGCTATCATGCACTGATCACGTGGCTGATCATGCACTGATCACGTGGCTGATCATGCACTGATCACGTGACTATCATGCACTGATCACGTGGCATCATGCACTGATCACGTGGCTGATCATACTGATCACGTGACTGATCATGCACTGATCACGTGGCTATCATGCACTGATCACGTGGCTGATCATGCAATGATCACGTAGCTACCATGTACTGGTCACGTGACTGATCATGCACTGATCACGTAACTGATCATGCACTGATCACGTGGCTATCATGCACTGATCACGTGGCTGATCATGCACTGATCACGTGACTGATCATGCACTGATCACTGGCTATCATGCACTGATCATGATCATGCACTGATCACGTGGCTGATCATGCACTGATCACGTGACTGATCATGCACTGATCACGTGACTGATCATGCACTGATCACGTGGCTGATCATGCACTGATCACGTGGCTATCATGCACTGATCACGTGGCTGATCATGCACTGATCACGTAGCTACCATGCACTGATCACGTGACTGATCATGCACTGATCACGTGACTGATCATGCACTGATCACGTGGCTGATCATGCACTGATCACGTGGCTGATCATGCACTGATCACGTGACTGATCATGCACTGATCACGTGACTGATCATGCACTGATCACGTGGCTATCATGCACTGATCACGTGGCTGATCATGCACTGATCACGTGCCTGATCATGCACTGATCACGTGGCTGATCATGCACTGATCACGTGACTGATCATGCACTGATCACGTGACTGATCATGCACTGATCACGTGGCTATCATGCACTGATCACGTGGCTGATCATGCATGATCACGCAGCTACCATGTACTGGTCACGTGACTGATCATGCACTGATCACGTGACTGATCATGCACTGATCACGTGGCTATCATGCACTGATCACGTGGCTGATCATGCACTGATCATGTAGCTATCATGCACTGATCACGTGACTGATCATGCACTGATCACGTGACTGATCATGCACTGATCACGTGACTGATCATGCACTGATCACGTGGCTGATCATGCACTGATCACGTGGCTGATCATGCACTGATCACGTGACTGATCATGCACTGATCACGTGACTGATCATGCACTGATCACGTGGCTATCATGCACTGATCACGTGGCTGATCATGCACTGATCACGTGGCTGATCATGCACTATCACATGACTGATCATGCACTGATCACGTGACTGATCATGCACTGATCACGTGGCTATCATGCACTACTCACGTGGCTGATCATGCAATGATCATGTAGCTACCATGTACTGGTCACGTGACTGATCATACACCCATCAGGTGACTGATCATGCACTGATCACGTGGCTGATCATGCACTGATCACCTGCCTGATCATGCACTGATCACGTGACTGATCATGCACTGATCACATGGCTATCATGCACTGATCACGTGGCTGATCATGCACTGATACCGTGACTGAGCATGGACTGATCACATGACTATCATGTAGTGATCACGTGACTTAATGGCGCTGATCATGTGACTGATCATGCGCTGATCATGTTTGCTATCATACACTGATCATGTGCCTCTGGAGGCAATAAACAAAGAGCTGAGTAGGCACGAATCAAACAGTCAGCAGGCAATAATCATGGAACTCAGGTGTGAGGAATCATGCTGCTCAGCTGGCAATAATCAAGCAGCTGAGCAGGCAGGAATTATGCAGCACAGCTGGCAATTGTCAAGCAGATGACAGGCAGGAATCATGCAGCTCAGCTGGCAATTGTCAAGCAGATGACAGGCAGAAACATGCAGCTCAGCTGGCAATTGCAGATGAGCATGACAGTAATCACGCAGCTGATCATGCACTGATCACGTGACTGATCATGCACTGATCACGTGGCTGATCATGCACTGATCACGTGATGATCATGCACTGATCACGTGGCTATCATGCACTGATCACGTGGCTGATCATACACTGATCACGTAACTGATCATGCACTGATCACGTGGCTATCATGCACTGATCACGTGGCTGATCATGCACTGATCACGTGGCTATCATACTGATCACGTGACTGATCATGCACTGATCACGTGAATGATCATGCACTGATCACGTGACTGATCATGCACTGATCACGTGACTGATCATGCACTGATCACGTGGCTATCATGCACTGATCACGTGGCTGATCATGCACTGATCACGCAGCTACCATGTACTGGTCACATTACTGATCATGCACTGATCACCTGGCTTATCATGCATTGATCATGTGACTGATCATGTGCTGATCATGTTTGGTGTCATACACTGATCATGTGCATCTGGAGGCAATGAACAAAGAGCTGAGTAGGCAGGAATCAGTCAGCAGGCTATAATCATGGAACTCAGCTCTGAGAAATCATGCTGCTCAGCTGGCAATAATCAAGCAGATGAGCAGGCAGGAATTACACAGCACAGGTGGCAATTGTCAAGCAGATGACAGGCAGGAATCATGCAGCTCAGCTGGCAATGTCAAGCAGATGAGCAGACAGTAATCACGCAGCTCAGCAGGCCCTGATCACGTGACTGATCATGCACTGTTCACGTGGCTGATCACACACTGATCACGTGACTGATCATGCACTGATCACGTGACTGATCATGCACTGATCACGTGGCTATCATGCACTGATCACGTGGCTGATCATGCACTGATCACGTGGCTGATCATGCACTGATCACGTGGCTGATCATGCACTGATCACGTGACTGATCATGCACTGATCACGTGGCTGATCATGCACTGATCACGTGGCTATCATGCACTGATCACGTGGCTGATCATGCACTGATCACGTAGCTACCATGCACTGGTCACGTGACTGATCATGCACTGATCACGTGACTGATCATGCACTGATCACGTGGCTGATCATGCACTGATCACGTGGCTGATCATGCACTGATCACGTAACTGATCATGCACTGATCACGTGACTGATCATGCACTGATCACGTGGCTATCATGCACTGATCACGTGGATGATCATGCACTGATCACGTGACTGATCATGCACTGATCACGTGGCTGATCATGCACTGATCACGTGACTGATCATGCACTGATCACGTGGCTGATCATGCACTGATCACGTGACTGATCATGCACTGATCACGTGTCTGATCATGCACTGATCACGTGGCTATCATGCACTGCTCACGTGGCTGATCATGCATGATCACGCAGCTACCATGTACTGGTCACATGACTGATCATGCACTGATCACGTGACTGATCATGCAGTGATCACGTGGCTATCATGCACTACTCACGTGGCTGATCATGCAATGATCATGTAGCTACCATGTACAGGTCTCGTGAATGATCATACACCCATCAGGTGACTGATCATGCACTGATCACGTGGCTATCATGCACTGATCACGAGACTGATCATGCACTGATCACGTCTATATCATGCACTGATCACATGACTGCCCGTGCACTGATCACGTGGATGATCATACACTAATCATGTGACAGATCATGCACTGATCACGTGGCTGATCATGCACTGATACCGTGACTGAGCATGGACTGATCACATGACTATCATGTAGTGATCACGTGACTTAATGGCGCTGATCATGTGACTGATCATGCGCTGATCATGTTTGCTATCATACACTGATCATGTGCCTCTGGAGGCAATAAACAAAGAGCTGAGTAGGCGCGAATCAAACAGTCAGCAGGCAATAATCATGGAACTCAGGTGTGAGGAATCATGCTGCTCAGCTGGCAATAATCAAGCAGCTGAGCAGGCAGGAATTACGCAGCACAGCTGGCAATTGTCAAGCAGATGACAGGCAGGAATCGTGCAGCTCAGCTGGCAATTGTCAAGCAGATGAGCAGACAGTAATCACGCAGCTCAGCAGGCCCAGATCACGTGACTGAGCATGCACTGTTCACGTGGCTGATCATACACTGATCACGTGATGATCATGCACTGATCACTTGGATATCATGCACTGATCACGTGGCTGATCATACACTGTTCACGTGTCTGACCATGCACTGATCACGTGGCTGATCATACACTGCTCACGTAACTGATCATGCACTGATCACGTGGCTATCATGCACTGATCACGTGGCTGAACATGCACTGTTCACGTGGCTGATCACACACCTGTCACGTGACATATCATGCACTGATCACGTGGCACTCATGCACTGATCACGTGGCTGATCATACTCTGCTCACGTAACTCATGCACACATCACGTGGCTATCATGCACTGCTCACGTGGCTCGTCATGGAATGATCACGTTGCTACCATATACTGGTCACGTGACTGATCATGCACTGATCACGTAAATGATCATGCACTGATCACGTGACTGATCATGTACTGATCACGTGACTGATCATGCACTGATCACGTGGCTGATCATGCATGATCACGTGACTGATCATGCACTGATCACGTGGTCTCATGCACTGATCACGTGGCTGATCATGCACTGATCACGTGGATATCATGCACTGATCACGTGGCTGATCACACACGATCACGTGACTGATCATGCACTGATCACGTGGCTATCATGCACTGATCACGTGGCTATCATGCACTGATCACGTGGCTGATCATGCACTGATCACGTATCATGCACTGATCACGTGACTGATCATGCACTGATCACGTGACTGATCATGCACTGATCACGTGACTGATCATGCACTGATCACGTGGCTATCATGCACTGATCACGTGGCTGATCATGCACTGATCACGTGACTGATCATGCACTGATCACGTGGCTGATCATGCACTGATCACGTGACTGATCATGCACTGATCACGTGGTGATCATGCACTGATCACGTGGCTATCATGCACTGATCACGTGGCTGATCATGCATGATCACGTAGCTATCATGCACTGATCACGTGACTGATCATGCACTGATCACGTGGCTGATCATGCACTGATCACGTGGCTGATCATACACTGATCACGTGACTATCATGCACTGATCACGTGGCACTCATGCACTGATCACGTGGCTGATCATACACTGATCACGTAACTGATCATGCACTGATCACGTGGCTATCATGCACTGATCACGTGGCTGATCATGCAATGATCACGTAGCTATCATGCACTGTCACGTGACTGATCATGCACTGATCACGTGGCTGATCATGCACTGATCACGTGACTGATCATGCACTGATCACGTGACTGATCATGCACTGATCACGTGGCTATCATGCACTGATCACGTGGCTGATCATGCACTGATCACGTGGCTATCATGCACTGATCACGTGACTGATCATGCACTGATCACGTAATTGATCATGCACTGATCACGTGGCTGATCATGCACTGATCACGTGGCTGATCACACACGTATCACGTGACTGATCATGCACTGATCACGTGGCTGATCATGCACTGATCACGTGGCTATCATGCACTGATCACGTGGCTGATCATGCATGATCACGTAGCTACCATGTACTGATCACGTGACTGATCATGCACTGATCACGTAATTGATCATGCACTGATCACGTGGCTGATCATGCACTGATCACGTGGCTGATCATGCACTGATCACGTAACTGATCATGCACTGATCACGTGACTGATCATGCACTGATCACGTGGCTATCATGCACTGATCACGTGACTGATCATGCACTGATCACGTGACTGATCATGCACTGATCACGTGACTGATCATGCACTGATCACGTGGCTATCATGCACTGCTCACGTGGCTGATCATGCATGATCACGCAGCTACCATGTACTGGTCACATGACTGATCATGCACTGATCACGTGACTGATCATGCACTGATCACGTGGCTATCATGCACTACTCACGTGGGTGATCATGCAATGATCATGTAGCTACCAAGTACAGGTCACGTGAATGATCATACACCCATCAGGTGACTGATCATGCACTGATCACGTGGCTATCATGCACTGATCACGTGACTGATCATGCACTGATCACGTCTATATCATGCACTGATCACATGACTGCCCATGCACTGATCACTTGGATGATCATACACTAATCTTGTGACAGATCATGCACTGATCACGTGGCTGATCATGCACTGATACCGTGACTGAGCATGGACTGATCACATGACTATCATGTAGTGATCACATGACTTAATGGCGCTGATCATGTGACTGATCATGCGCTGATCATTTTGCTATCATACACTGATCATGTGCCTCTGGAGGCAATAAACAAAGAGCTGAGTAGGCACGAATCAAACAGTCAGCAGGCAATAATCATGGAACTCAGCTGTGAGGAATCATGCTGCTCAGCTTTCAATAATCAAGCAGCTGAGCAGGCAGGAATTACGCAGCACAGCTGGCAATTGTCAAGCAGATGACAGGCAGGAATTGTGCAGCTCAGCTGGCAATTGTCAAGCAGATGAGCAGACAGTAATCACGCAGCTCAGCAGGCCCTGATCACGTGACTGAGCATGCACTGTTCACGTGGCTAATCATACACTGATCATGTGATTGATCCTGCACTTATCACGTGGCTATCATGCACTGATCACGTGGCTGATCATGCACATGATCACGTGACTGATCATGCACTGATCACGTGGCTGATCATGCACTGATCACGTGGCTGATCATGCACTGATCACGTGGCTGATCACACACTGATCACATGACTGATCATGCACTGATCACGTGGCTGATCATGCACTGATCACGTGGCTATCATGCACTGATCACGTGGCTGATCATGCAATGATCACGTAGCTACCATGTACTGATCACGTGACTGATCATGCACTGATCACGTAATTGATCATGCACTGATCACGTGGCTGATCATGCACTGATCACGTGGCTGATCATGCACTGATCACGTAACTGATCATGCACTGATCACGTGACTGATCATGCACTGATCACGTGGCTATCATGCACTGATCACGTGGCTGATCATGCACTGATCACGTGCCTGATCATGCACTGATCACGTGGCTGATCATGCACTGATCACGTGACTGATCATGCACTGATCACGTGTCTGATCATGCACTGATCACGTGGCTATCATGCACTGCTCACGTGGCTGATCATGCCATGATCACGCAGCTACCATGTACTGGTCACATGACTGATCATGCACTGATCACGTGACTGATCATGCACTGATCACGTGGCTATCATGCACTACTCACGTGGCTGATCATGCAATAATCATGTAGCTACCATGTACAGGTCACGTGAATGATCATACACCCATCAGGTGACTGATCATGCACTGATCACGTGGCTATCATGCACTGATCACGAGACTGATCATGCACTGATCACGTCTATATCATGCACTGATCACATGACTGCCCATGCACTGATCACGTGGATGATCATGCACTAATCATGTGACAGATCATGCACTGATCACGTGGCTGATCATGCACTGATACGTGACTGAGCATGGACTGATCACATGACTATCATGTAGTGATCACGTGACTTAATGGCGCTGATCATGTGACTGATCATGCGCTGATCATGTTTGCTATCATACACTGATCATGTGCCTCTGGAGGCAATAAACAAAGAGCTGAGTAGGCACGAATCAAACAGTCAGCAGGCAATAATCATGGAACTCAGGTGTGAGGAATCATGCTGCTCAGCTGGCAATAATCAAGCAGCTGAGCAGGCAGGAATTACGCAGCACAGCTGGCAATTGTCAAGCAGATGACAGGCAGGAATCGTGCAGCTCAGCTGGCAATTGTCAAGCAGATGAGCAGACAGTAATCACGCAGCTCAGCAGGCCCAGATCACGTGACTGAGCATGCACTGTTCACGTGGCTGATCATACACTGATCACGTGATGATCATGCACTGATCACGTGGCTATCATGCACTGATCACGTGGCTGATCATGCACTGATCACGTGGCTGATCATGCACTGATCACGTGACTATCATGCACTGATCACGTGGCTGATCATGCACTGATCACGTGTCTGATCATGCACTGATCACGTGGCTGATCATACACTGCTCACGTAACTGATCATGCACTGATCACGTGGCTATCATGCACTGATCACGTGGCTGAACATGCACTGTTCACGTGGCTGATCACACACCTGTCACGTGACATATCATGCACTGATCACGTGGCACTCATGCACTGATCACGTGGCTGATCATACTCTGCTCACGTAACTCATGCACACATCACGTGGCTATCATGCACTGCTCACGTGGCTCGTCATGGAATGATCACGTAGCAACCATATACTGGTCACGTGACTGATCATGCACTGATCACGTAAATGATCATGCACTGTTCACGTGACTGATCATGTACTGATCACGTGACTGATCATGCACTGATCACGTGGCTATCATGCACTGCTCACGTGGCTGATCATGCAACGATCACGTAGCAACCATGTACTGGTCACGTGACTGATCATGCACTGATCACGTAATTGATCCTGCACTGATCACGTGGCTCATCATGCACTGATCACGTGGCTGATCACACATGTATCACGTGACTGATCATGCACTGATCACGTGGCTCTCATGCACTGATCACGTGGCTGTCATGCACTGATCACGTGGATATCATGCACTGATCACGTGGCTGATCACACACGTATCACATGACTGATCATGCACTGATCACGTGGCTATCATGCACTGATCACGTAGCTATCATGCACTGATCACGTGGCTGATCAGCAATGATCACGTAGCTACCATGTACTGGTCACGTGACTGATCATGCACTGATCACGTAATTGATCATGCACTGATCACGTGGCTGATCATGCACTGATCACGTGGCTGATCATGCACTGATCACGTGACTGATCATGCACTGATCACGTGGCTATCATGCACTGATCACGTGGCTGATCATGCACTGATCACGTGGCTGATCATGCACTGATCACGTGGCTGATCATGCACTGATCACGTGGCTGATCATGCACTGATCACGTGGCTGATCATGCACTGATCACGTGGCTGATCATGCACTGATCACGTGACTATCATGCACTGATCACGTGGCATCATGCACTGATCACGTGGCTGATCATGCACTGATCACGTAACTCATGCACTGATCACGTGGCTATCATGCACTGATCACGTGGCTGATCATGCAATGATCACGTGGCTATCATATACTGGTCACGTGACTGATCATGCACTGATCACGTAGCTGATCATGCACTGATCACGTGACTGATCATGCACTGATCACGTGACTGATCATGCACTGATCACGTGGCTATCATGCACTGATCACGTGGCTGATCATGCACTGATCACGTAGCAATCATGTACTGATCACGTGACTGATCATGCACTGATCACGTGGATGATCATACACTAATCTTGTGACAGATCATGCACTGATCACGTGGCTGATCATGCACTGAT
The DNA here is from genome assembly GCF_032452875.1 of Bos javanicus. Classification (NCBI taxonomy): domain Eukaryota; kingdom Metazoa; phylum Chordata; class Mammalia; order Artiodactyla; family Bovidae; genus Bos; species Bos javanicus. The sequence goes on from NW_026893822.1 coordinate 25,207, forward strand.
ACCGTGACTGAGCATGGACTGATCACATGACTATCATGTAGTGATCACGTGACTTAATGGCGCTGATCATGTGACTGATCATGCGCTGATCATGTTTGCTATCATACACCGATCATTTGCCTCTGGAGGCAATGAACAAAGAGCTGAGTAGGCACGAATCAGACAGTCAGCAGGCAATAATCATGGAACTCAGGTGTGAGGAATCATGCTGCTCAGCTGGCAATAATCAAGCAGCTGAGCAGGCAGGAATTACGCAGCACAGCTGGCAATTGTCAAGCAGATGACAGGCAGGAATCATGCAGCTCAGCTGGCAATTGTCAAGCAGATGAGCAGACAGTAATCACGCAGCTCAGCAGGCCCTGATCACGTGACTGAGCATGCACTGTTCACGTGGCTGATCATACACTGATCACGTGATGATCATGCACTGATCACGTGGATATCATGCACTGATCACGTGGCTGATCATACACTGTTCACATGTCTGACCATGCACTGATCACGTGGCTGATCATACACTGCTCAGGTAACTGATCATGCACTGATCACGTGGCTATCATGCACTGATCACGTGGCTGATCATGCACTGATCACGTGGCTGATCACACACCTATCACGTGACTGATCATGCACTGATCACGTGACTGATCATGCACTGATCACGTGGCTATCATGCACTGATCACGTGGCTGGACATGCACTGATCACGTGACTGATCATGCACTGATCACGTGGCTGATCATGCACTGATCACGTGACTGATCATGCACTGATCACGTGGCTGATCATGCACTGATCACGTGGCTGATCATGCATGATCACGTAGCTATCATGTACTGATCACGTGACTGATCATGCACTGATCACGTGACTGATCATGCACTGATCACGTGGCTATCATGCACTGATCACGTGGCTGATCATGCACTGATCATGTAGCTATCATGCACTGGTCACGTGACTGATCATGCACTGATCACGTGACTGATCATGCACTGATCACGTGGCTGATCATGCACTGATCACGTGGCTGATCATGCACTGATCACGTGGCTGATCATGCACTGATCACGTGACTGATCATGCACTGATCACGTGACTGATCATGCACTGATCACGTGGCTATCATGCACTGATCACGTGGCTGATCATGCACTGATCACGTGCCTGATCATGCACTATCACATGACTGATCATGCACTGATCACGTGACTGATCATGCACTGATCACGTGGCTATCATGCACTATCACGTGGCTGATCATGCAATGATCACGTAGCTACCATGTACTGGTCACGTGACTGATCATGCACTGATCCATGACTGATCATGCACTGATCACGTGGCTGATCATGCACTGATCACGTGGCTGATCATGCACTGATCACGTGACTGATCATGCACTGATCACGTGGCTATCATGCACTGATCACGTGGCTGATCATGCACTGATACCGTGACTGATCATGGACTGATCACATGACTATCATGCACTGATCACGTGACTTAATGGCTGATCATGTGACTGATCATGCACTGATCATGTTTGCTATCATACACTGATCATGTGCCTCTGGAGGCAATAAACAAAGAGCTGAGTAGGCACGAATCAAACAGTCAGCAGGCAATAATCATGGAACTCAGGTGTGAGGAATCATGCTGCTCAGCTGGCAATAATCAAGCAGCTGAGCAGGCAGGAATTATGCAGCACAGCTGGCAATTGTCAAGCAGATGACAGGCAGGAATCATGCAGCTCAGCTGGCAATTGTCAAGCAGATGACAGGCAGAAACATGCAGCTCAGCTGGCAATGATCACGCAGATGAGCATGACAGTGATCACGCAGCTGATCATGCACTGATCACGTGACTGATCATGCACTGATCACGTGGCTGATCATGCACTGATCACGTGACTGATCATGCACTGATCACGTGGCTATCATGCACTGATCACGTGGCTGATCATACACTGATCACGTAACTGATCATGCACTGATCACGTGGCTATCATGCACTGATCACGTGGCTGATCATGCACTGATCACGTAGCTACCATGCACTGATCACGTGATCGATCATGCACTGATCACGTGAATGATCATGCACTGATCACGTGACTGATCATGCACTGATCACGTGACTGATCATGCACTGATCACGTGGCTATCATGCACTGATCACGTGGCTGATCATGCACTGATCACGTAGCTACCATGTACTGATCACATGACTGATCATGCACTGATCACCTGGCTTATCATGCATGATCATGTGACTGATCATGTGCTGATCATGTTTGGTGTCACACACTGATCATGTGCCTCTGGAGGCAATGAACATAGAGCTGAGTAGGCAGGAATCAGTCAGCAGGCTATAATCATGGAACTCAGCTCTGAGAAATCATGCTGCTCAGCTGGCAATAATCAAGTAGATGAGCAGGCAGGAATTACACAGCACAGGTGGCAATTGTCAAGCAGATGACAGGCAGGAATCATGCAGCTCAGCTGGCAATTGTCAAGCAGATGAGCAGACAGTAATCACGCAGCTCAGCAGGCCCTGATCACGTGACTGAGCATGCACTGTTCACGTGGCTGATCACACACTGATCACGTGACTGATCATGCACTGATCACGTGACTGATCATGCACTGATCACGTGGCTATCATGCACTGATCACGTGGCTGATCATGCACTGATCACGTGGCTGATCATGCACTGATCACGTGGCTGATCATGCACTGATCACGTGACTGATCATGCACTGATCACGTGGCTATCATGCACTGATCACGTGGCTATCATGCACTGATCACGTGGCTGATCATGCACTGATCACGTAGCTACCATGCACTGATCACGTGACTGATCATGCACTGATCACGTAACTGATCATGCACTGATCACGTGGCTGATCATGCACTGATCACGTGGCTGATCATGCACTGATCACGTAACTGATCATGCACTGATCACGTGACTGATCATGCACTGATCACGTGGCTATCATGCACTGATCACGTGGATGATCATGCACTGATCACGTGCCTGATCATGCACTGATCACGTGGCTGATCATGCACTGATCACGTGACTGATCATGCACTGATCACGTGGCTGATCATGCACTGATCACGTGACTGATCATGCACTGATCACGTGTCTGATCATGCACTGATCACGTGGCTATCATGCACTGCTCACGTGGCTGATCATGCATGATCACGCAGCTACCATGTACTGGTCACATGACTGATCATGCACTGATCACGTGACTGATCATGCAGTGATCACGTGGCTATCATGCACTACTCACGTGGCTGATCATGCAATAATCATGTAGCTACCATGTACAGGTCACGTGAATGATCATACACCCATCAGGTGACTGATCATGCACTGATCACGTGGCTATCATGCACTGATCACGGGACTGATCATGCACTGATCACGTCTATATCATGCACTGATCACATGACTGCCCGTGCACTGATCACGTGGATGATCATACACTAATCATGTGACAGATCATGCACTGATCACGTGGCTGATCATGCACTGATACCGTGACTGAGCATGGACTGATCACATGACTATCATGTAGTGATCACGTGACTTAATGGCGCTGATCATGTGACTGATCATGCGCTGATCATGTTTGCTATCATACACTGATCATGTGCCTCTGGAGGCAATAAACAAAGAGCTGAGTAGGCGCGAATCAAACAGTCAGCAGGCAATAATCATGGAACTCAGGTGTGAGGAATCATGCTGCTCAGCTGGCAATAATCAAGCAGCTGAGCAGGCAGGAATTACGCAGCACAGCTGGCAATTGTCAAGCAGATGACAGGCAGGAATCGTGCAGCTCAGCTGGCAATTGTCAAGCAGATGAGCAGACAGTAATCACGCAGCTCAGCAGGCCCAGATCACGTGACTGAGCATGCACTGTTCACGTGGCTGATCATACACTGATCACGTGATGATCATGCACTGATCACTTGGATATCATGCACTGATCACGTGGCTGATCATACACTGTTCACGTGTCTGACCATGCACTGATCACGTGGCTGATCATACACTGCTCACGTAACTGATCATGCACTGATCACGTGGCTATCATGCACTGATCACGTGGCTGAACATGCACTGTTCACGTGGCTGATCACACACCTGTCACGTGACATATCATGCACTGATCACGTGGCACTCATGCACTGATCACGTGGCTGATCATACTCTGCTCACGTAACTCATGCACACATCACGTGGCTATCATGCACTGCTCACGTGGCTCGTCATGGAATGATCACGTAGCAACCATATACTGGTCACGTGACTGATCATGCACAGATCACGTAAATGATCATGCACTGTTCACGTGACTGATCATGTACTGATCACGTGACTGATCATGCACTGATCACGTGGCTATCATGCTCTGCTCACGTGGCTGATCATGCAACGATCACGTAGCAACCATGTACTGGTCACGTGACTGATCATGCACTGATCACGTAATTGATCATGCACTGATCACGTGGCTGATCATGCACTGATCACGGACTGATCATGCACTGATCACGTGGATATCATGCACTGATCACGTGGCTGATCATGCACTGATCACGTGGCTGATCATGCACTGATCACGTGGCTGATCATGCACTGATCACGTGACTGATCATGCACTGATCACGTGGCTATCATGCACTGATCACGTGGCTGATCATGCACTGATCACGTGGCTGATCATGCACTGATCACGTGACTATCATGCACTGATCACGTGGCACTCATGCACTGATCACGTGGCTGATCATGCACTGATCACGTGACTGATCATGCACTGATCACGTGGCTATCATGCACTGATCACGTGGCTGATCATGCAATGATCATGTAGCTACCATGCACTGATCACGTGACTGATCATGCACTGATCACGTAACTGATCATGCACTGATCACGTGGCTGATCATGCACTGATCACGTGACTGATCATGCACTGATCACGTGGCTGATCATGCACTGATCACGTGGCTGATCATGCACTGATCACGTGGCTGATCATGCACTGATCACGTGGCTGATCATGCACTGATCACGTGACTGATCATGCACTGATCACGTGATCGATCATGCACTGATCACGTGGCTATCATGCACTGATCACGTGGCTGATCATGCACTGATCACGTGACTGATCATGCACTGATCACGTGACTGATCATGCACTGATCACGTGACTGATCATGCACTGATCACGTGGCTGATCATGCACTGATCACGTGGCTCACATGCACTGATCACGTGACTGATCATGCACTGATCACGTGGCTGATCATGCACTGATCACGTGGCTGATCATGCACTGATCACGTGGCTATCATGCACTGATCACGTGGCTGATCATACTGATCACGTAGCTATCATGCACTGTCACGTGACTGATCATGCACTGATCACGTAATTGATCATGCACTGATCACGTGGCTGATCATGCACTGATCACGTGGCTGATCATGTGATCACGTATCACACACGTATCACGTATCACACACTATCACGTATCAAGCAGATGAGCAGACAGTAATCACGCAGCTCATCATGCACTGATCACGTGACTGATCATGCACTGATCACGTGGCTGATCATGCACTGATCACGTGGCTGATCATGCACTGATCACGTAACTGATCATGCACTGATCACGTGGCTATCATGCACTGATCACGTGGCTGATCATGCACTGATCACGTGGCTGATCACACACTGTCACATGACTATCATGCACTGATCACGTGGCACTCATGCACTGATCACGTGGCTGATCATACACTGATCACGCAACTGATCATGCACTGATCACGTGGCTATCATGCACTGATCACGTGGCTGATCACACTGATCACGTGACTGATCATGCACTGATCACGTGGATATCATGCACTGATCACGTGGCTGATCATGCACGTATCACATGACTGATCATGCACTGATCACGTGGCTATCATGCACTGCTCACGTGGCTGATCATGCACTGATCACGTAGCAACCATGCACTGATCACGTGACTGATCATGCACTGATCACGTAACTGATCATGCACTGATCACGTGTCATCATGCACTGATCACGTGGCTGATCATGATCACGTGACTGATCATGCACTGATCACGTGGCTATCATGCACTGATCACGTGGCTGATCATGCACTGATCACGTGGCTGATCATGCACTGATCACGTGGCTGATCATGCACTGATCACGTGGCTGATCATGCACTGATCACGTGGCTATCATGCACTGATCACGTGGCTGATCATGCACTGATCACGTAGCTACCATGTACTGGTCACGTGACTGATCATGCACTGATCACGTAATTGATCATGCACTGATCACGTGGCTGATCATGCACTGATCACGTGGCTGATCACACACGATCACGTGACTGATCATGCACTGATCACGTGGCTATCATGCACTGATCACGTGGCTATCATGCACTGATCACGTGGATATCATGCACTGATCACGTGGCTGATCATGACACGTGACTGATCATGCACTGATCACGTGGCTATCATGCACTGATCACGTGGCTATCATGCACTGATCACGTGGCTGATCATGCAATGATCACGTAGCTACCATGCACTGGTCACGTGACTGATCATGCACTGATCACGTAACTGATCATGCACTGATCACGTGACTGATCATGCACTGATCACGTGACTGATCATGCACTGATCACGTGACTGATCATGCACTGATCACGTGGCTATCATGCACTGATCACGTGGCTGATCATGCACTGATCACGTAGCTACCATGTACTGTCACATGACTGATCATGCACTGATCACATGACTGATCATGCACTGATCACGTGGCTTATCATGCACTGATCATGTGACTGATCATGTGCTGATCATGTTTGCTGTCATACACTGATCATGTGCCTCTGGAGGCAATGAACAAAGAGCTGAGTAGGCTGGAATCAGTCAGCAGGCTATAATCATGGAACTCAGCTCTGAGAAATCATGCTGCTCAGCTGGCAATAATCAAGTGGCTGAGCAGGCAGGAATTACGCAGCACAGCTGGCAATTGTCAAGCAGATGACAGGCAGGAATCGTGCAGCTCAGCTGGCAATTGTCAAGCAGATGAGCAGACAGTAATCACGCAGCTCAGCAGGCCCTGATCACGTGACTGAGCATGCACTGTTCACGTGGCTGATCACACACTGATCACGTGACTGATCATGCACTGATCACGTGACTGATCATGCACTGATCACGTGGCTATCATGCACTGATCACGTGGCTGACATACACTGATCACGTGGCTGATCATGCACTGATCACGTGGCTGATCATGCACTGATCACGTGACTGATCATGCACTGATCACGTGGCTGATCATGCACTGATCACGTGGCTATCATGCACTGATCACGTGGCTGATCATGCACTGATCACGCAGCTACCATGCACTGATCACGTGACTGATCATGCACTGATCACGTGACTGATCATGCACTGATCACGTGGCTATCATGCACTGATCACGTGGCTGATCATGCACTGATCACGTAGCTACCATGTACTGGTCACGTGAATGATCATGCACCCATCACGTGACTGATCATGCACTGATCACGTACTGATCATGCACTGATCACGTGACTGATCATGCACTGATCACGTGGCTGATCATGCACTGATCACGTGGCTGATCATGCACTGATCACGTGACTGATCATGCACTGATCACGTGACTGATCATGCACTGATCACGTGACTGATCATGCACTGATCACGTGACTGATCATGCACTGATCACGTGGCTATCATGCACTGATCACGTGGCTGATCATGCACTGATCACGTGCCTGATCATGCACTGATCACGTGACTGATCATGCACTGATCACGTGACTGATCATGCACTGATCACGTGGCTATCATGCACTGCTCACGTGGCTGATCATGCAATGATCACGTAGCTACCATGTACTGGTCACGTGACTGATCATGCACTGATCACGTGACTGATCATGCACTGATCACGTGGCTGATCATGCACTGATCACGTGGCTGATCATGCACTGATCACGTGACTGATCATGTACTGATCACGTGCTGATCATGCACTGATCACGTGGCTGATCATGCACTGATCACGTGGCTGATCATGCACTGATCACGAGACTGATCATGCACTGATCACGTCTATATCATGCACTGATCACATGACTGCCCATGCACTGATCACGTGGATGATCATACACTAATCATGAGACAGATCATGCACTGATCACGTGGCTGATCATGCACTGATACCGTGACTGAGCATGGACTGATCACATGACTATCATGTAGTGATCACGTGACTTAATGGCGCTGATCATGTGACTGATCATGCGCTGATCATGTTTGCTATCATACACTGATCATGTGCCTCTGGAGGCAATAAACAAAGAGCTGAGTAGGCACGAATCAAACAGTCAGCAGGCAATAATCATGGAACTCAGGTGTGAGGAATCATGCTGCTCAGCTGGCAATAATCAAGCAGCTGAGCAGGCAGGAATTACGCAGCACAGCTGGCAATTGTCAAGCAGATGACAGGCAGGAATCGTGCAGCTCAGCTGGCAATTGTCAAGCAGATGAGCAGACAGTAATCACGCAGCTCAGCAGGCCCTGATCACGTGACTGAGCATGCACTGTTCACGTGGCTGATCATACACTGATCACGTGATGATCATGCACTGATCACTTGGATATCATGCACTGATCACGTGGCTGATCATACACTGTTCACGTGTCTGACCATGCACTGATCACGTGGCTGATCATACACTGCTCACGTGACTGATCATGCACTGATCACGTGGCTGATCATGCACTGATCACGTGGCTGATCATGCACTGATCACGTGGCTGAACATGCACTGTTCACGTGGCTGATCACACACCTGTCACGTGACATATCATGCACTGATCACGTGGCACTCATGCACTGATCACGTGGCTGATCATACTCTGCTCACGTAACTCATGCACACATCACGTGGCTATCATGCACTGCTCACGTGGCTCGTCATGGAATGATCACGTAGTAACCATATACTGGTCACGTGACTGATCATGCAAAGATCACGTAAATGATCATGCACTGTTCACGTGACTGATCATGTACTGATCACGTGACTGATCATGCACTGATCACGTGGCTATCAAGCTCTGCTCACGTGGCTGATCATGCAATGATCACGTAGCAACCATGTACTGGTCACGTGACTGATCATGCACTGATCACGTAATTGATCCTGCACTGATCACGTGGCTCATCATGCACTGATCACGTGGCTGATCACACATGTATCACGTGACTGATCATGCACTGATCACGTGGCTCTCATGCACTGATCACGTGACTGTCATGCACTGATCACGTGGATATCATGCACTGATCACGTGGCTGATCACACACGTATCACATGACTGATCATGCACTGATCACGTGGCTATCATGCACTGATCACGTGGCTATCATGCACTGATCACGTGGCTGATCATGCAATGATCACGTAGCTACCATGTACTGGTCACGTGACTGATCATGCACTGATCACGTAATTGATCATGCACTGATCATGTGGCTGATCATGCACTGATCACGTGGCTGATCATACACTGATCACATAACTGATCATGCACTGATCACGTGACTGATCATGCACTGATCACGTGGCTATCCTGCACTGATCACTTGGCTGACATACACTGATCACGTGCCTGATCATGCACTGATCACGTGGCTGATCATGCACTGATCACGTGACTGATCATGCACTGATCTCGTGTCTGATCATGCACTGATCACGTGGCTATCATGCACTGCTCACGTGGCTGATCATGCCATGATCACGCAGCTACCATGTACTGGTCACATGACTGATCATGCACTGATCACGTGACTGATCATGCAGTGATCACGTGGCTATCATGCACTACTCACGTGGCTGATCATGCAATGATCATGTAGCTACCATGTACAGGTCACGTGAATGATCATACACCCATCAGGTGACTGATCATGCACTGATCACGTGGCTATCATGCACTGATCACGAGACTGATCATGCACTGATCACGTCTATATCATGCACTGATCACATGACTGCCCATGCACTGATCACGTGGATGATCATACACTAATCTTGTGACAGATCATGCACTGATCACGTGGCTGATCATGCACTGATACCGTGACTGAGCATGGACTGATCACATGACTATCATGTAGTGATCACGTGACTTAATGGCGCTGATCATGTGACTGATCATGCGCTGATCATGTTTGCTATCATACACTGATCATGTGCCTCTGGAGGCAATAAACAAAGAGCTGAGTAGGCACGAATCAAACAGTCAGCAGGCAATAATCATGGAACTCAGGTGTGAGGAATCATGCTGCTCAGCTGGCAATAATCAAGCAGCTGAGCAGGCAGGAATTACGCAGCACAGCTGGCAATTGTCAAGCAGATGACAGGCAGGAATCGTGCAGCTCAGCTGGCAATTGTCAAGCAGATGAGCAGACAGTAATCACGCAGCTCAGCAGGCCCAGATCACGTGACTGAGCATGCACTGTTCACGTGGCTGATCATACACTGATCACGTGATGATCATGCACTGATCACTTGGATATCATGCACTGATCACGTGGCTGATCATACACTGTTCACGTGTCTGACCATGCACTGATCACGTGGCTGATCATACACTGCTCACGTAACTGATCATGCACTGATCACGTGGCTATCATGCACTGATCACGTGGCTGAACATGCACTGTTCACGTGGCTGATCACACTCCTGTCACGTGACATATCATGCACTGAATACGTGGCACTCATGCACTGATCACGTGGCTGATCATACTCTGCTCACGTAACTCATGCACACATCACGTGGCTATCATGCACTGCTCACGTGGCTCGTCATGGAATGATCACGTAGCAACCATATACTGGTCACGTGACTGATCATGCACAGATCACGTAAATGATCATGCACTGTTCACGTGACTGATCATGTACTGATCACGTGACTGATCATGCACTGATCACGTGGCTATCATGCTCTGCTCACGTGGCTGATCATGCAATGATCACGTAGCAACCATGTACTGGTCACGTGACTGATCATGCACTGATCACGTAATTGATCATGCACTGATCACGTGGCTCATCATGCACTGATCACGTGGCTGATCACACATGTATCACGTGACTGATCATGCACTGATCACGTGGCTCTCATGCACTGATCACGTGGCTGTCATGCACTGATCACGTGGATATCATGCACTGATCACGTGGCTGATCACACACGTATCACATGACTGATCATGCACTGATCACGTGGCTATCATGCACTGATCACGTGGCTATCATGCACTGATCACGTGGCTGATCATGCAATGATCACGTAGCTACCATGTACTGGTCACGTGACTGATCATGCACTGATCACGTAATTGATCATGCACTGATCACGTGGCTTATCATGCACTGATCATGTGACTGATCATGCACTGATCATGTTTGGTGTCACACTGATCATGTGCCTCTGGAGGCAATGAACATAGAGCTGAGTAGGCAGGAATCAGTCAGCAGGCAATAATCATGGAACTCAGCTCTGAGAAATCATGCTGCTCAGCTGGCAATAATCAAGTAGATGAGCAGGCAGGAATTACGCAGCACAGGTGGCAATTGTCAAGCAGATGACAGGCAGGAATCGTGCAGCTCAGCTGGCAATTGTCAAGCAGATGAGCAGACAGTAATCACGCAGCTCAGCAGGCCCTGATCACGTGACTGAGCATGCACTGATCACGTGGCTGATCATACACTGATCACGTGACTGATCATGCACTGATCACGTGACTGATCATGCACTGATCACGTGGCTATCATGCACTGATCACGTGGCTGATCATGCACTGATCACGTGGCTGATCATGCACTGATCACGTGGCTGATCATGCACTGATCACGTGACTGATCATGCACTGATCACGTGGCTGATCATGCACTGATCACGTGGCTGATCATGCATGATCACACAGCTACCATGCACTGATCACGTGACTGATCATGCACTGATCACGTGACTGATCATGCACTGATCACGTGGCTATCATGCACTATCACGTGGCTGATCATGCAATGATCACGTAGCTACCATGTACTGGTCACGTGACTGATCATGCACTGATCACGTGACTGATCATGCACTGATCACGTGGCTGATCATGCACTGATCACGTGGCTGATCATGCACTGATCACGTGGCTGATCATGCACTGATCACGTGACTGATCATGCACTGATCACGTGACTGATCATGCACTGATCACGTGGCTATCATGCACTGATCACGTGGCTGATCATGCACTGATCACGTGGCTGATCATGCACTGATCACGTGACTGATCATGCACTGATCACGTGACTGATCATGCACTGATCACGTGGCTATCATGCACTGATCACGTGGCTGATCATGCAATGATCACGTAGCTACCATGCACTGGTCACGTGACTGATCATGCACTGATCACGTGATGATCATGCACTGATCACGTGGCTGATCATGCACTGATCACGTGGCTGATCATGCACTGATCACGTGACTGATCATGCACTGATCACGTGGCTATCATGCACTGATCACGTGGCTGATCATGCACTGATCACGTGGCTGATCATGCATGATCACGTAGCTATCATGCACTGATCACGTGACTGATCATGCACTGATCACGTGATTGATGCATGCACTGATCACGTGGCTGATCATGCACTGATCACGTGGCTGATCATGCACTGATCACGTGACTGATCATGCACTGATCACGTGACTGATCATGCACTGATCACGTGGCTATCATGCACTGATCACGTGGCTGATCATGCACTGATCACGTGGCTGATCATGCACTGATCACGTGGCTGATCATGCACTGATCACGTGACTGATCATGCACTGATCACGTGGCTGATCATGCACTGATCACGTGGCTATCATGCACTGATCACGTGGCTGATCATGCACTGATCACGTGCCTGATCATGCACTGATCACGTGGCTGATCATGCACTGATCACGTGACTGATCATGCACTGATCACGTGACTGATCATGCACTGATCACGTGGCTATCATGCACTGCTCACGTGGCTGATCATGCATGATCACGCAGCTACCATGTACTGGTCACATGACTGATCATGCACTGATCACGTGACTGATCATGCACTGATCACGTGGCTATCATGCACTACTCACGTGGCTGATCATGCAATGATCATGTAGCTACCATGTACAGGTCACGTGAATGATCATACACCCATCAGGTGACTGATCATGCACTGATCACGTCTATATCATGCACTGATCACATGACTGCCCATGCACTGATCACGTGGATGATCATACACTAATCATGTGACAGATCATGCACTGATCACGTGGCTGATCATGCACTGATACCGTGACTGAGCATGGACTGATCACATGACTATCATGTAGTGATCACGTGACTTAATGGCGCTGATCATGTGACTGATCATGCGCTGATCATGTTTGCTATCATACACTGATCATGTGCCTCTGGAGGCAATAAACAAAGAGCTGAGTAGGCACGAATCAAACAGTCAGCAGGCAATAATCATGGAACTCAGGTGTGAGGAATCATGCTGCTCAGCTGGCAATAATCAAGCAGCTGAGCAGGCAGGAATTACGCAGCACAGCTGGCAATTGTCAAGCAGATGACAGGCAGGAATCGTGCAGCTCAGCTGGCAATTGTCAAGCAGATGAGCAGACAGTAATCACGCAGCTCAGCAGGCCCAGATCACGTGACTGAGCATGCACTGTTCACGTGGCTGATCATACACTGATCACGTGATTGATCATGCACTGATCACTTGGATATCATGCACTGATCACGTGGCTGATCATACACTGTTCACGTGTCTGACCATGCACTGATCACGTGGCTGATCATACACTGCTCACGTAACTGATCATGCACTGATCACGTGGCTGAACATGCACTGTTCACGTGGCTGATCACACACCTGTCACGTGACTGATCATGCACTGATCACGTGGCACTCATGCACTGATCACGTGGCTGATCATACTCTGCTCACGTAACTCATCATGCACACATCACGTGGCTATCATGCACTGCTCACGTGGCTCGTCATGGAATGATCACGTAGCTACCATATACTGGTCACGTGACTGATCATGCACAGATCACGTAAATGATCATGCACTGTTCACGTGACTGATCATGTACTGATCACGTGACTGATCATGCACTGCTCACGTGGCTGATCATGCAACGATCACGTAGCAACCATGTACTGGTCACGTGACTGATCATGCACTGATCACGTAATTGATCCTGCACTGATCACGTGGCTCATCATGCACTGATCACGTGGCTGATCACACATGTATCACGTGACTGATCATGCACTGATCACGTGGCTATCATGCACTGATCACGTGGCTATCATGCACTGATCACGTGGATATCATGCACTGATCACGTGGCTGATCACACACGTATCACATGACTGATCATGCACTGATCACGTGGCTATCATGCACTGATCACGTGGCTATCATGCACTGATCACGTGGCTGATCATGCAATGATCACGTAGCTACCATGTACTGATCACGTGACTGATCATGCACTGATCACGTGAATGATCATGCACTGATCACGTGGCTGATCATGCACTGATCACGTGGCTGATCATGCACGATCACGTGACTGATCATGCACTGATCACGTGACTGATCATGCACTGATCACGTGGCTATCATGCACTGATCACGTGGCTGATCATGCACTGATCACGTGACTGATCATGCACTGATCACGTGACTGATCATGCACTGATCACGTGGCTATCATGCACTGATCACGTGGCTGATCATGCACTGATCACGTGGCTATCATGCACTGATCACATGACTGATCATGCACTGATCACATGACTGATCATGCACTGATCACGTGGCTTATCATGCACTGATCATGTGACTGATCATGCACTGATCATGTTTGCTATCATACACTGATCATGTGCCTCTGGAGGCAATGAACAAAGAGCTGAGTAGGCACGAATCAGTCAGCAGGCAATAATCATGGAACTCAGCTGTGAGAATCATGCTGCTCAGCTGGCAATAATCAAGCAGCTGAGCAGGCAGGAATTACGCAGCACAGCTGGCAATTGTCAAGCAGATGACAGGCAGGAATCGTGCAGCTCAGCTGGCAATTGTCAAGCAGATGAGCAGACAGTAATCACGCAGCTCAGCAGGCCCTGATCACGTGACTGAGCATGCACTGTTCACGTGGCTGATCATACACTGATCACGTGACTGATCATGCACTGATCACGTGACTGATCATGCACTGATCACGTGGCTATCATGCACTGATCACGTGGCTGATCATGCACTGATCACGGGACTGATCATGCACTGATCACGGCGCTATCATGCACTGATACATGACTTCATGCACTGATCACGTGGCTGATCATGCACTGATCACGTGACTGATCATGCACTGATCACGTGACTGATCATGCACTGATCACGTGGCTGATCATGCACTGATCACGTGGCTATCATGCACTGATCACGTGGCTGATCATGCACTGATCACGTAGCTATCATGCACTGATCACGTGACTGATCATGCACTGATCACGTGGCTATCATGCACTGAT
The DNA here is from genome assembly GCF_032452875.1 of Bos javanicus. NCBI lineage: Eukaryota > Metazoa > Chordata > Mammalia > Artiodactyla > Bovidae > Bos > Bos javanicus. The sequence goes on from NW_026893822.1 coordinate 41,033, forward strand.
CACGTGGCTGATCATGCACTGATCACGTGACTGATCATGCACTGATCACGTGGCTGATCATGCACTGATCACGTGACTGATCATGCACTGATCACGTGGCTGATCATGCACTGATCACGTGACTGATCATGCACTGATCACGTGACTGATCATGCACTGATCACGTGGCTGATCATGCACTGATCACGTGGCTGATCATGCACTGATCACGTGGCTGATCATGCACTGATCACGTGGCTGATCATGCACTGATCACGTGACTGATCATGCACTGATCACGTGGCTGATCATGCACTGATCACGTGGCTATCATGCACTGATCACGTGGCTGATCATGCACTGATCACGTGGCTATCATGCACTGATCACGTGGCTGATCATGCACTGATCACGTGGCTGATCATGCACTGATCACGTGGCTATCATGCACTGATCACGTGGCTGATCATGCACTGATCACGTGGCTGATCATGCACTGATCACGTGGCTGATCATGCACTGATCACGTGACTGATCATGCACTGATCACGTGACTGATCATGCACTGATCACGTGGCTATCATGCACTGCTCACGTGGCTGATCATGCATGATCATGCAGCTACCATGTACTGGTCACGTGACTGATCATGCACTGATCACGTGACTGATCATGCACTGATCACGTGGCTATCATGCACTGATCACGTGGCTGATCATGCACTGATCACGTAGCTACATGTACAGGTCACGTGAATGATCATGCACTGATCACGTGACTGATCATGCACTGATCACGTGGCTGATCATACACTAATCATGTGACAGATCATGCACTGATCACGTGGCTGATCATGCACTGATACCGTGACTGAGCATGGACTGATCACATGACTATCATGTAGTGATCACGTGACTTAATGGCGCTGATCATGTGACTGATCATGCGCTGATCATGTTTGCTATCATACACTGATCATGTGCCTCTGGAGGCAATAAACAAAGAGCTGAGTAGGCACGAATCAAACAGTCAGCAGGCAATAATCATGGAACTCAGCTGTGAGGAATCATGCTGCTCAGCTGGCAATAATCAAGCAGCTGAGCAGGCAGGAATTACGCAGCACAGCTGGCAATTGTCAAGCAGATGACAGGCAGGAATCGTGCAGCTCAGCTGGCAATTGTCAAGCAGATGAGCAGACAGTAATCACGCAGCTCAGCAGGCCCTGATCACGTGACTGAGCATGCACTGTTCACGTGGCTGATCATACACTGATCACGTGATTGATCATGCACTGATCACTTGGATATCATGCACTGATCACGTGGCTGATCATACACTGTTCACGTGTCTGACCATGCACTGATCACGTGGCTGATCATACACTGCTCACGTAACTGATCATGCACTGATCACGTGGCTATCATGCACTGATCACGTGGCTGAACATGCACTGTTCACGTGGCTGATCACACACCTGTCACGTGACATATCATGCACTGATCACGTGGCACTCATGCACTGATCACGTGGCTGATCATACTCTGCTCACGTAACTCATCATGCACACATCACGTGGCTATCATGCACTGCTCACGTGGCTCGTCATGGAATGATCACGTAGCTACCATATACTGATCACGTGACTGATCATGCACAGATCACGTAAATGATCATGCACTGTTCACGTGACTGATCATGTACTGATCACGTGACTGATCATGCACTGATCACGTGGCTGATCATGCACTGATCACGTGGCTGATCATGCACTGATCACGTGGCTGATCATGCACTGATCACGTGGCTGATCATGCACTGATCACGTGACTGATCATGCACTGATCACGTGACTGATCATGCACTGATCACGTGGCTATCATGCACTGATCACGTGGCTGATCATGCACTGATCACGTGACTGATCATGCACTGATCACGTGACTGATCATGCACTGATCACGTGAATCATGCACTGATCACGTGGCTGATCATGCACTGATCACGTGGCTGATCACACATGATCACGTGACTGATCATGCACTGATCACGTGGCTATCATGCACTGATCACGTGGCTGATCATGCACTGATCACGTGGCTATCATGCACTGATCACGTGGCTGATCATGCAATGATCACGTAGCTATCATGCACTGATCACGTGACTGATCATGCACTGATCACGTGACTGATCATGCACTGATCACGTGGCTGATCATGCACTGATCACGTGGCTGATCATGCACTCTCACGTATCACACACGATCACGATCATGCAGATGATCAGACACTGATCACGCAGCTGATCATGCACTGATCACGTGACTGATCATGCACTGATCACGTGACTGATCATGCACTGATCACGTGACTGATCATGCACTGATCACGTGGCTATCATGCACTGATCACGTGGCTGATCATGCATGATCACGCAGCTACCATGTACTGGTCACATGACTGATCATGCACTGATCACGTGACTGATCATGCACTGATCACGTGGCTATCATGCACTACTCACGTGGCTGATCATGCAATGATCACGTAGCTACCATGTACTGGTCACGTGACTGATCATACACTGATCACGTGACTGATCATGCACTGATCACGTGGCTATCATGCACTGATCACGTGGCTGATCATGCACTGATCACGTGGCTGATCATGCACTGATCACGTGACTGATCATGCACTGATCACGTCTATATCATGCACTGATCACATGACTGCCCATGCACTGATCACGTGGATGATCATACACTAATCTTGTGACAGATCATGCACTGATCACGTGGCTGATCATGCACTGATACCGTGACTGAGCATGGACTGATCACATGACTATCATGTAGTGATCACGTGACTTAATGGCGCTGATCATGTGACTGATCATGCGCTGATCATGTTTGCTATCATACACTGATCATGTGCCTCTGGAGGCAATAAACAAAGAGCTGAGTAGGCACGAATCAAACAGTCAGCAGGCAATAATCATGGAACTCAGGTGTGAGGAATCATGCTGCTCAGCTGGCAATAATCAAGCAGCTGAGCAGGCAGGAATTACGCAGCACAGCTGGCAATTGTCAAGCAGATGACAGGCAGGAATCGTGCAGCTCAGCTGGCAATTGTCAAGCAGATGAGCAGACAGTAATCACGCAGCTCAGCAGGCCCTGATCACGTGACTGAGCATGCACTGTTCACGTGGCTGATCATACACTGATCACGTGATGATCATGCACTGATCACTTGGATATCATGCACTGATCACGTGGCTGATCATACACTGTTCACGTGTCTGACCATGCACTGATCACGTGGCTGATCATACACTGATCACGTGACTGATCATGCACTGATCACGTGGCTGATCATGCACTGATCACGTGGCTGATCATGCACTGATCACGTGGCTGAACATGCACTGTTCACGTGGCTGATCACACACCTGTCACGTGACATATCATGCACTGATCACGTGGCACTCATGCACTGATCACGTGGCTGATCATACTCTGCTCACGTAACTCATGCACACATCACGTGGCTATCATGCACTGCTCACGTGGCTCGTCATGGAATGATCACGTAGCAACCATATACTGGTCACGTGACTGATCATGCAAAGATCACGTAAATGATCATGCACTGTTCACGTGACTGATCATGTACTGATCACGTGACTGATCATGCACTGATCACGTGGCTATCATGCACTGCTCACGTGGCTGATCATGCAATGATCACGTAGCAACCATGTACTGGTCACGTGACTGATCATGCACTGATCACGTAATTGATCATGCACTGATCACGTGGCTCATCATGCACTGATCACGTGGCTGATCACACATGTATCACGTGACTGATCATGCACTGATCACGTGGCTCTCATGCACTGATCACGTGGCTGTCATGCACTGATCACGTGGATATCATGCACTGATCACGTGGCTGATCACACACGTATCACATGACTGATCATGCACTGATCACGTGGCTATCATGCACTGATCACGTGGCTATCATGCACTGATCACGTGGCTGATCATGCAATGATCACGTAGCTACCATGTACTGGTCACGTGACTGATCATGCACTGATCACGTAATTGATCATGCACTGATCATGTGGCTGATCATGCACTGATCACGTGGCTGATCATACACTGATCACATGACTGATCATGCACTGATCACGTGACTGATCATGCACTGATCACGTGGCTATCATGCACTGATCACGTGGCTGACATACACTGATCACGTGCCTGATCATGCACTGATCACGTGGCTGATCATGCACTGATCACGTGACTGATCATGCACTGATCTCGTGTCTGATCATGCACTGATCACGTGGCTATCATGCACTGCTCACGTGGCTGATCATGCCATGATCACGCAGCTACCATGTACTGGTCACATGACTGATCATGCACTGATCACGTGACTGATCATGCAGTGATCACGTGGCTATCATGCACTACTCACGTGGCTGATCATGCAATGATCATGTAGCTACCATGTACAGGTCACGTGAATGATCATACACCCATCAGGTGACTGATCATGCACTGATCACGTGGCTATCATGCACTGATCACGAGACTGATCATGCACTGATCACGTCTATATCATGCACTGATCACATGACTGCCCATGCACTGATCACGTGGATGATCATACACTAATCATGTGACAGATCATGCACTGATCACGTGGCTGATCATGCACTGATACCGTGACTGAGCATGGACTGATCACATGACTATCATGTAGTGATCACGTGACTTAATGGCGCTGATCATGTGACTGATCATGCGCTGATCATGTTTGCTATCATACACTGATCATGTGCCTCTGGAGGCAATAAACAAAGAGCTGAGTAGGCACGAATCAAACAGTCAGCAGGCAATAATCATGGAACTCAGGTGTGAGGAATCATGCTGCTCAGCTGGCAATAATCAAGCAGCTGAGCAGGCAGGAATTACGCAGCACAGCTGGCAATTGTCAAGCAGATGACAGGCAGGAATCGTGCAGCTCAGCTGGCAATTGTCAAGCAGATGAGCAGACAGTAATCACGCAGCTCAGCAGGCCCAGATCACGTGACTGAGCATGCACTGTTCACGTGGCTGATCATACACTGATCACGTGATGATCATGCACTGATCACTTGGATATCATGCACTGATCACGTGGCTGATCATACACTGTTCACGTGTCTGACCATGCACTGATCACGTGGCTGATCATACACTGCTCACGTAACTGATCATGCACTGATCACGTGGCTATCATGCACTGATCACGTGGCTGAACATGCACTGTTCACGTGGCTGATCACACACCTGTCACGTGACATATCATGCACTGATCACGTGGCACTCATGCACTGATCACGTGGCTGATCATACTCTGCTCACGTAACTCATGCACACATCACGTGGCTATCATGCACTGCTCACGTGGCTCGTCATGGAATGATCACGTAGCAACCATATACTGGTCACGTGACTGATCATGCACAGATCACGTAAATGATCATGCACTGTTCACGTGACTGATCATGTACTGATCACGTGACTGATCATGCACTGATCACGTGGCTATCATGCTCTGCTCACGTGGCTGATCATGCAATGATCACGTAGCAACCATGTACTGGTCACGTGACTGATCATGCACTGATCACGTAATTGATCCTGCACTGATCACGTGGCTCATCATGCACTGATCACGTGGCTGATCACACATGTATCACGTGACTGATCATGCACTGATCACGTGGCTCTCATGCACTGATCACGTGGCTGTCATGCACTGATCACGTGGATATCATGCACTGATCACGTGGCTGATCACACACGTATCACATGACTGATCATGCACTGATCACGTGGCTATCATGCACTGATCACGTGGCTATCATGCACTGATCACGTGGCTGATCATGCAATGATCACGTAGCTACCATGTACTGGTCACGTGACTGATCATGCACTGATCACGTAATTGATCATGCACTGATCACGTGGCTTATCATGCACTGATCATGTGACTGATCATGTGCTGATCATGTTTGGTGTCACACACTGATCATGTGCCTCTGGAGGCAATGAACATAGAGCTGAGTAGGCAGGAATCAGTCAGCAGGCAATAATCATGGAACTCAGCTCTGAGAAATCATGCTGCTCAGCTGGCAATAATCAAGTAGATGAGCAGGCAGGAATTACGCAGCACAGGTGGCAATTGTCAAGCAGATGACAGGCAGGAATCGTGCAGCTCAGCTGGCAATTGTCAAGCAGATGAGCAGACAGTAATCACGCAGCTCAGCAGGCCCTGATCACGTGACTGAGCATGCACTGATCACGTGGCTGATCATACACTGATCACGTGACTGATCATGCACTGATCACGTGACTGATCATGCACTGATCACGTGGCTATCATGCACTGATCACGTGGCTGATCATGCACTGATCACGTGGCTGATCATGCACTGATCACGTGGCTGATCATGCACTGATCACGTGACTGATCATGCACTGATCACGTGGCTGATCATGCACTGATCACGTGGCTGATCATGCATGATCACGCAGCTACCATGCACTGGTCACGTGACTGATCATGCACTGATCACGTGACTGATCATGCACTGATCACGTGGCTATCATGCACTGATCACGTGGCTGATCATGCAATGATCACGTAGCTACCATGTACTGGTCACGTGACTGATCATGCACTGATCACGTGACTGATCATGCACTGATCACGTGACTGATCATGCACTGATCACGTGGCTGATCATGCACTGATCACGTGGCTGATCATGCACTGATCACGTGACTGATCATGCACTGATCACGTGACTGATCATGCACTGATCACGTGGCTATCATGCACTGATCACGTGGCTGATCATGCACTGATCACGTGGCTGATCATGCACTGATCACGTGACTGATCATGCACTGATCACGTGACTGATCATGCACTGATCACGTGGCTATCATGCACTGATCACGTGGCTGATCATGCACTGATCACGTAGCTACCATGTACTGGTCACGTGACTGATCATGCACTGATCACGTGATGATCATGCACTGATCACGTGGCTGATCATGCACTGATCACGTGGCTGATCATGCACTGATCACGTGACTGATCATGCACTGATCACGTGGCTATCATGCACTGATCACGTGGCTGATCATGCACTGATCACGTGGCTGATCATGCATGATCACGTAGCTATCATGCACTGATCACGTGACTGATCATGCACTGATCACGTGATTGATCATGCACTGATCACGTGGCTGATCATGCACTGATCACGTGGCTGATCATGCACTGATCACGTGACTGATCATGCACTGATCACGTGACTGATCATGCACTGATCACGTGGCTATCATGCACTGATCACGTGGCTGATCATGCACTGATCACGTGGCTGATCATGCACTGATCACGTGGCTGATCATGCACTGATCACGTGACTGATCATGCACTGATCACGTGGCTGATCATGCACTGATCACGTGGCTATCATGCACTGATCACGTGGCTGATCATGCACTGATCACGTGACTGATCATGCACTGATCACGTGGCTGATCATGCACTGATCACGTGACTGATCATGCACTGATCACGTGACTGATCATGCACTGATCACGTGGCTATCATGCACTGCTCACGTGGCTGATCATGCATGATCACGCAGCTACCATGTACTGGTCACATGACTGATCATGCACTGATCACGTGACTGATCATGCACTGATCACGTGGCTATCATGCACTACTCACGTGGCTGATCATGCAATGATCATGTAGCTACCATGTACAGGTCACGTGAATGATCATACACCCATCAGGTGACTGATCATGCACTGATCACGTCTATATCATGCACTGATCACATGACTGCCCATGCACTGATCACGTGGATGATCATACACTAATCATGTGACAGATCATGCACTGATCACGTGGCTGATCATGCACTGATACCGTGACTGAGCATGGACTGATCACATGACTATCATGTAGTGATCACGTGACTTAATGGCGCTGATCATGTGACTGATCATGCGCTGATCATGTTTGCTATCATACACTGATCATGTGCCTCTGGAGGCAATAAACAAAGAGCTGAGTAGGCACGAATCAAACAGTCAGCAGGCAATAATCATGGAACTCAGGTGTGAGGAATCATGCTGCTCAGCTGGCAATAATCAAGCAGCTGAGCAGGCAGGAATTACGCAGCACAGCTGGCAATTGTCAAGCAGATGACAGGCAGGAATCGTGCAGCTCAGCTGGCAATTGTCAAGCAGATGAGCAGACAGTAATCACGCAGCTCAGCAGGCCCAGATCACGTGACTGAGCATGCACTGTTCACGTGGCTGATCATACACTGATCACGTGATTGATCATGCACTGATCACTTGGATATCATGCACTGATCACGTGGCTGATCATACACTGTTCACGTGTCTGACCATGCACTGATCACGTGGCTGATCATACACTGCTCACGTAACTGATCATGCACTGATCACGTGGCTGAACATGCACTGTTCACGTGGCTGATCACACACCTGTCACGTGACTGATCATGCACTGATCACGTGGCACTCATGCACTGATCACGTGGCTGATCATACTCTGCTCACGTAACTCATCATGCACACATCACGTGGCTATCATGCACTGCTCACGTGGCTCGTCATGGAATGATCACGTAGCTACCATATACTGGTCACGTGACTGATCATGCACAGATCACGTAAATGATCATGCACTGTTCACGTGACTGATCATGACTGATCACGTGACTGATCATGCACTGCTCACGTGGCTGATCATGCAACGATCACGTAGCAACCATGTACTGGTCACGTGACTGATCATGCACTGATCACGTAATTGATCATGCACTGATCACGTGGCTCATCATGCACTGATCACGTGGCTGATCACACATGTATCACGTGACTGATCATGCACTGATCACGTGGCTATCATGCACTGATCACGTGGCTATCATGCACTGATCACGTGGATATCATGCACTGATCACGTGGCTGATCACACGTATCACATGACTGATCATGCACTGATCACGTGGCTATCATGCACTGATCACGTGGCTATCATGCACTGATCACGTGGCTGATCATGCAATGATCACGTAGCTACCATGTACTGATCACGTGACTGATCATGCACTGATCACGTGACTGATCATGCACTGATCACGTGGCTGATCATGCACTGATCACGTGGCTGATCACACACGATCACGTGACTGATCATGCACTGATCACGTGACTGATCATGCACTGATCACGTGGCTATCATGCACTGATCACGTGGCTATCATGCACTGATCACGTGACTGATCATGCACTGATCACGTGACTGATCATGCACTGATCACGTGGCTATCATGCACTGATCACGTGGCTGATCATGCACTGATCACGCAGCTATCATGCACTGGTCACATGACTGATCATGCACTGATCACATGACTGATCATGCACTGATCACGTGGCTTATCATGCACTGATCATGTGACTGATCATGCACTGATCATGTTTGCTATCATACACTGATCATGTGCCTCTGGAGGCAATGAACAAAGAGCTGAGTAGGCACGAATCAGTCAGCAGGCAATAATCATGGAACTCAGCTGTGAGGAATCATGCTGCTCAGCTGGCAATAATCAAGCAGCTGAGCAGGCAGGAATTACGCAGCACAGCTGGCAATTGTCAAGCAGATGACAGGCAGGAATCGTGCAGCTCAGCTGGCAATTGTCAAGCAGATGAGCAGACAGTAATCACGCAGCTCAGCAGGCCCTGATCACGTGACTGAGCATGCACTGTTCACGTGGCTGATCATACACTGATCACGTGACTGATCATGCACTGATCACGTGACTGATCATGCACTGATCACGTGGCTGATCATGCACTGATCACGTGGCTGATCATGCACTGATCACGGGACTGATCATGCACTGATCACGGCTATCATGCACTGACTACATGACTCACATGCACTGATCACGTGGCTGATCATGCACTGATCACGTGACTGATCATGCACTGATCACGTGACTGATCATGCACTGATCACGTGGCTGATCATGCACTGATCACGTGGCTATCATGCACTGATCACGTGGCTGATCATGCAATGATCACGTAGCTATCATGCACTGATCACGTGACTGATCATGCACTGATCACGTGGCTATCATGCACTGATCACGTGGCTGATCATGCACTGATCACGTGACTGATCATGCACTGATCACGTGGCTGATCATGCACTGATCACGTGACTGATCATGCACTGATCACGTGGCTGATCATGCACTGATCACGTGACTGATCATGCACTGATCACGTGACTGATCATGCACTGATCACGTGGCTGATCATGCACTGATCACGTGGCTGATCATGCACTGATCACGTGACTGATCATGCACTGATCACGTGGCTGATCATGCACTGATCACGTGACTGATCATGCACTGATCACGTGGCTGATCATGCACTGATCACGTGGCTATCATGCACTGATCACGTGGCTGATCATGCACTGATCACGTGGCTATCATGCACTGATCACGTGGCTGATCATGCACTGATCACGTGGCTGATCATGCACTGATCACGTGGCTATCATGCACTGATCACGTGGCTGATCATGCACTGATCACGTGGCTGATCATGCACTGATCACGTGGCTGATCATGCACTGATCACGTGACTGATCATGCACTGATCACGTGACTGATCATGCACTGATCACGTGGCTATCATGCACTGCTCACGTGGCTGATCATGCATGATCATGCAGCTACCATGTACTGGTCACGTGACTGATCATGCACTGATCACGTGACTGATCATGCACTGATCACGTGGCTATCATGCACTGATCACGTGGCTGATCATGCACTGATCATGTAGCTACCATGTACTGGTCACGTGAATGATCATGCACTGATCACGTGACTGATCATGCACTGATCACGTGGCTGATCATACACTAATCATGTGACAGATCATGCACTGATCACGTGGCTGATCATGCACTGATACCGTGACTGAGCATGGACTGATCACATGACTATCATGTAGTGATCACGTGACTTAATGGCGCTGATCATGTGACTGATCATGCGCTGATCATGTTTGCTATCATACACTGATCATGTGCCTCTGGAGGCAATAAACAAAGAGCTGAGTAGGCACGAATCAAACAGTCAGCAGGCAATAATCATGGAACTCAGCTGTGAGGAATCATGCTGCTCAGCTGGCAATAATCAAGCAGCTGAGCAGGCAGGAATTACGCAGCACAGCTGGCAATTGTCAAGCAGATGACAGGCAGGAATCGTGCAGCTCAGCTGGCAATTGTCAAGCAGATGAGCAGACAGTAATCACGCAGCTCAGCAGGCCCTGATCACGTGACTGAGCATGCACTGTTCACGTGGCTGATCATACACTGATCACGTGATTGATCATGCACTGATCACTTGGATATCATGCACTGATCACGTGGCTGATCATACACTGTTCACGTGTCTGACCATGCACTGATCACGTGGCTGATCATACACTGCTCACGTAACTGATCATGCACTGATCACGTGGCTATCATGCACTGATCACGTGGCTGAACATGCACTGTTCACGTGGCTGATCACACACCTGTCACGTGACATATCATGCACTGATCACGTGGCACTCATGCACTGATCACGTGGCTGATCATACTCTGCTCACGTAACTGATCATGCACACATCACGTGGCTATCATGCACTGCTCACGTGGCTCGTCATGGAATGATCACGTAGCTACCATATACTGATCACGTGACTGATCATGCACAGATCACGTAAATGATCATGCACTGTTCACGTGACTGATCATGTACTGATCACGTGACTGATCATGCACTGATCACGTGGCTGATCATGCACTGATCACGTGGCTGATCATGCACTGATCACGTGGCTGATCATGCACTGATCACGTGGCTGATCATGCACTGATCACGTGACTGATCATGCACTGATCACGTGACTGATCATGCACTGATCACGTGGCTATCATGCACTGATCACGTGGCTGATCATGCACTGATCACGTGACTGATCATGCACTGATCACGTGACTGATCATGCACTGATCACGTGAATATCATGCACTGATCACGTGGCTGATCATGCACTGATCACGTGGCTGATCACACTGATCACGTGACTGATCATGCACTGATCACGTGGCTATCATGCACTGATCACGTGGCTATCATGCACTGATCACGTGGCTATCATGCACTGATCACGTGGCTGATCATGCACTGATCACGTAGCTATCATGCACTGATCACGTGACTGATCATGCACTGATCACGTAATTGATCATGCACTGATCACGTGGCTGATCATGCACTGATCACGTGGCTGATCATGCACTCTCACGTATCACACACGATCACGATCATGCAGATGATCAGACACTGATCACGCAGCTGATCATGCACTGATCACGTGACTGATCATGCACTGATCACGTGACTGATCATGCACTGATCACGTGTCTGATCATGCACTGATCACGTGGCTATCATGCACTGCTCACGTGGCTGATCATGCCATGATCACGCAGCTACCATGTACTGGTCACATGACTGATCATGCACTGATCACGTGACTGATCATGCAGTGATCACGTGGCTATCATGCACTACTCACGTGGCTGATCATGCAATGATCATGTAGCTACCATGTACAGGTCACGTGAATGATCATACACCCATCAGGTGACTGATCATGCACTGATCACGTGGCTATCATGCACTGATCACGAGACTGATCATGCACTGATCACGTCTATATCATGCACTGATCACATGACTGCCCATGCACTGATCACGTGGATGATCATACACTAATCATGTGACAGATCATGCACTGATCACGTGGCTGATCATGCACTGATACCGTGACTGAGCATGGACTGATCACATGACTATCATGTAGTGATCACGTGACTTAATGGCGCTGATCATGTGACTGATCATGCGCTGATCATGTTTGCTATCATACACTGATCATGTGCCTCTGGAGGCAATAAACAAAGAGCTGAGTAGGCACGAATCAAACAGTCAGCAGGCAATAATCATGGAACTCAGGTGTGAGGAATCATGCTGCTCAGCTGGCAATAATCAAGCAGCTGAGCAGGCAGGAATTACGCAGCACAGCTGGCAATTGTCAAGCAGATGACAGGCAGGAATCGTGCAGCTCAGCTGGCAATTGTCAAGCAGATGAGCAGACAGTAATCACGCAGCTCAGCAGGCCCAGATCACGTGACTGAGCATGCACTGTTCACGTGGCTGATCATACACTGATCACGTGATGATCATGCACTGATCACTTGGATATCATGCACTGATCACGTGGCTGATCATACACTGTTCACGTGTCTGACCATGCACTGATCACGTGGCTGATCATACACTGCTCACGTAACTGATCATGCACTGATCACGTGGCTATCATGCACTGATCACGTGGCTGAACATGCACTGTTCACGTGGCTGATCACACACCTGTCACGTGACATATCATGCACTGATCACGTGGCACTCATGCACTGATCACGTGGCTGATCATACTCTGCTCACGTAACTCATGCACACATCACGTGGCTATCATGCACTGCTCACGTGGCTCGTCATGGAATGATCACGTAGCTACCATATACTGGTCACGTGACTGATCATGCACAGATCACGTAAATGATCATGCACTGTTCACGTGACTGATCATGTACTGATCACGTGACTGATCATGCACTGATCACGTGGCTATCATGCTCTGCTCACGTGGCTGATCATGCAATGATCACGTAGCAACCATGTACTGGTCACGTGACTGATCATGCACTGATCACGTAATTGATCCTGCACTGATCACGTGGCTCATCATGCACTGATCACGTGGCTGATCACACATGTATCACGTGACTGATCATGCACTGATCACGTGGCTCATGCACTGATCACGTGGCTGTCATGCACTGATCACGTGGATATCATGCACTGATCACGTGGCTGATCACACACGTATCACATGACTGATCATGCACTGATCACGTGGCTATCATGCACTGATCACGTGGCTATCATGCACTGATCACGTGGCTGATCATGCACTGATCACGTAGCTACCATGCACTGATCACGTGACTGATCATGCACTGATCACGTGACTGATCATGCACTGATCACGTGACTGATCATGCACTGATCACGTGGCTGATCATGCACTGATCACGTGGCTGATCATGCATGATCACGCAGCTATCATGCACTGATCACGTGACTGATCATGCACTGATCACGTGACTGATCATGCACTGATCACGTGGCTATCATGCACTGATCACGTGGCTGATCATGCACTGATCACGTAGCTATCATGCACTGATCACGTGACTGATCATGCACTGATCACGTGACTGATCATGCACTGATCACGTGGCTGATCATGCACTGATCACGTGGCTGATCATGCACTGATCACGTGGCTGATCATGCACTGATCACGTGACTGATCATGCACTGATCACGTGACTGATCATGCACTGATCACGTGGCTATCATGCACTGATCACGTGGCTGATCATGCACTGATCACGTGACTGATCATGCACTGATCACGTGACTGATCATGCACTGATCACGTGGCTATCATGCACTATCACGTGGCTGATCATGCAATGATCATGTAGCTACCATGTACTGGTCACGTGACTGATCATGCACTGATCACGTGACTGATCATGCACTGATCACGTGGCTGATCATGCACTGATCACGTGCCTGATCATGCACTGATCACGTGACTGATCATGCACTGATCACGTGGCTATCATGCACTGATCACGTGGCTGATCATGCACTGATCACGTGGCTGATCATGCACTGATACGTGACTGAGCATGGACTGATCACATGACTATCATGTAGTGATCACGTGACTTAATGGCACTGATCATGTGACTGATCATGCACTGATCATGTTTGCTATCATACACTGATCATGTGCCTCTGGAGGCAATAAACAAAGAGCTGAGTAGGCACGAATCAAACAGTCAGCAGGCAATAATCATGGAACTCAGTTGTGAGGAATCATGCTGCTCAGCTGGCAATAATCAAGCAGCTGAGCAGGCAGGAATTATGCAGCACAGCTGGCAATTGTCAAGCAGATGACAGGCAGGAATCATGCAGATCAGCTGGCAATTGTCAAGCAGATGACAGGCAGAATCATGCAGCTCAGCTGGCACTGATCACGCAGATGAGCATGACAGTGATCACGTGGCTGATCATGCACTGATCACGTGACTGATCATGCACTGATCACGTGGCTGATCATGCACTGATCACGTGGCTGATCATGCACTGATCACGTGGCTGACCATGCACTGATCACGTGACTGATCATGCACTGATCACGTGACTTATCATGCACTGATCATGTGACTGATCATGCACTGATCATGTTTGGTGTCACACACTGATCATGTGCATCTGGAGGCAATGAACATAGAGCTGAGTAGGCACGAATCAGTCAGCAGGCTATAATCATGGAACTCACCTCTGAGAAATCATGCTGCTCAGCTGGCAATAATCAAGTAGATGAGCAGGCAGGAATTACGCAGCACAGGTGGCAATTGTCAAGCAGATGACAGGCAGGAATCATGCAGCTCAGCTGGCAATTGTCAAGCAGATGAGCAGACAGTAATCACGCAGCTCAGCATGCACTGATCACGTGACTGATCATGCACTGATCACGTGGCTGATCATACACTGATCACGTGACTGATCATGCACTGATCACGTGACTGATCATGCACTGATCACGTGGCTATCATGCACTGATCACGTGGCTGATCATGCACTGATCACGTGGCTGATCATGCACTGATCACGTGGCTGATCATGCACTGATCACGTGACTGATCATGCACTGATCACGTGGCTGATCATGCACTGATCACGTGGCTATCATGCACTGATCACGTGGCTGATCATGCATGATCACGCAGCTACCATGCACTGATCACGTGACTGATCATGCACTGATCACGTGACTGATCATGCACTGATCACGTGGCTATCATGCACTGATCACGTGGCTGATCATGCAATGATGATCATGCACTGATCAGTGACTGATCATGCACTGATCACGTGGCTGATCATGCACTGATCACGTGACTGATCATGCACTGATCACGTGGCTGATCATGCACTGATCACGTGACTGATCATGCACTGATCACGTGACTGATCATGCACTGATCACGTGACTTCATGCACTGATCACGTGACTGATCATGCACTGATCACGTGGCTATCATGCACTGATCACGTGGCTGATCATGCACTGATCACGTGACTGATCATGCACTGATCACGTGGCTGATCATGCACTGATCACGTGACTGATCATGCACTGATCACGTGGCTGATCATGCACTGATCACGTGGCTATCATGCACTGATCACGTGGCTGATCATGCACTGATCACGTGACTGATCATGCACTGATCACGTGGCTGATCATGCACTGATCACGTGGCTGATCATGCACTGATCACGTGGCTGATCATGCACTGATCACGTGGCTATCATGCACTGATCACGTGGCTGATCATGCATGATCACGTAGCTATCATGCACTGATCACGTGACTGATCATGCACTGATCACGTAATTGATCATGCACTGATCACGTGGCTGATCATGCACTGATCACGTGGCTGATCATGCACTGATCACGTGACTGATCATGCACTGATCACGTGACTGATCATGCACTGATCACGTGGCTATCATGCACTGATCACGTGGCTGATCATGCACTGATCACGTGCCTGATCATGCACTGATCACGTGGCTGATCATGCACTGATCACGTGACTGATCATGCACTGATCACGTGACTGATCATGCACTGATCACGTGGCTATCATGCACTGATCACGTGGCTGATCATGCATGATCACGCAGCTACCATGTACTGGTCACATGACTGATCATGCACTGATCACGTGACTGATCATGCACTGATCACGTGGCTATCATGCACTACTCACGTGGCTGATCATGCAATGATCATGTAGCTACCATGTACAGGTCACGTGAATGATCATGCACTGATCACGTGACTGATCATGCACTGATCACGTGACTGATCATGCACTGATCACGTCTATATCATGCACTGATCACGTGGCTGATCATGCACTGATCACGCAGCTACCATGCACTGATCACGTGACTGATCATGCACTGATCACATGACTGATCATGCACTGATCACGTGGCTTATCATGCACTGATCATGTGACTGATCATGCACTGATCATGTTTGCTATCATACACTGATCATGTGCCTCTGGAGGCAATGAACAAAGAGCTGAGTAGGCACGAATCAGTCAGCAGGCAATAATCATGGAACTCAGCTGTGAGGAATCATGCTGCTCAGCTGGCAATAATCAAGCAGCTGAGCAGGCAGGAATTACGCAGCACAGCTGGCAATTGTCAAGCAGATGACAGGCAGGAATCATGCAGCTCAGCTGGCAATTGTCAAGCAGATGAGCAGACAGTAATCACGCAGCTCAGCAGGCCCTGATCACGTGACTGAGCATGCACTGTTCACGTGGCTGATCATACACTGATCACGTGACTGATCATGCACTGATCACGTGACTGATCATGCACTGATCACGTGGCTATCATGCACTGATCACGTGGCTGATCATGCACTGATCACGGGACTGATCATGCACTGATCACGGCTATCATGCACTGATCCATGACTTCACATGCACTGATCACGTGGCTGATCATGCACTGATCACGTGACTGATCATGCACTGATCACGTGACTGATCATGCACTGATCACGTGGCTGATCATGCACTGATCACGTGGCTATCATGCACTGATCACGTGGCTGATCATGCAATGATCACGTAGCTACCATGCACTGATCACGTGACTGATCATGCACTGATCACGTGGCTATCATGCACTGATCACGTGGCTGATCATGCACTGATCACGTGACTGATCATGCACTGATCACGTGGCTGATCATGCACTGATCACGTGACTGATCATGCACTGATCACGTGGCTGATCATGCACTGATCACGTGACTGATCATGCACTGATCACGTGACTGATCATGCACTGATCACGTGGCTGATCATGCACTGATCACGTGGCTGATCATGCACTGATCACGTGACTGATCATGCACTGATCACGTGGCTGATCATGCACTGATCACGTGACTGATCATGCACTGATCACGTGACTGATCATGCACTGATCACGTGGCTATCATGCACTGATCACGTGGCTGATCATGCACTGATCACGTGGCTATCATGCACTGATCACGTGGCTGATCATGCACTGATCACGTGGCTGATCATGCACTGATCACGTGGCTATCATGCACTGATCACGTGGCTGATCATGCACTGATCACGTGCCTGATCATGCACTGATCACGTGGCTGATCATGCACTGATCACGTGACTGATCATGCACTGATCACGTGACTGATCATGCACTGATCACGTGGCTATCATGCACTGCTCACGTGGCTGATCATGCATGATCACGCAGCTACCATGTACTGGTCACATGACTGATCATGCACTGATCACGTGACTGATCATGCAGTGATCACGTGGCTATCATGCACTACTCACGTGGCTGATCATGCAATGATCATGTAGCTACCATGTACAGGTCACGTGAATGATCATACACCCATCAGGTGACTGATCATGCACTGATCACGTGACTGATCATGCACTGATCACGTCTATATCATGCACTGATCACATGACTGCCCATGCACTGATCACGTGGATGATCATACACTAATCATGTGACAGATCATGCACTGATCACGTGGCTGATCATGCACTGATACCGTGACTGAGCATGGACTGATCACATGACTATCATGTAGTGATCACGTGACTTAATGGCGCTGATCATGTGACTGATCATGCGCTGATCATGTTTGCTATCATACACTGATCATGTGCCTCTGGAGGCAATAAACAAAGAGCTGAGTAGGCACGAATCAAACAGTCAGCAGGCAATAATCATGGAACTCAGGTGTGAGGAATCATGCTGCTCAGCTGGCAATAATCAAGCAGCTGAGCAGGCAGGAATTACGCAGCACAGCTGGCAATTGTCAAGCAGATGACAGGCAGGAATCGTGCAGCTCAGCTGGCAATTGTCAAGCAGATGAGCAGACAGTAATCACGCAGCTCAGCAGGCCCAGATCACGTGACTGAGCATGCACTGTTCACGTGGCTGATCATACACTGATCACGTGATTGATCATGCACTGATCACTTGGATATCATGCACTGATCACGTGGCTGATCATACACTGTTCACGTGTCTGACCATGCACTGATCACGTGGCTGATCATACACTGCTCACGTAACTGATCATGCACTGATCACGTGGCTATCATGCACTGATCACGTGGCTGAACATGCACTGTTCACGTGGCTGATCACACACCTGTCACGTGACTATCATGCACTGATCACGTGGCACTCATGCACTGATCACGTGGCTGATCATACTCTGCTCACGTAACTCATCATGCACACATCACGTGGCTATCATGCACTGCTCACGTGGCTCATCATGGAATGATCACGTAGCTACCATATACTGGTCACGTGACTGATCATGCACAGATCACGTAAATGATCATGCACTGTTCACGTGACTGATCATGTACTGATCACGTGACTGATCATGCACTGATCACGTGGCTGATCATGCACTGATCACGTAGCTATCATGCACTGATCACGTGACTGATCATGCACTGATCACGTGGCATCATGCACTGATCACGTGGCTGATCATGCACTGATCACGTAACTGATCATGCACTGATCACGTGGCTATCATGCACTGATCACGTGGCTGATCACACATGATCACGTGACTGATCATGCACTGATCACGTGGCTATCATGCACTGATCACGTGGCTATCATGCACTGATCACGTGGATATCATGCACTGATCACGTGGCTGATCACACACGTATCACATGACTGATCATGCACTGATCACGTGGCTATCATGCACTGATCACGTGGCTATCATGCACTGATCACGTGGCTGATCATGCACTGATCACGTAGCTACCATGTACTGATCACGTGACTGATCATGCACTGATCACGTGACTGATCATGCACTGATCACGTGGCTGATCATGCACTGATCACGTGGCTGATCACACACGATCACGTGACTGATCATGCACTGATCACGTGACTGATCATGCACTGATCACGTGGCTATCATGCACTGATCACGTGGCTGATCATGCACTGATCACGTGGCTGATCATGCACTGATCACGTGACTGATCATGCACTGATCACGTGACTGATCATGCACTGATCACGTGGCTGATCATGCACTGATCACGCAGCTACCATGCACTGATCACATGACTGATCATGCACTGATCACATGACTGATCATGCACTGATCACGTGGCTTATCATGCACTGATCATGTGACTGATCATGCACTGATCATGTTTGGTGTCATACACTGATCATGTGCCTCTGGAGGCAATGAACAAAGAGCTGAGTAGGCAGGAATCAGTCAGCAGGCAATAATCATGGAACTCAGCTGTGAGAAATCATGCTGCTCAGCTGGCAATAATCAAGCAGCTGAGCAGGCAGGAATTACGCAGCACAGCTGGCAAAGCAGATGACAGGCAGGAATCGTGCAGCTCAGCTGGCAATTGTCAAGCAGATGAGCAGACAGTAATCACGCAGCTCAGCAGGCCCTGATCACGTGACTGAGCATGCACTGTTCACGTGGCTGATCACACACTGATCACGTGACTGATCATGCACTGATCACGTGACTGATCATGCACTGATCACGTGGCTATCATGCACTGATCACGTGGCTGATCATACACTGATCACGGGACTGATCATGCACTGATCACGTGGCTATCATGCACTGATACATGACTGACATGCACTGATCACGTGGCTGATCATGCACTGATCACGTGACTGATCATGCACTGATCACGTGACTGATCATGCACTGATCACGTGGCTGATCATGCACTGATCACGTGGCTATCATGCACTGATCACGTGGCTGATCATGCAATGATCACGTAGCTACCATGTACTGGTCACGTGACTGATCATGCACTGATCACGTAATTGATCATGCACTGATCACGTGGCTGATCATGCACTGATCACGTGGCTGATCATGCACTGATCACGTGACTGATCATGCACTGATCACGTGACTGATCATGCACTGATCACGTGGCTATCATGCACTGATCACGTGGCTGACATACACTGATCACGTGCCTGGTCATGCACTGATCACGTGGCTGATCATGCACTGATCACGTGACTGATCATGCACTGATCACGTGTCTGATCATGCACTGATCTCGTGGCTATCATGCACTGCTCACGTGGCTGATCATGCATGATCACGCAGCTACCATGTCCTGGTCACATGACTGATCATGCACTGATCACGTGACTGATCATGCAGTGATCATGTGGCTATCATGCACTACTCACGTGGCTGATCATGCAATGATCATGTAGCTACCATGTACAGGTCACATGAATGATCATACACCCATCAGGTGACTGATCATGCACTGATCACGTGGCTATCATGCACTGATCACGAGACTGATCATGCACTGATCACGTCTATATCATGCACTGATCACATGACTGCCCATGCACTGATCACGTGGATGATGACAGATCATGCACTGATCACGTGGCTGATCATGCACTGATACTGTGACTGAGCATGGACTGATCACATGACTATCATATAGTGATCACGTGACTTAATGGCTCTGATCATGTGACTGATGATGCGCTGATCATGTTTGCTATCATACACTGATCATGTGCCACTGGAGGCAATAAACAAAGAGCTGAGTAGGCACGAATCAAACAGTCAGCAGGCAGTAATCATGGAACTCAGGTGTGAGGAATCATGCTGCTCAGCTGGCAATAATCAAGCAGCTGAGCAGGCAGGAATTACGCAGCACAGCTGGCAATTGTCAAGCAGATGACAGGCAGGAATCGTGCAGCTCAGCTGGAAATTGTCAAGCAGATGAGCAGACAGTAATCACGCAGCTCAGCAGGCCCAGATCACGTGACTGAGCATGCACTGTTCACGTGGCTGATCATACACTGATCACGTGATTGATCATGCACTGATCACTTGGATATCATGCACTGATCACGTGGCTGATCATACACTGTTCACGTGTCTGACCATGCACTGATCACGTGGCTGATCATACACTGCTCACGTAACTGATCATGCACTGATCACGTGGCTATCATGCACTGATCACGTGGCTGAACATGCACTGTCACGTGGCTGATCATACACTGATCACGTGACATATCATGCACTGATCACGTGGCTATCATGCACTGATCACGTGGCTGATCATGCACTGATCACGTGGCTGATCACACACTGTCACGTGACTATCATGCACTGATCACGTGGCACTCATGCACTGATCACGTGGCTGATCATACACTGATCACGTGACTGATCATGCACTGATCACGTGGCTATCATGCACTGATCACGTGGCTGATCATGCACTGATCACGTAGCTATCATGCACTGATCACGTGACTGATCATGCACTGATCACGTGGCTGATCATGCACTGATCACGTGGCTGATCATGCACTGATCACGTGACTGATCATGCACTGATCACGTGGCTGATCATGCACTGATCACGTGGCTGATCATGCACTGATCACGTGGCTGATCATGCACTGATCACGTGGCTGATCATGCACTGATCACGTGACTGATCATGCACTGATCACGTGACTGATCATGCACTGATCACGTGGCTATCATGCACTGATCACGTGGCTGATCATGCACTGATCACGTGACTGATCATGCACTGATCACGTGACTGATCATGCACTGATCACGTGACTGATCATGCACTGATCACGTGGCTGATCATGCACTGATCACGTGGCTGATCACACTGATCACGTGACTGATCATGCACTGATCACGTGGCTGATCATGCACTGATCACGTGGCTGATCATGCACTGATCACGTGGCTGATCATGCACTGATCACGTGACTGATCATGCACTGATCACGTGGCTATCATGCACTGATCACGTGGCTGATCATGCACTGATCACGTGGCTGATCATGCACTGATCACGTGACTGATCATGCACTGATCACGTGGCATCATGCACTGATCACGTGGCTGATCATGCACTGATCACGTGACTGATCATGCACTGATCACGTGGCTATCATGCACTGATCACGTGGCTGATCATGCAATGATCACGTAGCTACCATGTACTGTCACGTGACTGATCATGCACTGATCACGTGACTGATCATGCACTGATCACGTGGCTATCATGCACTGATCACGTGGCTGATCATGCACTGATCACGTGACTGATCATGCACTGATCACGTGGCTATCATGCACTGATGCATGACTGATCATGCACTGATCACGTGGCTGATCATGCACTGATCACGTGACTGATCATGCACTGATCACGTGACTGATCATGCACTGATCACGTGGCTGATCATGCACTGATCACGTGGCTATCATGCACTGATCACGTGGCTGATCATGCACTGATCACGTAGCTACATGCACTGATCACGTGACTGATCATGCACTGATCACGTAACTGATCATGCACTGATCACGTGGCTGATCATGCACTGATCACGTGGCTGATCATGCACTGATCACGTGACTGATCATGCACTGATCACGTGACTGATCATGCACTGATCACGTGGCTATCATGCACTGATCACGTGGCTGATCATGCACTGATCACGTGACTGATCATGCACTGATCACGTGGCTGATCATGCACTGATCACGTGACTGATCATGCACTGATCACGTGACTGATCATGCACTGATCACGTGGCTGATCATGCACTGATCACGTGGCTATCATGCACTGATCACGTGGCTGATCATGCACTGATCACGTGACTGATCATGCACTGATCACGTGGCTATCATGCACTGATCACATGACTGATCATGCACTGATCACGTGGCTGATCATGCACTGATCACGTGACTGATCATGCACTGATCACGTGACTGATCATGCACTGATCACGTGGCTGATCATGCACTGATCACGTGGCTATCATGCACTGATCACGTGGCTGATCATGCAATGATCACGTAGCTACCATGCACTGATCACGTGACTGATCATGCACTGATCACGTGACTGATCATGCACTGATCACGTGGCTGATCATGCACTGATCACGTGGCTGATCATGCACTGATCACGTGACTGATCATGCACTGATCACGTGACTGATCATGCACTGATCACGTGACTGATCATGCACTGATCACGTGGCTATCATGCACTGATCACGTGGCTGATCATGCACTGATCACGGGACTGATCATGCACTGATCACGTGGCTATCATGCACTGATCACATGACTGATCATGCACTGATCACGTGGCTGATCATGCACTGATCACGTGACTGATCATGCACTGATCACGTGACTGATCATGCACTGATCACGTGGCTGATCATGCACTGATCACGTGGCTATCATGCACTGATCACGTGGCTGATCATGCAATGATCACGTAGCTACCATGTACTGATCACGTGACTGATCATGCACTGATCACGTAATTGATCATGCACTGATCACGTGGCTGATCATGCACTGATCACGTGGCTGATCATGCACTGATCACGTGACTGATCATGCACTGATCACGTGACTGATCATGCACTGATCACGTGGCTATCATGCACTGATCACGTGGCTGACATGCACTGATCACGTGCTGATCATGCACTGATCACGTGGCTGATCATGCACTGATCACGTGACTGATCATGCACTGATCACGTGGCTGATCATGCACTGATCACGTGGCTATCATGCACTGATCACGTGGCTGATCATGCATGATCACGCAGCTACCATGCACTGGTCACGTGACTGATCATGCACTGATCACGTGACTGATCATGCACTGATCACGTGGCTATCATGCACTACTCACGTGGCTGATCATGCACTGATCATGTAGCTACCATGTACTGGTCACGTGAATGATCATACACTGATCACGTGACTGATCATGCACTGATCACGTGGCTATCATGCACTGATCACGTGACTGATCATGCACTGATCACGTCTATATCATGCACTGATCACGTGACTGATCATGCACTGATCACGTGGATGATCATGCACTGATCACGTGACTGATCATGCACTGATCACGTGGCTGATCATGCACTGATCACGTGGCTATCATGCACTGATCACGTGGCTGATCATGCACTGATCACGTAGCTACCATGCACTGATCACGTGACTGATCATGCACTGATCACGTAACTGATCATGCACTGATCACGTGGCTCATCATGCACTGATCACGTGGCTGATCACACACGATCACGTGACTGATCATGCACTGATCACGTGACTATCATGCACTGATCACGTGGCTATCATGCACTGATCACGTGGCTGATCATGCACTGATCACGTGGCTGATCATGCACTGATCACGTGGCTATCATGCACTGATCACGTGGCTGATCATGCACTGATCACGTAGCTACCATGTACTGGTCACGTGACTGATCATGCACTGATCACGTGACTGATCATGCACTGATCACGTGGCTGATCATGCACTGATCACGTGGCTGATCATGCACGATCACGTGACTGATCATGCACTGATCACGTGACTGATCATGCACTGATCACGTGGCTATCATGCACTGATCACGTGGCTATCATGCACTGATCACGTGGCTGATCATGCACTGATCACGTGACTGATCATGCACTGATCACGTGACTGATCATGCACTGATCACGTGGCTGATCATGCACTGATCACGTGGCTATCATGCACTGATCACGTGACTGATCATGCACTGATCACATGACTGATCATGCACTGATCACGTGGCTTATCATGCACTGATCATGTGACTGATCATGCACTGATCATGTTTGCTATCATACACTGATCATGTGCCTCTGGAGGCAATGAACAAAGAGCTGAGTAGGCACGAATCAGTCAGCAGGCAATAATCATGGAACTCAGCTGTGAGAAATCATGCTGCTCAGCTGGCAATAATCAAGCAGCTGAGCAGGCAGGAATTACGCAGCACAGCTGGCAATTGTCAAGCAGATGACAGGCAGGAATCGTGCAGCTCAGCTGGCAATTGTCAAGCAGATGAGCAGACAGTAATCACGCAGCTCAGCAGGCCCTGATCACGTGACTGAGCATGCACTGTTCACGTGGCTGATCACACACTGATCACGTGACTGATCATGCACTGATCACGTGACTGATCATGCACTGATCACGTGGCTATCATGCACTGATCACGTGGCTGATCATACACTGATCACGGGACTGATCATGCACTGATCACGTGGCTATCATGCACTGACACGTGACTGACATGCACTGATCACGTGGCTGATCATGCACTGATCACGTGACTGATCATGCACTGATCACGTGACTGATCATGCACTGATCACGTGGCTGATCATGCACTGATCACGTGGCTATCATGCACTGCTCACGTGGCTGATCATGCAATGATCACGTAGCTACCATGTACTGGTCACGTGACTGATCATGCACTGATCACGTAATTGATCATGCACTGATCACGTGGCTGATCATGCACTGATCACGTGGCTGATCATGCACTGATCACGTGACTGATCATGCACTGATCACGTGACTGATCATGCACTGATCACGTGGCTATCATGCACTGATCACGTGGCTGACATGCACTGATCACGTGCCTGATCATGCACTGATCACGTGGCTGATCATGCACTGATCACGTGACTGATCATGCACTGATCACGTGACTGATCATGCACTGATCACGTGGCTATCATGCACTGCTCACGTGGCTGATCATGCATGATCACGCAGCTACCATGTACTGGTCACATGACTGATCATGCACTGATCACGTGACTGATCATGCAGTGATCACGTGGCTATCATGCACTACTCACGTGGCTGATCATGCAATGATCATGTAGCTACCATGTACAGGTCACGTGAATGATCATACACCCATCAGGTGACTGATCATGCACTGATCACGTGGCTATCATGCACTGATTACGAGACTGATCATGCACTGATCACGTCTATATCATGCACTGATCACATGACTGCCCATGCACTGATCACGTGGATGATCATACACTAATCATGTGACAGATCATGCACTGATCACGTGGCTGATCATGCACTGATACCGTGACTCAGCATGGACTGATCACATGACTATCATGTAGTGATCACGTGACTTAATGGCGCTGATCATGTGACTGATCATGCGCTGATCATGTTTGCTATCATACACTGATCATGTGCCTCTGGAGGCAATAAACAAAGAGCTGAGTAGGCACGAATCAAACAGTCAGCAGGCAATAATCATGGAACTCAGGTGTGAGGATTCATGCTGCTCAGCTGGCAATAATCAAGCAGCTGAGCAGGCAGGAATTACGCAGCACAGCTGGCAATTGTCAAGCAGATGACAGGCAGGAATCGTGCAGCTCAGCTGGCAATTGTCAAGCAGATGAGCAGACAGTAATCACGCAGCTCAGCAGGCCCAGATCACGTGACTGAGCATGCACTGTTCACGTGGCTGATCATACACTGATCACGTGATTGATCATGCACTGATCACTTGGATATCATGCACTGATCACGTGGCTGATCATACACTGATCACGTGTCTGATCATGCACTGATCACGTGGCTGATCATGCACTGATCACGTGGCTGATCATGCACTGATCACGTGGCTGATCATGCACTGATCACGGGACTGATCATGCACTGATCACGTGGCTATCATGCACTGATACATGACTCACATGCACTGATCACGTGGCTGATCATGCACTGATCACGTGACTGATCATGCACTGATCACGTGACTGATCATGCACTGATCACGTGGCTGATCATGCACTGATCACGTGGCTATCATGCACTGATCACGTGGCTGATCATGCAATGATCACGTAGCTATCATGTACTGATCACGTGACTGATCATGCACTGATCACGTGATTGATCATGCACTGATCACGTGGCTGATCATGCACTGATCACGTGGCTGATCATGCACTGATCACGTGACTGATCATGCACTGATCACGTGACTGATCATGCACTGATCACGTGGCTATCATGCACTGATCACGTGGCTGACATGCACTGATCACGTACTGATCATGCACTGATCACGTGGCTGATCATGCACTGATCACGTGACTGATCATGCACTGATCACGTGACTGATCATGCACTGATCACGTGGCTATCATGCACTGATCACGTGGCTGATCATGCATGATCACGCAGCTACCATGTACTGGTCACATGACTGATCATGCACTGATCACGTGACTGATCATGCACTGATCACGTGGCTATCATGCACTACTCACGTGGCTGATCATGCAATGATCATGTAGCTACCATGTACAGGTCACGTGAATGATCATACACCCATCAGGTGACTGATCATGCACTGATCACGTGGCTATCATGCACTGATCACGTGACTGATCATGCACTGATCACGTCTATATCATGCACTGATCACATGACTGCCCATGCACTGATCACGTGGATGATCATACACTAATCATGTGACAGATCATGCACTGATCACGTGGCTGATCATGCACTGATACTGTGACTGAGCATGGACTGATCACATGACTATCATGTAGTGATCACGTGACTTAATGGCGCTGATCATGTGACTGATCATGCGCTGATCATGTTTGCTATCATACACTGATCATGTGCCTCTGGAGGCAATAAACAAAGAGCTGAGTAGGCACGAATCAAACAGTCAGCAGGCAATAATCATGGAACTCAGGTGTGAGGAATCATGCTGCTCAGCTGGCAATAATCAAGCAGCTGAGCAGGCAGGAATTACGCAGCACAGCTGGCAATTGTCAAGCAGATGACAGGCAGGAATCGTGCAGCTCAGCTGGCAATTGTCAAGCAGATGAGCAGACAGTAATCACGCAGCTCAGCAGGCCCTGATCACGTGACTGAGCATGCACTGTTCACGTGGCTGATCATACACTGATCACGTGACTGATCATGCACTGATCACGTGACTGATCATGCACTGATCACGTGGCTGATCATGCACTGATCACGTGGCTGATCATGCACTGATCACGGGACTGATCATGCACTGATCACGTGGCTATCATGCACTGACACGTGACTGACATGCACTGATCACGTGGCTGATCATGCACTGATCACGTGACTGATCATGCACTGATCACGTGACTGATCATGCACTGATCACGTGGCTGATCATGCACTGATCACGTGGCTATCATGCACTGATCACGTGGCTGATCATGCAATGATCACGTAGCTACCATGCACTGGTCACGTGACTGATCATGCACTGATCACGTAACTGATCATGCACTGATCACGTGACTGATCATGCACTGATCACGTGACTGATCATGCACTGATCACGTGGCTATCATGCACTGATCACGTGGCTGATCATGCACTGATCACGTGACTGATCATGCACTGATCACGTGACTGATCATGCACTGATCACGTGGCTATCATGCACTGATCACGTGGCTGATCATGCACTGATCACGTGCCTGTCATGCACTGATCACATGACTGATCATGCACTGATCACGTGACTGATCATGCACTGATCACGTGGCTATCATGCACTACTCACGTGGCTGATCATGCAATGATCATGTAGCTACCATGTACTGGTCACGTGACTGATCATACACCCATCAGGTGACTGATCATGCACTGATCACGTGGCTGATCATGCACTGATCACCTGCCTGATCATGCACTGATCACGTGACTGATCATGCACTGATCACATGGCTATCATGCACTGATCACGTGGCTGATCATGCACTGATCACGTGGCTGATCATGCACTGATACCGTGACTGAGCATGGACTGATCACATGACTATCATGTAGTGATCACGTGACTTAATGGCGCTGATCATGTGACTGATCATGCGCTGATCATGTTTGCTATCATACACTGATCATGTGCCTCTGGAGGCAATAAACAAAGAGCTGAGTAGGCACGAATCAAACAGTCAGCAGGCAATAATCATGGAACTCAGGTGTGAGGAATCATGCTGCTCAGCTGGCAATAATCAAGCAGCTGAGCAGGCAGGAATTACGCAGCACAGCTGGCAATTGTCAAGCAGATGACAGGCAGGAATCATGCAGCTCAGCTGGCAATTGTCAAGCAGATGAGCAGACAGTAATCACGCAGCTCAGCAGGCCCTGATCACGTGACTGAGCATGCACTGTTCACGTGGCTGATCATACACTGATCACGTGATGATCATGCACTGATCACGTGGATATCATGCACTGATCACGTGGCTGATCATACACTGTTCACGTGTCTGACCATGCACTGATCACGTGGCTGATCATACACTGCTCACGTAACTGATCATGCACTGATCACGTGGCTATCATGCACTGATCACGTGGCTGAACATGCACTGATCACGTGGCTGATCACACACCTGTCACGTGACATATCATGCACTGATCACGTGGCACTCATGCACTGATCACGTGGCTGATCATACACTGCTCACGTAACTGATCATGCACTGATCACGTGGCTATCATGCACTGATCACGTGGCTGATCACACATGATCACGTGACTGATCATGCACTGATCACGTGGCTGATCATGCACTGATCACGTGGCTGATCATGCACTGATCACGTGGCTATCATGCACTGATCACGTGGCTGATCATGCACTATCACGTGACTGATCATGCACTGATCACGTGGCTGATCATGCACTGATCACGTGGCTATCATGCACTGATCACGTGGCTGATCATGCAATGATCACGTAGCTACCATGTACTGATCACGTGACTGATCATGCACTGATCACGTGATTGATCATGCACTGATCACGTGGCTCATCATGCACTGATCACGTGGCTGATCACACACGTATCACGTGACTGATCATGCACTGATCACGTGACTGATCATGCACTGATCACGTGGCTATCATGCACTGATCACGTGGCTATCATGCACTGATCACGTGGCTGATCACACTGATCACGTGACTGATCATGCACTGATCACGTGACTGATCATGCACTGATCACGTGGCTGATCATGCACTGATCACAGCTACCATGTACTGGTCACATGACTGATCATGCACTGATCACATAATTGATCATGCACTGATCACGTGGCTTATCATGCACTGATCATGTGACTGATCATGTGCTGATCATGTTTGGTGTCATACACTGATCATGTGCCTCTGGAGGCAATGAACAAAGAGCTGAGTAGGCAGGAATCAGTCAGCAGGCTATAATCATGGAACTCAGCTCTGAGAAATCATGCTGCTCAGCTGGCAATAATCAAGCAGCTGAGCAGGCAGGAATTACGCAGCACAGCTGGCAATTGTCAAGCAGATGACAGGCAGGAATCGTGCAGCTCAGCTGGCAATTGTCAAGCAGATGAGCAGACAGTAATCACGCAGCTCAGCAGGCCCTGATCACGTGACTGAGCATGCACTGTTCACGTGGCTGATCATACACTGATCACGTGACTGATCATGCACTGATCACGTGACTGATCATGCACTGATCACGTGGCTATCATGCACTGATCACGTGGCTGATCATACACTGATCACGGGACTGATCATGCACTGATCACGTGGCTATCATGCACTGACACATGACTGACATGCACTGATCACGTGGCTGATCATGCACTGATCACGTGACTGATCATGCACTGATCACGTGACTGATCATGCACTGATCACGTGGCTGATCATGCACTGATCACGTGGCTATCATGCACTGATCACGTGGCTGATCATGCAATGATCACGTAGCTACCATGTACTGGTCACGTGACTGATCATGCACTGATCACGTAATGATCATGCACTGATCACGTGGCTGATCATGCACTGATCACGTGGCTGATCATGCACTGATCACGTGACTGATCATGCACTGATCACGTGACTGATCATGCACTGATCACGTGGCTATCATGCACTGATCACTGGCTGACATACACTGATCACGTGCCTGGTCATGCACTGATCACGTGGCTGATCATGCACTGATCACGTGACTGATCATGCACTGATCACGTGTCTGATCATGCACTGATCACGTGGCTATCATGCACTGCTCACGTGGCTGATCATGCATGATCACGCAGCTACCATGTACTGGTCACATGACTGATCATGCACTGATCACGTGACTGATCATGCAGTGATCACGTGGCTATCATGCACTACTCACGTGGCTGATCATGCAATGATCATGTAGCTACCATGTACAGGTCACGTGAATGATCATACACCCATCAGGTGACTGATCATGCACTGATCACGTGGCTATCATGCACTGATCACGAGACTGATCATGCACTGATCACGTCTATATCATGCACTGATCACATGACTGCCCATGCACTGATCACGTGGATGATCATACACTAATCATGTGACAGATCATGCACTGATCACGTGGCTGATCATGCACTGATACTGTGACTGAGCATGGACTGATCACATGACTATCATGTAGTGATCACGTGACTTAATGGCGCTGATCATGTGACTGATCATGCGCTGATCATGTTTGCTATCATACACTGATCATGTGCCTCTGGAGGCAATAAACAAAGAGCTGAGTAGGCACGAATCAAACAGTCAGCAGGCAATAATCATGGAACTCAGGTGTGAGGAATCATGCTGCTCAGCTGGCAATAATCAAGCAGCTGAGCAGGCAGGAATTACGCAGCACAGCTGGCAATTGTCAAGCAGATGACAGGCAGGAATCGTGCAGCTCAGCTGGCAATTGTCAAGCAGATGAGCAGACAGTAATCACGCAGCTCAGCAGGCCCTGATCACGTGACTGAGCATGCACTGTTCACGTGGCTGATCATACACTGATCACGTGACTGATCATGCACTGATCACGTGACTGATCATGCACTGATCACGTGGCTGATCATGCACTGATCACGTGGCTGATCATACACTGATCACGGGACTGATCATGCACTGATCACGTGGCTATCATGCACTGACACATGACTGACATGCACTGATCACGTGGCTGATCATGCACTGATCACGTGACTGATCATGCACTGATCACGTGACTGATCATGCACTGATCACGTGGCTGATCATGCACTGATCACGTGGCTATCATGCACTGATCACGTGGCTGATCATGCAATGATCACGTAGCTACCATGTACTGGTCACGTGACTGATCATGCACTGATCACGTAATTGATCATGCACTGATCACGTGGCTGATCATGCACTGATCACGTGGCTGATCATGCACTGATCACGTGACTGATCATGCACTGATCACGTGACTGATCATGCACTGATCACGTGGCTATCATGCACTGATCACGTGGCTGATCATGCACTGATCACGTGCCTGATGCACTGATCACATGACTGATCATGCACTGATCACGTGACTGATCATGCACTGATCACGTGGCTATCATGCACTACTCACGTGGCTGATCATGCAATGATCATGTAGCTACCATGTACTGGTCACGTGACTGATCATACACCCATCAGGTGACTGATCATGCACTGATCACGTGGCTGATCATGCACTGATCACGCCTGATCATGCACTGATCACGTGACTGATCATGCACTGATCACATGGCTATCATGCACTGATCACGTGGCTGATCATGCACTGATCACGTGGCTGATCATGCACTGATACCGTGACTGAGCATGGACTGATCACATGACTATCATGTAGTGATCACGTGACTTAATGGCGCTGATCATGTGACTGATCATGCGCTGATCATGTTTGCTATCATACACTGATCATGTGCCTCTGGAGGCAATAAACAAAGAGCTGAGTAGGCACGAATCAAACAGTCAGCAGGCAATAATCATGGAACTCAGGTGTGAGGAATCATGCTGCTCAGCTGGCAATAATCAAGCAGCTGAGCAGGCAGGAATTACGCAGCACAGCTGGCAATTGTCAAGCAGATGACAGGCAGGAATCATGCAGCTCAGCTGGCAATTGTCAAGCAGATGAGCAGACAGTAATCACGCAGCTCAGCAGGCCCTGATCACGTGACTGAGCATGCACTGTTCACGTGGCTGATCATGCACTGATCACGTGATGATCATGCACTGATCACGTGGATATCATGCACTGATCACGTGGCTGATCATACACTGTTCACGTGTCTGACCATGCACTGATCACGTGGCTGATCATACACTGCTCACGTAACTGATCATGCACTGATCACGTGGCTATCATGCACTGATCACGTGGCTGATCATGCACTGATCACGTGGCTGATCACACACTGTCACGTGACATATCATGCACTGATCACGTGGCACTCATGCACTGATCACGTGGCTGATCATACACTGATCACGTAACTGATCATGCACTGATCACGTGGCTATCATGCACTGATCACGTGGCTGATCACACATGATCACGTGACTGATCATGCACTGATCACGTGGCTGATCATGCACTGATCACGTGGCTGATCATGCACTGATCACGTGGCTATCATGCACTGATCACGTGGCTGATCATGCACTATCACGTGACTGATCATGCACTGATCACGTGGCTGATCATGCACTGATCACGTGGCTATCATGCACTGATCACGTGGCTGATCATGCACTGATCACGTAGCTACCATGTACTGGTCACGTGACTGATCATGCACTGATCACGTAATTGATCATGCACTGATCACGTGGCTCATCATGCACTGATCACGTGGCTGATCACACACGATCACGTGACTGATCATGCACTGATCACGTGACTGATCATGCACTGATCACGTGGCTATCATGCACTGATCACGTGGATATCATGCACTGATCACGTGGCTGATCACACACGATCACGTGACTGATCATGCACTGATCACGTGACTGATCATGCACTGATCACGTGGCTGATCATGCACTGATCACGCAGCTACCATGTACTGGTCACATGACTGATCATGCACTGATCACATAATTGATCATGCACTGATCACGTGGCTTATCATGCACTGATCATGTGACTGATCATGTGCTGATCATGTTTGGTGTCACACACTGATCATGTGCCTCTGGAGGCAATGAACATAGAGCTGAGTAGGCAGGAATCAGTCAGCAGGCTATAATCATGGAACTCAGCTCTGAGAAATCATGCTGCTCAGCTGGCAATAATCAAGTAGATGAGCAGGCAGGAATTACGCAGCACAGGTGGCAATTGTCAAGCAGATGACAGGCAGGAATCGTGCAGCTCAGCTGGCAATTGTCAAGCAGATGAGCAGACAGTAATCACGCAGCTCAGCAGGCCCTGATCACGTGACTGAGCATGCACTGTTCACGTGGCTGATCACACACACACTGATCACGTGACTGATCATGCACTGATCACGTGACTGATCATGCACTGATCACGTGGCTATCATGCACTGATCACGTGGCTGATCATGCACTGATCACGGGACTGATCATGCACTGATCACGTGGCTATCATGCACTGACACACTGACTGACATGCACTGATCACGTGGCTGATCATGCACTGATCACGTGACTGATCATGCACTGATCACGTGACTGATCATGCACTGATCACGTGGCTGATCATGCACTGATCACGTGGCTATCATGCACTGATCACGTGGCTGATCATGCAATGATCACGTAGCTACCATGTACTGGTCACGTGACTGATCATGCACTGATCACGTAATTGATCATGCACTGATCACGTGGCTGATCATGCACTGATCACGTGGCTGATCATGCACTGATCACGTGACTGATCATGCACTGATCACGTGACTGATCATGCACTGATCACGTGGCTATCATGCACTGATCACGTGGCTGACATGCACTGATCACGTGCCTGATCATGCACTGATCACGTGGCTGATCATGCACTGATCACGTGTCTGATCATGCACTGATCACGTGGCTATCATGCACTGCTCACGTGGCTGATCATGCATGATCACGCAGCTACCATGTACTGGTCACATGACTGATCATGCACTGATCACGTGACTGATCATGCAGTGATCACGTGGCTATCATGCACTACTCACGTGGCTGATCATGCAATGATCATGTAGCTACCATGTACAGGTCACGTGAATGATCATACACCCATCAGGTGACTGATCATGCACTGATCACGTGGCTATCATGCACTGATCACGAGACTGATCATGCACTGATCACGTCTATATCATGCACTGATCACATGACTGCCCATGCACTGATCACGTGGATGATCATACACTAATCATGTGACAGATCATGCACTGATCACGTGGCTGATCATGCACTGATACCGTGACTGAGCATGGACTGATCACATGACTATCATGTAGTGATCACGTGACTTAATGGCGCTGATCATGTGACTGATCATGCGCTGATCATGTTTGCTATCATACACTGATCATGTGCCTCTGGAGGCAATAAACAAAGAGCTGAGTAGGCACGAATCAAACAGTCAGCAGGCAATAATCATGGAACTCAGGTGTGAGGAATCATGCTGCTCAGCTGGCAATAATCAAGCAGCTGAGCAGGCAGGAATTACGCAGCACAGCTGGCAATTGTCAAGCAGATGACAGGCAGGAATCGTGCAGCTCAGCTGGCAATTGTCAAGCAGATGAGCAGACAGTAATCACGCAGCTCAGCAGGCCCTGATCACGTGACTGAGCATGCACTGTTCACGTGGCTGATCATACACTGATCACGTGATTGATCATGCACTGATCACTTGGATATCATGCACTGATCACGTGGCTGATCATACACTGTTCACGTGTCTGACCATGCACTGATCACGTGGCTGATCATACACTGCTCACGTAACTGATCATGCACTGATCACGTGGCTATCATGCACTGATCACGTGCTGAACATGCACTGTCACGTGGCTGATCATGCACTGATCACGTGACTGATCATGCACTGATCACGTGGCTATCATGCACTGATCACGTGGCTGATCATGCACTGATCACGTGGCTGATCACACACTGTCACGTGACTATCATGCACTGATCACGTGGCTGATCATGCACTGATCACGTGACTGATCATGCACACATCACGTGGCTATCATGCACTGATCACGTGGCTGATCATGCAATGATCACGTAGCTACCATATACTGATCACGTGACTGATCATGCACTGATCACGTAAATGATCATGCACTGATCACGTGGCTGATCATGCACTGATCACGTGACTGATCATGCACTGATCACGTGGCTGATCATGCACTGATCACGTGACTGATCATGCACTGATCACGTGGCTATCATGCACTGATCACGTGGCTGATCATGCACTGATCACGTGGCTGATCATGCACTGATCACGTGACTATCATGCACTGATCACGTGGCACTCATGCACTGATCACGTGGCTGATCATACACTGATCACGTGACTGATCATGCACTGATCACGTGGCTATCATGCACTGATCACGTGGCTGTCATGCAATGATCACGTAGCTACCATGCACTGTCACGTGACTGATCATGCACTGATCACGTAACTGATCATGCACTGATCACGTGGCTGATCATGCACTGATCACGTGACTGATCATGCACTGATCACGTGGCTGATCATGCACTGATCACGTGACTGATCATGCACTGATCACGTGACTGATCATGCACTGATCACGTGGCTATCATGCACTGATCACGTGGCTGATCATGCACTGATCACGTGACTGATCATGCACTGATCACGTGACTGATCATGCACTGATCACGTGACTGATCATGCACTGATCACGTGGCTGATCATGCACTGATCACGTGGCTGATCACACTGATCACGTGACTGATCATGCACTGATCACGTGGCTGATCATGCACTGATCACGTGGCTGATCATGCACTGATCACGTGGCTATCATGCACTGATCACGTGGCTGATCATGCACTGATCACGTAGCTATCATGCACTGATCACGTGACTGATCATGCACTGATCACGTGACTGATCATGCACTGATCACGTGGCTCATCATGCACTGATCACGTGGCTGATCACACACTATCACGTGACTGATCATGCACTGATCACGTGACTGATCATGCACTGATCACGTGGCTATCATGCACTGATCACGTGGCTATCATGCACTGATCACGTGGCTGATCACACACACTATCACGTGACTGATCATGCACTGATCACGTGGCTATCATGCACTGATCACGTGGCTGATCATGCACTGATCACGTGACTGATCATGCACTGATCACGTGACTGATCATGCACTGATCACGTGACTGATCATGCACTGATCACGTGGCTGATCATGCACTGATCACGGCTATCATGCACTGATCACGTGACTGATCATGCACTGATCACATGACTGATCATGCACTGATCACGTGGCTTATCATGCACTGATCATGTGACTGATCATGTGCTGATCATGTTTGGTGTCATACACTGATCATGTGCCTCTGGAGGCAATGAACATAGAGCTGAGTAGGCAGGAATCAGTCAGCAGGCTATAATCATGGAACTCAGCTCTGAGAAATCATGCTGCTCAGCTGGCAATAATCAAGCAGCTGAGCAGGCAGGAATTACGCAGCACAGCTGGCAATTGTCAAGCAGATGACAGGCAGGAATCGTGCAGCTCAGCTGGCAATTGTCAAGCAGATGAGCAGACAGTAATCACGCAGCTCAGCAGGCCCTGATCACGTGACTGAGCATGCACTGTTCACGTGGCTGATCACACACTGATCACGTGACTGATCATGCACTGATCACGTGACTGATCATGCACTGATCACGTGGCTATCATGCACTGATCACGTGGCTGATCATGCACTGATCACGTGGCTGATCATGCACTGATCACGTGGCTGATCATGCACTGATCACGTGACTGATCATGCACTGATCACGTGGCTGATCATGCACTGATCACGTGGCTGATCATGCACTGATCACGTGGCTATCATGCACTGATCACGTGGCTGATCATGCATGATCACGTAGCTACCATGCACTGGTCACGTGACTGATCATGCACTGATCACGTAACTGATCATGCACTGATCACGTGGCTTATCATGCACTGATCATGTGACTGATCATGCACTGATCATGTTTGGTGTCATACACTGATCATGTGCCTCTGGAGGCAATGAACATAGAGCTGAGTAGGCAGGAATCAGTCAGCAGGCTATAATCATTGAACTCACCTCTGAGAAATCATGCTGCTCAGCTGGCAATAATCAAGTAGATGATCAGGCAGGAATTACGCAGCACAGGTGGCAATTGTCAAGAGATGACAGGCAGGAATCATGCAGCTCAGCTGGCAATTGTCAAGCAGATGAGCAGACAGTAATCACGCAGCTCATCATGCACTGATCACGTGACTGATCATGCACTGATCACGTGGCTGATCATACACTGATCACGTGACTGATCATGCACTGATCACGTGGCTGATCATGCACTGATCACGTGGCTGATCATGCACTGATCACGTGGCTGATCATACACTGATCACGTGACTATCATGCACTGATCACGTGGCATCATGCACTGATCACGTGGCTGATCATGCACTGATCACGTGACTGATCATGCACTGATCACGTGACTGATCATGCACTGATCACGTGGCTGATCATGCACTGATCACGTGCTATCATGCACTGATCACGTGACTGATCATGCACTGATCACATGACTGATCATGCACTGATCACGTGGCTTATCATGCACTGATCATGTGACTGATCATGTGCTGATCATGTTTGGTATCATACACTGATCATGTGCCTCTGGAGGCAATGAACAAAGAGCTGAGTAGGCAGGAATCAGTCAGCAGGCTATAATCATGGAACTCAGCTCTGAGAAATCATGCTGCTCAGCTGGCAATAATCAAGTAGCTGAGCAGGCAGGAATTACGCAGCACAGCTGGCAATTGTCAAGCAGATGACAGGCAGGAATCGTGCAGCTCAGCTGGCAATTGTCAAGCAGATGAGCAGACAGTAATCACGCAGCTCAGCAGGCCCTGATCACGTGACTGAGCATGCACTGTTCACGTGGCTGATCACACACTGATCACGTGACTGATCATGCACTGATCACGTGACTGATCATGCACTGATCACGTGGCTATCATGCACTGATCACGTGGCTGATCATACACTGATCACGGGACTGATCATGCACTGATCACGTGGCTATCATGCACTGATACGTGACTGACATGCACTGATCACGTGGCTGATCATGCACTGATCACGTGACTGATCATGCACTGATCACGTGACTGATCATGCACTGATCACGTGGCTGATCATGCACTGATCACGTGGCTATCATGCACTGATCACGTGGCTGATCATGCAATGATCACGTAGCTACCATGTACTGGTCACGTGACTGATCATGCACTGATCACGTAATTGATCATGCACTGATCACGTGGCTGATCATGCACTGATCACGTGGCTGATCATGCACTGATCACGTGACTGATCATGCACTGATCACGTGACTGATCATGCACTGATCACGTGGCTATCATGCACTGATCACGTGGCTGACATGCACTGATCACGTGCCTGATCATGCACTGATCACGTGGCTGATCATGCACTGATCACGTGACTGATCATGCACTGATCACGTGTCTGATCATGCACTGATCACGTGGCTATCATGCACTGCTCACGTGGCTGATCATGCATGATCACGCAGCTACCATGTACTGGTCACATGACTGATCATGCACTGATCACGTGACTGATCATGCAGTGATCACGTGGCTATCATGCACTACTCACGTGGCTGATCATGCAATGATCATGTAGCTACCATGTACAGGTCACGTGAATGATCATACACCCATCAGGTGACTGATCATGCACTGATCACGTGGCTATCATGCACTGATCACGAGACTGATCATGCACTGATCACGTCTATATCATGCACTGATCACATGACTGCCCATGCACTGATCACGTGGATGATCATACACTAATCATGTGACAGATCATGCACTGATCACGTGGCTGATCATGCACTGATACCGTGACTGAGCATGGACTGATCACATGACTATCATGTAGTGATCACGTGACTTAATGGCGCTGATCATGTGACTGATCATGCGCTGATCATGTTTGCTATCATACACTGATCATGTGCCTCTGGAGGCAATAAACAAAGAGCTGAGTAGGCACGAATCAAACAGTCAGCAGGCAATAATCATGGAACTCAGGTGTGAGGAAT
Source organism: Bos javanicus (assembly GCF_032452875.1). NCBI lineage: Eukaryota > Metazoa > Chordata > Mammalia > Artiodactyla > Bovidae > Bos > Bos javanicus. The sequence continues at coordinate 82,769 of NW_026893822.1, forward strand.
CATGCTGCTCAGCTGGCAATAATCAAGCAGCTGAGCAGGCAGGAATTACGCAGCACAGCTGGCAATTGTCAAGCAGATGACAGGCAGGAATCGTGCAGCTCAGCTGGCAATTGTCAAGCAGATGAGCAGACAGTAATCACGCAGCTCAGCAGGCCCAGATCACGTGACTGAGCATGCACTGTTCACGTGGCTGATCATACACTGATCACGTGATTGATCATGCACTGATCACTTGGATATCATGCACTGATCACGTGGCTGATCATACACTGTTCACGTGTCTGACCATGCACTGATCACGTGGCTGATCATACACTGCTCACGTAACTGATCATGCACTGATCACGTGGCTATCATGCACTGATCACGTGGCTGAACATGCACTGTCACGTGGCTGATCATACACTGATCACGTGACTGATCATGCACTGATCACGTGGCTATCATGCACTGATCACGTGGCTGATCATGCACTGATCACGTGGCTGATCACACACTGATCACGTGACTATCATGCACTGATCACGTGGCTGATCATGCACTGATCACGTGACTGATCATGCACTGATCACGTGGCTATCATGCACTGATCACGTGGCTGATCATGCAATGATCACGTAGCTACCATGTACTGATCACGTGACTGATCATGCACTGATCACGTGGCTGATCATGCACTGATCACGTGGCTGATCATGCACTGATCACGTGACTGATCATGCACTGATCACGTGGCTGATCATGCACTGATCACGTGACTGATCATGCACTGATCACGTGGCTATCATGCACTGATCACGTGGCTGATCATGCACTGATCACGTGGCTGATCATGCACTGATCACGTGACTATCATGCACTGATCACGTGGCATCATGCACTGATCACGTGGCTGATCATGCACTGATCACGTGACTGATCATGCACTGATCACGTGGCTATCATGCACTGATCACGTGGCTGATCATGCAATGATCACGTAGCTACCATGTACTGTCACGTGACTGATCATGCACTGATCACGTGACTGATCATGCACTGATCACGTGGCTGATCATGCACTGATCACGTGACTGATCATGCACTGATCACGTGGCTGATCATGCACTGATCACGTGACTGATCATGCACTGATCACGTGACTGATCATGCACTGATCACGTGGCTATCATGCACTGATCACGTGGCTGATCATGCACTGATCACGTGACTGATCATGCACTGATCACGTGACTGATCATGCACTGATCACGTGACTGATCATGCACTGATCACGTGGCTGATCATGCACTGATCACGTGGCTGATCACACATGATCACGTGACTGATCATGCACTGATCACGTGGCTATCATGCACTGATCACGTGGCTGATCATGCACTGATCACGTGGCTATCATGCACTGATCACGTGGCTGATCATGCACTGATCACGTAGCTACCATGCACTGATCACGTGACTGATCATGCACTGATCACGTAATTGATCATGCACTGATCACGTGGCTCATCATGCACTGATCACGTGGCTGATCACACACGTATCACGTGACTGATCATGCACTGATCACGTGACTGATCATGCACTGATCACGTGGCTATCATGCACTGATCACGTGGATGATCATGCACTGATCACGTGGCTGATCACACTGATCACGTGACTGATCATGCACTGATCACGTGGCTATCATGCACTGATCACGTGGCTATCATGCACTGATCACGTGACTGATCATGCACTGATCACGTAACTGATCATGCACTGATCACGTGACTGATCATGCACTGATCACGTGACTGATCATGCACTGATCACGTGACTGATCATGCACTGATCACGTGGCTGATCATGCACTGATCACGCAGCTACCATGCACTGATCACGTGACTGATCATGCACTGATCACATAACTGATCATGCACTGATCACGTGGCTTATCATGCACTGATCATGTGACTGATCATGTGCTGATCATGTTTGGTGTCATACACTGATCATGTGCCTCTGCAGGCAATGAACATAGAGCTGAGTAGGCAGGAATCAGTCAGCAGGCTATAATCATGGAACTCACCTCTGAGAAATCATGCTGCTCAGCTGGCAATAATCAAGTAGATGAGCAGGCAGGAATTACGCAGCACAGGTGGCAATTGTCAAGCAGCTGACAGGCAGGAATCGTGCAGCTCAGCTGGCAATTGTCAAGCAGATGAGCAGACAGGAATCACGCAGCTCAGCAGGCCCTGATCACGTGACTGATCATGCACTGATCACGTGGCTGATCACACACTGATCACGTGACTGATCATGCACTGATCACGTGACTGATCATGCACTGATCACGTGGCTATCATGCACTGATCACGTGGCTGATCATGCACTGATCACGTGCCTGTCATGCACTGATCACATGACTGATCATGCACTGATCACGTGACTGATCATGCACTGATCACGTGGCTATCATGCACTACTCACGTGGCTGATCATGCAATGATCATGTAGCTACCATGTACTGGTCACGTGACTGATCATACACCCATCAGGTGACTGATCATGCACTGATCACGTGGCTGATCATGCACTGATCACGTGACTGATCATGCACTGATCACGTGACTGATCATGCACTGATCACATGGCTATCATGCACTGATCACGTGGCTGATCATGCACTGATCACGTGGCTGATCATGCACTGATACCGTGACTGAGCATGGACTGATCACATGACTATCATGTAGTGATCACGTGACTTAATGGCGCTGATCATGTGACTGATCATGCGCTGATCATGTTTGCTATCATACACTGATCATGTGCCTCTGGAGGCAATAAACAAAGAGCTGAGTAGGCACGAATCAAACAGTCAGCAGGCAATAATCATGGAACTCAGGTGTGAGGAATCATGCTGCTCAGCTGGCAATAATCAAGCAGCTGAGCAGGCAGGAATTACGCAGCACAGCTGGCAATTGTCAAGCAGATGACAGGCAGGAATCGTGCAGCTCAGCTGGCAATTGTCAAGCAGATGAGCAGACAGTAATCACGCAGCTCAGCAGGCCCTGATCACGTGACTGAGCATGCACTGTTCACGTGGCTGATCATACACTGATCACGTGATGATCATGCACTGATCACGTGGATATCATGCACTGATCACGTGGCTGATCATACACTGTTCACGTGTCTGACCATGCACTGATCACGTGGCTGATCATACACTGCTCACGTAACTGATCATGCACTGATCACGTGGCTATCATGCACTGATCACGTGGCTGAACATGCACTGTTCACGTGGCTGATCACACACCTGTCACGTGACATATCATGCACTGATCACGTGGCACTCATGCACTGATCACGTGGCTGATCATACTCTGCTCACGTAACTCATCATGCACACATCACGTGGCTATCATGCACTGCTCACGTGGCTCGTCATGGAATGATCACGTAGCTACCATATACTGGTCACGTGACTGATCATGCACTGATCACGTAAATGATCATGCACTGATCACGTGGCTGATCATGCACTGATCACGTGGCTGATCATGCACTGATCACGGGACTGATCATGCACTGATCACGTGGATATCATGCACTGACACATGACTGACATGCACTGATCACGTGGCTGATCATGCACTGATCACGTGACTGATCATGCACTGATCACGTGACTGATCATGCACTGATCACGTGGCTGATCATGCACTGATCACGTGGCTATCATGCACTGATCACGTGGCTGATCATGCACTGATCACGTAGCTACCATGCACTGATCACGTGACTGATCATGCACTGATCACGTAATTGATCATGCACTGATCACGTGGCTGATCATGCACTGATCACGTGGCTGATCATGCACTGATCACGTGACTGATCATGCACTGATCACGTGACTGATCATGCACTGATCACGTGGCTATCATGCACTGATCACGTGGCTGACATGCACTGATCACGTGCCTGATCATGCACTGATCACGTGGCTGATCATGCACTGATCACGTGACTGATCATGCACTGATCACGTGTCTGATCATGCACTGATCACGTGGCTATCATGCACTGCTCACGTGGCTGATCATGCATGATCACGCAGCTACCATGTACTGGTCACATGACTGATCATGCACTGATCACGTGACTGATCATGCAGTGATCACGTGGCTATCATGCACTACTCACGTGGCTGATCATGCAATGATCATGTAGCTACCATGTACAGGTCACGTGAATGATCATACACCCATCAGGTGACTGATCATGCACTGATCACGTGGCTATCATGCACTGATCACGAGACTGATCATGCACTGATCACGTCTATATCATGCACTGATCACATGACTGCCCATGCACTGATCACGTGGATGATCATACACTAATCATGTGACAGATCATGCACTGATCACGTGGCTGATCATGCACTGATACCGTGACTGAGCATGGACTGATCACATGACTATCATGTAGTGATCACGTGACTTAATGGCGCTGATCATGTGACTGATCATGCGCTGATCATGTTTGCTATCATACACTGATCATGTGCCTCTGGAGGCAATAAACAAAGAGCTGAGTAGGCACGAATCAAACAGTCAGCAGGCAATAATCATGGAACTCAGGTGTGAGGAATCATGCTGCTCAGCTGGCAATAATCAAGCAGCTGAGCAGGCAGGAATTACGCAGCACAGCTGGCAATTGTCAAGCAGATGACAGGCAGGAATCGTGCAGCTCAGCTGGCAATTGTCAAGCAGATGAGCAGACAGTAATCACGCAGCTCAGCAGGCCCAGATCACGTGACTGAGCATGCACTGTTCACGTGGCTGATCATACACTGATCACGTGATTGATCATGCACTGATCACTTGGATATCATGCACTGATCACGTGGCTGATCATACACTGTTCACGTGTCTGACCATGCACTGATCACGTGGCTGATCATACACTGCTCACGTAACTGATCATGCACTGATCACGTGGCTATCATGCACTGATCACGTGGCTGAACATGCACTGTCACGTGGCTGATCATGCACTGATCACGTGACTGATCATGCACTGATCACGTGGCTATCATGCACTGATCACGTGGCTGATCATGCACTGATCACGTGGCTGATCACACACTGTCACGTGACTATCATGCACTGATCACGTGGCATCATGCACTGATCACGTGGCTGATCATACACTGATCACGTGACTGATCATGCACTGATCACGTGGCTATCATGCACTGATCACGTGGCTGATCATGCACTGATCACGTAGCTACCATGCACTGATCACGTGACTGATCATGCACTGATCACGTGGCTGATCATGCACTGATCACGTGGCTGATCATGCACTGATCACGTGACTGATCATGCACTGATCACGTGGCTGATCATGCACTGATCACGTGACTGATCATGCACTGATCACGTGGCTATCATGCACTGATCACGTGGCTGATCATGCACTGATCACGTGGCTGATCACACACTGATCACGTGACTATCATGCACTGATCACGTGGCATCATGCACTGATCACGTGGCTGATCATACACTGATCACGTGACTGATCATGCACATCACGTGGCTATCATGCACTGATCACGTGGCTGTCATGCAATGATCACGTAGCTACCATGCACTGTCACGTGACTGATCATGCACTGATCACGTGGCTGATCATGCACTGATCACGTGGCTGATCATGCACTGATCACGTGACTGATCATGCACTGATCACGTGGCTGATCATGCACTGATCACGTGACTGATCATGCACTGATCACGTGGCTGATCATGCACTGATCACGTGGCTGATCATGCACTGATCACGTGACTGATCATGCACTGATCACGTGACTGATCATGCACTGATCACGTGGCTATCATGCACTGATCACGTGGCTGATCATGCACTGATCACGTGACTGATCATGCACTGATCACGTGACTGATCATGCACTGATCACGTGACTGATCATGCACTGATCACGTGGCTGATCATGCACTGATCACGTGGCTGATCATGCACTGATCACGTGGCTGATCATGCACTGATCACGTGGCTATCATGCACTGATCACGTGGCTGATCATGCAATGATCACGTAGCTACCATGCACTGATCACGTGACTGATCATGCACTGATCACGTAATTGATCATGCACTGATCACGTGGCTCATCATGCACTGATCACGTGGCTGATCACACACTATCACGTGACTGATCATGCACTGATCACGTGACTGATCATGCACTGATCACGTGGCTATCATGCACTGATCACGTGGATATCATGCACTGATCACGTGGCTGATCACACTATCACGTGACTGATCATGCACTGATCACGTGGCTATCATGCACTGATCACGTGGCTGATCATGCACTGATCACGTGGCTATCATGCACTGATCACGTGGCTGATCATGCACTGATCACGTAGCTATCATGCACTGATCACGTGACTGATCATGCACTGATCACGTAACTGATCATGCACTGATCACGTGACTGATCATGCACTGATCACGTGACTGATCATGCACTGATCACGTGACTGATCATGCACTGATCACGTGGCTGATCATGCACTGATCACGCAGCTACCATGTACTGGTCACATGACTGATCATGCACTGATCACATAACTGATCATGCACTGATCACGTGGCTTATCATGCACTGATCATGTGACTGATCATGTGCTGATCATGTTTGGTGTCACACTGATCATGTGCCTCTGGAGGCAATGAACAAAGAGCTGAGTAGGCAGGAATCAGTCAGCAGGCTATAATCATGGAACTCAGCTCTGAGAAATCATGCTGCTCAGCTGGCAATAATCAAGTAGCTGAGCAGGCAGGAATTACGCAGCACAGGTGGCAATTGTCAAGCAGATGACAGGCAGGAATCGTGCAGCTCAGCTGGCAATTGTCAAGCAGATGAGCAGACAGTAATCACGCAGCTCAGCAGGCCCTGATCACGTGACTGAGCATGCACTGTTCACGTGGCTGATCACACACTGATCACGTGACTGATCATGCACTGATCACGTGACTGATCATGCACTGATCACGTGGCTATCATGCACTGATCACGTGGCTGATCATGCACTGATCACGTGGCTGATCATGCACTGATCACGTGGCTGATCATGCACTGATCACGTGACTGATCATGCACTGATCACGTGGCTGATCATGCACTGATCACGTGGCTGATCATGCACTGATCACGTGGCTATCATGCACTGATCACGTGGCTGATCATGCATGATCACGCAGCTACCATGCACTGATCACGTGACTGATCATGCACTGATCACGTAACTGATCATGCACTGATCACGTGGCTTATCATGCACTGATCATGTGACTGATCATGTGCTGATCATGTTTGGTGTCATACACTGATCATGTGCCTCTGGAGGCAATGAACATAGAGCTGAGTAGGCAGAATCAGTCAGCAGGCTATAATCATGGAACTCACCTCTGAGAAATCATGCTGCTCAGCTGGCAATAATCAGGCAGGAATTACGCAGCACAGGTGGCAATTGTCAAGCAGATGACAGGCAGGAATCATGCAGCTCAGCTGGCAATTGTCAAGCAGATGAGCAGACAGTAATCACGCAGCTCATCATGCACTGATCACGTGACTGATCATGCACTGATCACGTGGCTGATCATGCACTGATCACGTGGCTGATCATGCACTGATCACGTGACTGATCATGCACTGATCACGTGGCTGATCATGCACTGATCACGTGGCTGATCATGCACTGATCACGTGGCTGATCATGCACTGATCACGTGACTGATCATGCACTGATCACGTGACTGATCATGCACTGATCACGTGGCTATCATGCACTGATCACGTGGCTGATCATGCACTGATCACGTGCCTGTCATGCACTGATCACATGACTGATCATGCACTGATCACGTGACTGATCATGCACTGATCACGTGGCTATCATGCACTACTCACGTGGCTGATCATGCAATGATCATGTAGCTACCATGTACTGGTCACGTGACTGATCATACACCCATCAGGTGACTGATCATGCACTGATCACGTGGCTGATCATGCACTGATCACGTGACTGATCATGCACTGATCACGTGACTGATCATGCACTGATCACATGGCTATCATGAACTGATCACGTGGCTGATCATGCACTGATCACGTGGCTGATCATGCACTGATACCGTGACTGAGCATGGACTGATCACATGACTATCATGTAGTGATCACGTGACTTAATGGCGCTGATCATGTGACTGATCATGCGCTGATCATGTTTGCTATCATACACTGATCATGTGCCTCTGGAGGCAATAAACAAAGAGCTGAGTAGGCACGAATCAAACAGTCAGCAGGCAATAATCATGGAACTCAGGTGTGAGGAATCATGCTGCTCAGCTGGCAATAATCAAGCAGCTGAGCAGGCAGGAATTACGCAGCACAGCTGGCAATTGTCAAGCAGATGACAGGCAGGAATCGTGCAGCTCAGCTGGCAATTGTCAAGCAGATGAGCAGACAGTAATCACGCAGCTCAGCAGGCCCTGATCACGTGACTGAGCATGCACTGTTCACGTGGCTGATCATACACTGATCACGTGATGATCATGCACTGATCACGTGGATATCATGCACTGATCACGTGGCTGATCATACACTGTTCACGTGTCTGACCATGCACTGATCACGTGGCTGATCATACACTGCTCACGTAACTGATCATGCACTGATCACGTGGCTATCATGCACTGATCACGTGGCTGAACATGCACTGTTCACGTGGCTGATCACACACCTGTCACGTGACATATCATGCACTGATCACGTGGCACTCATGCACTGATCACGTGGCTGATCATACTCTGCTCACGTAACTGATCATGCACACATCACGTGGCTATCATGCACTGATCACGTGGCTGATCACACATGATCACGTGACTGATCATGCACTGATCACGTGGCTGATCATGCACTGATCACGTGGCTGATCATGCACTGATCACGTGGCTATCATGCACTGATCACGTGGCTGATCATGCACTATCACGTGACTGATCATGCACTGATCACGTGGCTGATCATGCACTGATCACGTGGCTATCATGCACTGATCACGTGGCTGATCATGCAATGATCACGTAGCTACCATGTACTGGTCACGTGACTGATCATGCACTGATCACGTAATTGATCATGCACTGATCACGTGGCTCATCATGCACTGATCACGTGGCTGATCACACACGTATCACGTGACTGATCATGCACTGATCACGTGACTAATCATGCACTGATCACGTGGCTATCATGCACTGATCACGTGGATATCATGCACTGATCACGTGGCTGATCACACACGATCACGTGACTGATCATGCACTGATCACGTGACTGATCATGCACTGATCACGTGGCTATCATGCACTGATCACGTGGCTGATCATGCACTGATCACGTGACTGATCATGCACTGATCACGTGGCTGATCATGCACTGATCACGTGACTGATCATGCACTGATCACGTGGCTGATCATGCACTGATCACGTGGCTATCATGCACTGATCACGTGGCTGATCATGCACTGATCACGTGGCTGATCATGCACTGATCACGTGACTGATCATGCACTGATCACGTGACTGATCATGCACTGATCACGTGGCTATCATGCACTGATCACGTGGCTATCATGCACTGATCACGTGGCTGATCATGCACTGATCACGTGGCTATCATGCACTGATCACGTGACTGATCATGCACTGATCACATGACTGATCATGCACTGATCACGTGGCTTATCATGCACTGATCATGTGACTGATCATGCACTGATCATGTTTGCTATCATACACTGATCATGTGCCTCTGGAGGCAATAAACAAAGAGCTGAGTAGGCACGAATCAAACAGTCAGCAGGCAATAATCATGGAACTCAGGTGTGAGGAATCATGCTGCTCAGCTGGCAATAATCAAGCAGCTGAGCAGGCAGGAATTACGCAGCACAGCTGGCAATTGTCAAGCAGATGACAGGCAGGAATCATGCAGCTCAGCTGGCAATTGTCAAGCAGATGAGCAGACAGTAATCACGCAGCTCAGCAGGCCCTGATCACGTGACTGAGCATGCACTGTTCACGTGGCTGATCATGCACTGATCACGTGATTGATCATGCACTGATCACGTGACTGATCATGCACTGATCACGTGGCTGATCATGCACTGATCACGTGACTGATCATGCACTGATCACGTGGCTGATCATGCACTGATCACGTAGCTATCATGCACTGATCACGTGACTGATCATGCACTGATCACGTGACTGATCATGCACTGATCACGTGGCTGATCATGCACTGATCATGTGACTGATCATGCACTGATCATGTTTGGTGTCATACACTGATCATGTGCCTCTGGAGGCAATGAACATAGAGCTGAGTAGGCAGGAATCAGTCAGCAGGCTATAATCATGGAACTCACCTCTGAGAAATCATGCTGCTCAGCTGGCAATAATCAAGTAGATGAGCAGGCAGGAATTACGCAGCACAGGTGGCAATTGTCAAGCAGATGACAGGCAGGAATCATGCAGCTCAGCTGGCAATTGTCAAGCAGATGAGCAGACAGTAATCACGCAGCTCATCATGCACTGATCACGTGACTGATCATGCACTGATCACGTGGCTGATCATGCACTGATCACGTGGCTGATCATGCACTGATCACGTGACTGATCATGCACTGATCACGTGGCTGATCATGCACTGATCACGTGGCTGATCATGCACTGATCACGTGGCTGATCATGCACTGATCACGTGACTGATCATGCACTGATCACGTGACTGATCATGCACTGATCACGTGGCTATCATGCACTGATCACGTGGCTGATCATGCACTGATCACGTGCCTGTCATGCACTGATCACATGACTGATCATGCACTGATCACGTGACTGATCATGCACTGATCACGTGGCTATCATGCACTACTCACGTGGCTGATCATGCAATGATCATGTAGCTACCATGTACTGGTCACGTGACTGATCATACACCCATCAGGTGACTGATCATGCACTGATCACGTGGCTGATCATGCACTGATCACGTGACTGATCATGCACTGATCACGTGACTGATCATGCACTGATCACATGGCTATCATGCACTGATCACGTGGCTGATCATGCACTGATCACGTGGCTGATCATGCACTGATACCGTGACTGAGCATGGACTGATCACATGACTATCATGTAGTGATCACGTGACTTAATGGCGCTGATCATGTGACTGATCATGCGCTGATCATGTTTGCTATCATACACTGATCATGTGCCTCTGGAGGCAATAAACAAAGAGCTGAGTAGGCACGAATCAAACAGTCAGCAGGCAATAATCATGGAACTCAGGTGTGAGGAATCATGCTGCTCAGCTGGCAATAATCAAGCAGCTGAGCAGGCAGGAATTACGCAGCACAGCTGGCAATTGTCAAGCAGATGACAGGCAGGAATCGTGCAGCTCAGCTGGCAATTGTCAAGCAGATGAGCAGACAGTAATCACGCAGCTCAGCAGGCCCTGATCACGTGACTGAGCATGCACTGTTCACGTGGCTGATCATACACTGATCACGTGATGATCATGCACTGATCACGTGGATATCATGCACTGATCACGTGGCTGATCATACACTGTTCACGTGTCTGACCATGCACTGATCACGTGGCTGATCATACACTGCTCACGTAACTGATCATGCACTGATCACGTGGCTATCATGCACTGATCACGTGGCTGAACATGCACTGTTCACGTGGCTGATCACACACCTGTCACGTGACATATCATGCACTGATCACGTGGCACTCATGCACTGATCACGTGGCTGATCATACTCTGCTCACGTAACTGATCATGCACACATCACGTGGCTATCATGCACTGATCACGTGGCTGATCATGCACATGATCACGTGACTGATCATGCACTGATCACGTGGCTATCATGCACTGATCACGTGGCTGATCATGCACTGATCACGTGGATATCATGCACTGATCACGTGGCTGATCATGCACTGATCACGTGACTGATCATGCACTGATCACGTGGCTGATCATGCACTGATCACGTGGCTATCATGCACTGATCACGTGGCTGATCATGCAATGATCACGTAGCTACCATGTACTGGTCACGTGACTGATCATGCACTGATCACGTAATTGATCATGCACTGATCACGTGGCTCATCATGCACTGATCACGTGGCTGATCACACACGTATCACGTGACTGATCATGCACTGATCACGTGACTAATCATGCACTGATCACGTGGCTATCATGCACTGATCACGTGGATATCATGCACTGATCACGTGGCTGATCACACACTCACGTGACTGATCATGCACTGATCACGTGACTGATCATGCACTGATCACGTGGCTATCATGCACTGATCACGTGGCTGATCATGCACTGATCACGTGACTGATCATGCACTGATCACGTGGCTGATCATGCACTGATCACGTGACTGATCATGCACTGATCACGTGGCTGATCATGCACTGATCACGTGGCTATCATGCACTGATCACGTGGCTGATCATGCACTGATCACGTGGCTGATCATGCACTGATCACGTGACTGATCATGCACTGATCACGTGACTGATCATGCACTGATCACGTGGCTATCATGCACTGATCACGTGGCTATCATGCACTGATCACGTGGCTGATCATGCACTGATCACGCAGCTATCATGCACTGATCACGTGACTGATCATGCACTGATCACATGACTGATCATGCACTGATCACGTGGCTTATCATGCACTGATCATGTGACTGATCATGCACTGATCATGTTTGCTATCATACACTGATCATGTGCCTCTGGAGGCAATAAACAAAGAGCTGAGTAGGCACGAATCAAACAGTCAGCAGGCAATAATCATGGAACTCAGGTGTGAGGAATCATGCTGCTCAGCTGGCAATAATCAAGCAGCTGAGCAGGCAGGAATTACGCAGCACAGCTGGCAATTGTCAAGCAGATGACAGGCAGGAATCATGCAGCTCAGCTGGCAATTGTCAAGCAGATGAGCAGACAGTAATCACGCAGCTCAGCAGGCCCTGATCACGTGACTGAGCATGCACTGTTCACGTGGCTGATCATGCACTGATCACGTGATTGATCATGCACTGATCACGTGACTGATCATGCACTGATCACGTGACTGATCATGCACTGATCACGTGACTGATCATGCACTGATCACGTGGCTGATCATGCACTGATCACGTAGCTGATCATGCACTGATCACGTGACTGATCATGCACTGATCACGTGACTGATCATGCACTGATCACGTGGCTGATCATGCACTGATCATGTGACTGATCATGCACTGATCATGTTTGGTGTCACACACTGATCATGTGCCTCTGGAGGCAATGAACATAGAGCTGAGTAGGCAGGAATCAGTCAGCAGGCTATAATCATGGAACTCACCTCTGAGAAATCATGCTGCTCAGCTGGCAATAATCAAGTAGATGAGCAGGCAGGAATTACGCAGCACAGGTGGCAATTGTCAAGCAGATGACAGGCAGGAATCATGCAGCTCAGCTGGAAATTGTCAAGCAGATGAGCAGACAGTAATCACGCAGCTCATCATGCACTGATCACGTGACTGATCATGCACTGATCACGTGGCTGATCATGCACTGATCACGTGACTGATCATGCACTGATCACGTGACTGATCATGCACTGATCACGTGGCTATCATGCACTGATCACGTGGCTGATCATGCACTGATCACGTGGCTATCATGCACTGATCACGTGACTGATCATGCACTGATCACGTGACTGATCATGCACTGATCACGTGGCTGATCATGCACTGATCACGTGGCTGATCATGCACTGATCACGTGGCTGATCATGCACTGATCACGTGACTGATCATGCACTGATCACGTGACTGATCATGCACTGATCACGTGGCTATCATGCACTGATCACGTGGCTGATCATGCACTGATCACGTGCCTGTCATGCACTGATCACATGACTGATCATGCACTGATCACGTGACTGATCATGCACTGATCACGTGGCTATCATGCACTACTCACGTGGCTGATCATGCAATGATCATGTAGCTACCATGTACTGGTCACGTGACTGATCATACACCCATCAGGTGACTGATCATGCACTGATCACGTGGCTGATCATGCACTGATCACCTGCCTGATCATGCACTGATCACGTGACTGATCATGCACTGATCACATGGCTATCATGAACTGATCACGTGGCTGATCATGCACTGATCACGTGGCTGATCATGCACTGATACCGTGACTGAGCATGGACTGATCACATGACTATCATGTAGTGATCACGTGACTTAATGGCGCTGATCATGTGACTGATCATGCGCTGATCATGTTTGCTATCATACACTGATCATGTGCCTCTGGAGGCAATAAACAAAGAGCTGAGTAGGCACGAATCAAACAGTCAGCAGGCAATAATCATGGAACTCAGGTGTGAGGAATCATGCTGCTCAGCTGGCAATAATCAAGCAGCTGAGCAGGCAGGAATTACGCAGCACAGCTGGCAATTGTCAAGCAGATGACAGGCAGGAATCGTGCAGCTCAGCTGGCAATTGTCAAGCAGATGAGCAGACAGTAATCACGCAGCTCAGCAGGCCCTGATCACGTGACTGAGCATGCACTGTTCACGTGGCTGATCATACACTGATCACGTGATGATCATGCACTGATCACGTGGATATCATGCACTGATCACGTGGCTGATCATACACTGTTCACGTGTCTGACCATGCACTGATCACGTGGCTGATCATACACTGCTCACGTAACTGATCATGCACTGATCACGTGGCTATCATGCACTGATCACGTGGCTGAACATGCACTGTTCACGTGGCTGATCACACACCTGTCACGTGACATATCATGCACTGATCACGTGGCACTCATGCACTGATCACGTGGCTGATCATACTCTGCTCACGTAACTGATCATGCACACATCACGTGGCTATCATGCACTGATCACGTGGCTGATCATGCACTATCACGTGACTGATCATGCACTGATCACGTGAATGATCATGCACTGATCACGTGATCATGCACTGATCACGTGGCTATCATGCACTGATCACGTGGCTGATCATGCACATCACGTGACTGATCATGCACTGATCACGTGACTGATCATGCACTGATCACGTGGCTATCATGCACTGATCACGTGGCTGATCATGCACTGATCACGTGCCTGATCATGCACTGATCACGTGGCTGATCATGCACTGATCACGTGACTGATCATGCACTGATCACGTGACTGATCATGCACTGATCACGTGGCTATCATGCACTGCTCACGTGGCTGATCATGCATGATCACGCAACTACCATGTACTGGTCACATGACTGATCATGCACTGATCACGTGACTGATCATGCAGTGATCACGTGGCTATCATGCACTACTCACGTGGCTGATCATGCAATGATCATGTAGCTACCATGTACAGGTCACGTGAATGATCATACACCCATCAGGTGACTGATCATGCACTGATCACGTGGCTATCATGCACTGATCACGAGACTGATCATGCACTGATCACGTCTATATCATGCACTGATCACATGACTGCCCATGCACTGATCACGTGGATGATCATACACTAATCATGTGACAGATCATGCACTGATCACGTGGCTGATCATGCACTGATACTGTGACTGAGCATGGACTGATCACATGACTATCATGTAGTGATCACGTGACTTAATGGCGCTGATCATGTGACTGATCATGCGCTGATCATGTTTGCTATCATACACTGATCATGTGCCTCTGGAGGCAATAAACAAAGAGCTGAGTAGGCACGAATCAAACAGTCAGCAGGCAATAATCATGGAACTCAGGTGTGAGGAATCATGCTGCTCAGCTGGCAATAATCAAGCAGCTGAGCAGGCAGGAATTACGCAGCACAGCTGGCAATTGTCAAGCA
Organism: Bos javanicus; assembly: GCF_032452875.1. NCBI lineage: Eukaryota > Metazoa > Chordata > Mammalia > Artiodactyla > Bovidae > Bos > Bos javanicus. The sequence goes on from NW_026893822.1 coordinate 98,916, forward strand.
GATGACAGGCAGGAATCGTGCAGCTCAGCTGGCAATTGTCAAGCAGATGAGCAGACAGTAATCACGCAGCTCAGCAGGCCCAGATCACGTGACTGAGCATGCACTGTTCACGTGGCTGATCATACACTGATCACGTGATTGATCATGCACTGATCACTTGGATATCATGCACTGATCACGTGGCTGATCATACACTGTTCACGTGTCTGACCATGCACTGATCACGTGGCTGATCATACACTGCTCACGTAACTGATCATGCACTGATCACGTGGCTATCATGCACTGATCACGTGGCTGAACATGCACTGTCACGTGGCTGATCATGCACTGATCACGTGACTGATCATGCACTGATCACGTGGCTATCATGCACTGATCACGTGGCTGATCATGCACTGATCACGTGGCTGATCACACACTGTCACGTGACTATCATGCACTGATCACGTGGCATCATGCACTGATCACGTGGCTGATCATACACTGATCACGTGACTGATCATGCACTGATCACGTGGCTATCATGCACTGCTCACGTGGCTGATCATGCAATGATCACGTAGCTACCATGTACTGGTCACGTGACTGATCATGCACTGATCACGTGGCTGATCATGCACTGATCACGTGGCTGATCATGCACTGATCACGTGACTGATCATGCACTGATCACGTGGCTGATCATGCACTGATCACGTGGCTGATCATGCACTGATCACGTGGCTGATCATGCACTGATCACGTGGCTGATCATGCACTGATCACGTGACTGATCATGCACTGATCACGTGACTGATCATGCACTGATCACGTGGCTATCATGCACTGATCACGTGGCTGATCATGCACTGATCACGTGACTGATCATGCACTGATCACGTGACTGATCATGCACTGATCACGTGGCTGATCATGCACTGATCACGTGGCTGATCATGCACTGATCACGTGGCTGATCATGCATGATCACGTGACTGATCATGCACTGATCACGTGGCTGATCATGCACTGATCACGTGGCTGATCATGCACTGATCACGTGGCTGATCATGCACTGATCACGTGACTGATCATGCACTGATCACGTGGCTATCATGCACTGATCACGTGGCTGATCATGCACTGATCACGTGGCTGATCATGCACTGATCACGTGACTATCATGCACTGATCACGTGGCATCATGCACTGATCACGTGGCTGATCATGCACTGATCACGTGACTGATCATGCACTGATCACGTGGCTATCATGCACTGATCACGTGGCTGATCATGCAATGATCACGTAGCTACCATGCACTGTCACGTGACTGATCATGCACTGATCACGGGACTGATCATGCACTGATCACGTGGCTATCATGCACTGATACATGACTGATCATGCACTGATCACGTGGCTGATCATGCACTGATCACGTGACTGATCATGCACTGATCACGTGACTGATCATGCACTGATCACGTGGCTGATCATGCACTGATCACGTGGCTGATCATGCACTGATCACGTGACTGATCATGCACTGATCACGTGACTGATCATGCACTGATCACGTGGCTGATCATGCACTGATCACGTGGCTGATCATGCACTGATCACGTGACTGATCATGCACTGATCACGTGACTGATCATGCACTGATCACGTGGCTATCATGCACTGATCACGTGGCTGACATGCACTGATCACGTGCCTGATCATGCACTGATCACGTGGCTGATCATGCACTGATCACGTGACTGATCATGCACTGATCACGTGTCTGATCATGCACTGATCACGTGGCTATCATGCACTGCTCACGTGGCTGATCATGCATGATCACGCAGCTACCATGTACTGGTCACATGACTGATCATGCACTGATCACGTGACTGATCATGCACTGATCACGTGGCTATCATGCACTACTCACGTGGCTGATCATGCAATGATCATGTAGCTACCATGTACAGGTCACGTGAATGATCATACACCCATCAGGTGACTGATCATGCACTGATCACGTGGCTATCATGCACTGATCACGTGACTGATCATGCACTGATCACGTCTATATCATGCACTGATCACATGACTGCCCATGCACTGATCACGTGGATGATCATACACTAATCATGTGACAGATCATGCACTGATCACGTGGCTGATCATGCACTGATACGTGACTGAGCATGGACTGATCACATGACTATCATGTAGTGATCACGTGACTTAATGGCGCTGATCATGTGACTGATCATGCGCTGATCATGTTTGCTATCATACACTGATCATGTGCCTCTGGAGGCAATAAACAAAGAGCTGAGTAGGCACGAATCAAACAGTCAGCAGGCAATAATCATGGAACTCAGGTGTGAGGAATCATGCTGCTCAGCTGGCAATAATCAAGCAGCTGAGCAGGCAGGAATTACGCAGCACAGCTGGCAATTGTCAAGCAGATGACAGGCAGGAATCGTGCAGCTCAGCTGGCAATTGTCAAGCAGATGAGCAGACAGTAATCACGCAGCTCAGCAGGCCCTGATCACGTGACTGAGCATGCACTGTTCACGTGGCTGATCATACACTGATCACGTGACTGATCATGCACTGATCACGTGGCTGATCATGCACTGATCACGTGGCTGATCATGCACTGATCACGTGGCTATCATGCACTGATCACGTGTGATCATGCACTGATCACGTGGCTGATCATGCACTGATCACGTGACTGATCATGCACTGATCACGTGGCTATCATGCACTGATCACGTGGCTGATCATGCACTGATCACGTGGCTGATCACACACTGTCACGTGACTATCATGCACTGATCACGTGGCATCATGCACTGATCACGTGGCTGATCATGCACTGATCACGTGACTGATCATGCACTGATCACGTGACTGATCATGCACTGATCACGTGACTGATCATGCACTGATCACGTGGCTGATCATGCACTGATACCGTGACTGAGCATGGACTGATCACATGACTATCATGTAGTGATCACGTGACTTAATGGCGCTGATCATGTGACTGATCATGCACTGATCATGTTTGCTATCATACACTGATCATGTGCCTCTGGAGGCAATAAACAAAGAGCTGAGTAGGCACGAATCAAACAGTCAGCAGGCAATAATCATGGAACTCAGGTGTGAGGAATCATGCTGCTCAGCTGGCAATAATCAAGCAGCTGAGCAGGCAGGAATTACGCAGCACAGCTGGCAATTGTCAAGCAGATGACAGGCAGGAATCATGCAGCTCAGCTGGCAATTGTCAAGCAGATGAGCAGACAGTAATCACGCAGCTCAGCAGGCCCTGATCACGTGACTGAGCATGCACTGTTCACGTGGCTGATCATACACTGATCACGTGATGATCATGCACTGATCACGTGGATATCATGCACTGATCACGTGGCTGATCATACACTGTTCACGTGTCTGACCATGCACTGATCACGTGGCTGATCATACACTGCTCACGTAACTGATCATGCACTGATCACGTGGCTATCATGCACTGATCACGTGGCTGAACATGCACTGTTCACGTGGCTGATCACACACCTGTCACGTGACATATCATGCACTGATCACGTGGCACTCATGCACTGATCACGTGGCTGATCATACTCTGCTCACGTAACTGATCATGCACACATCACGTGGCTATCATGCACTGCTCACGTGGCTCGTCATGGAATGATCACGTAGCTACCATATACTGGTCACGTGACTGATCATGCACTGATCACGTGAATGATCATGCACTGTTCACGTGACTGATCATGTACTGATCACGTGACTGATCATGCACTGATCACGTGGCTATCATGCACTGCTCACGTGGCTGATCATGCAATGATCACGTAGCAACCATGTACTGGTCACGTGACTGATCATGCACTGATCACGTAATTGATCATGCACTGATCACGTGGCTCATCATGCACTGATCACGTGGCTGATCACACATGTATCACGTGACTGATCATGCACTGATCACGTGGCTCTCATGCACTGATCACGTGGCTATCATGCACTGATCACGTGGCTATCATGCACTGATCACGTGGCTGATCATGCACTGATCACGTAGCTATCATGCACTGATCACGTGACTGATCATGCACTGATCACGTGGCTGATCATGCACTGATCACGTGGCTGATCATGCACTGATCACGTGGCTGATCATGCACTGATCACGTGACTGATCATGCACTGATCACGTGGCTGATCATGCACTGATCACGTGGCTGATCATGCACTGATCACGTGGCTATCATGCACTGATCACGTGGCTGATCATGCACTGATCACGTGACTGATCATGCACTGATCACGTGGCTATCATGCACTGATCACGTGGCTGATCATGCACTGATCACGTGGCTATCATGCACTGTCACGTGACTGATCATGCACTGATCACGTGACTGATCATGCACTGATCACGTGGCTATCATGCACTGATCACGTGGCTGATCATGCACTGATCACGTGACTGATCATGCACTGATCACGTGGCTGATCATGCACTGATCACGTGACTGATCATGCACTGATCACGTGACTGATCATGCACTGATCACGTGGCTATCATGCACTGATCACGTGGCTGATCATGCATGATCACGCAGCTACCATGTACTGGTCACGTGACTGATCATGCACTGATCACGTGACTGATCATGCACTGATCACGTGGCTATCATGCACTGATCACGTGGCTGATCATGCACTGATCACGTAGCTACCATGCACTGATCACGTGACTGATCATGCACTGATCACGTGACTGATCATGCACTGATCACGTGGCTGATCATGCACTGATCACGTGGCTGATCATGCACTGATCACGCAGCTATCATGCACTGATCACGTGACTGATCATGCACTGATCACGTGACTGATCATGCACTGATCACGTGGCTATCATGCACTGATCACGTGGCTGATCATGCACTGATCACGTGCCTGATCATGCACTGATCACATGACTGATCATGCACTGATCACGTGACTGATCATGCACTGATCACGTGGCTATCATGCACTACTCACGTGGCTGATCATGCAATGATCATGTGGCTACCATGTACTGGTCACGTGACTGATCATACACCCATCAGGTGACTGATCATGCACTGATCACGTGGCTGATCATGCACTGATCACGTGCCTGATCATGCACTGATCACGTGACTGATCATGCACTGATCACGTGGCTATCATGCACTGATCACGTGGCTGATCATGCACTGATCACGTGGCTGATCATGCACTGATACCGTGACTGAGCATGGACTGATCACATGACTATCATGTAGTGATCACGTGACTTAATGGCGCTGATCATGTGACTGATCATGCGCTGATCATGTTTGCTATCATACACTGATCATGTGCCTCTGGAGGCAATAAACAAAGAGCTGAGTAGGCACGAATCAAACAGTCAGCAGGCAATAATCATGGAACTCAGGTGTGAGGAATCATGCTGCTCAGCTGGCAATAATCAAGCAGCTGAGCAGGCAGGAATTACGCAGCACAGCTGGCAATTGTCAAGCAGATGACAGGCAGGAATCATGCAGCTCAGCTGGCAATTGTCAAGCAGATGAGCAGACAGTAATCACGCAGCTCAGCAGGCCCTGATCACGTGACTGAGCATGCACTGTTCACGTGGCTGATCATGCACTGATCACGTGATGATCATGCACTGATCACGTGGATATCATGCACTGATCACGTGGCTGATCATACACTGATCACGTGACTGATCATGCACTGATCACGTGGCTATCATGCACTGCTCACGTGGCTGATCATGCACTGATCACGTGGCTATCATGCACTGATCACGTGACTGATCATGCACTGATCACGTGGCTGATCATGCACTGATCACGTGACTGATCATGCACTGATCACGTGACTGATCATGCACTGATCACGTGGCTATCATGCACTGCTCACGTGGCTGATCATGCACTGATCACGTAGCTACCATGTACTGATCACGTGACTGATCATGCACTGATCACGTAATTGATCATGCACTGATCACGTGGCTGATCATGCACTGATCACGTGGCTGATCACACATGATCACGTGACTGATCATGCACTGATCACGTGGCTGATCATGCACTGATCACGTGGCTGATCATGCACTGATCACGTGGCTATCATGCACTGATCACGTGGCTGATCATGCACTGATCACGTAGCTACCATGTACTGGTCACGTGACTGATCATGCACTGATCACGTGATTGATCATGCACTGATCACGTGGCTCATCATGCACTGATCACGTGGCTGATCACACATGTATCACGTGACTGATCATGCACTGATCACGTGAATCATGCACTGATCACGTGGCTATCATGCACTGATCACGTGGATATCATGCACTGATCACGTGGCTGATCATGCACTGATCACGTGACTGATCATGCACTGATCACGTGGCTATCATGCACTGATCACGTGGCTGATCATGCACTGATCACGCAGCTACCATGCACTGATCACATGACTGATCATGCACTGATCACATGACTGATCATGCACTGATCACGTGGCTTATCATGCACTGATCATGTGACTGATCATGCACTGATCATGTTTGGTATCATACACTGATCATGTGCCTCTGGAGGCAATGAACAAAGAGCTGAGTAGGCACGAATCAGTCAGCAGGCAATAATCATGGAACTCAGCTGTGAGAAATCATGCTGCTCAGCTGGCAATAATCAAGCAGCTGAGCAGGCAGGAATTACGCAGCACAGCTGGCAATTGTCAAGCAGATGACAGGCAGGAATCGTGCAGCTCAGCTGGCAATTGTCAAGCAGATGAGCAGACAGTAATCACGCAGCTCAGCAGGCCCTGATCACGTGACTGAGCATGCACTGTTCACGTGGCTGATCATACACTGATCACGTGACTGATCATGCACTGATCACGTGACTGATCATGCACTGATCACGTGGCTATCATGCACTGATCACGTGGCTGACATGCACTGATCACGTGGCTGATCATGCACTGATCACGTGGCTGATCATGCACTGATCACGTGACTGATCATGCACTGATCACGTGGCTGATCATGCACTGATCACGTGGCTATCATGCACTGATCACGTGGCTGATCATGCATGATCACGCAGCTACCATGCACTGGTCACGTGACTGATCATGCACTGATCACGTGACTGATCATGCACTGATCACGTGGCTATCATGCACTGATCACGTGGCTGATCATGCACTGATCACGTAGCTACCATGTACTGGTCACGTGACTGATCATGCACTGATCACGTGACTGATCATGCACTGATCACGTGACTGATCATGCACTGATCACGTGGCTGATCATGCACTGATCACGTGGCTGATCATGCACTGATCACGTGACTGATCATGCACTGATCACGTGACTGATCATGCACTGATCACGTGGCTATCATGCACTGATCACGTGGCTGATCATGCACTGATCACGTGCCTGATCATGCACTGATCACATGACTGATCATGCACTGATCACGTGACTGATCATGCACTGATCACGTGGCTATCATGCACTATCACGTGGCTGATCATGCAATGATCATGTAGCTACCATGTACTGGTCACGTGACTGATCATACACCCATCAGGTGACTGATCATGCACTGATCACGTGGCTGATCATGCACTGATCACCTGCCTGATCATGCACTGATCACGTGACTGATCATGCACTGATCACATGGCTATCATGCACTGATCACCTGGCTGATCATGCACTGATCACGTGGCTGATCATGCACTGATACCGTGACTGAGCATGGACTGATCACATGACTATCATGTAGTGATCACGTGACTTAATGGCGCTGATCATGTGACTGATCATGCGCTGATCATGTTTGCTATCATACACTGATCATGTGCCTCTGGAGGCAATAAACAAAGAGCTGAGTAGGCACGAATCAAACAGTCAGCAGGCAATAATCATGGAACTCAGGTGTGAGGAATCATGCTGCTCAGCTGGCAATAATCAAGCAGCTGAGCAGGCAGGAATTACGCAGCACAGCTGGCAATTGTCAAGCAGATGACAGGCAGGAATCGTGCAGCTCAGCTGGCAATTGTCAAGCAGATGAGCAGACAGTAATCACGCAGCTCAGCAGGCCCTGATCACGTGACTGAGCATGCACTGTTCACGTGGCTGATCATACACTGATCACGTGATGATCATGCACTGATCACGTGGATATCATGCACTGATCACGTGGCTGATCATACACTGTTCACGTGTCTGATCATGCACTGATCACGTGGCTGATCATGCACTGCTCACGTGGCTGATCATGCACTGATCACGTGGCTATCATGCACTGATCACGTGACTGATCATGCACTGATCACGTGGCTGATCATGCACTGATCACGTGACTGATCATGCACTGATCACGTGACTGATCATGCACTGATCACGTGGCTATCATGCACTGCTCACGTGGCTGATCATGCACTGATCACGTAGCTACCATGCACTGGTCACGTGACTGATCATGCACTGATCACGTAATTGATCATGCACTGATCACGTGGCTGATCATGCACTGATCACGTGGCTGATCACACATGATCACGTGACTGATCATGCACTGATCACGTGGCTGATCATGCACTGATCACGTGGCTGATCATGCACTGATCACGTGGCTATCATGCACTGATCACGTGGCTGATCATGCAATGATCACGTAGCTACCATGTACTGGTCACGTGACTGATCATGCACTGATCACGTAATTGATCATGCACTGATCACGTGGCTCATCATGCACTGATCCGTGGCTGATCATGCACGATCACGTGACTGATCATGCACTGATCACGTGACTGATCATGCACTGATCACGTGGCTATCATGCACTGATCACGTGGATATCATGCACTGATCACGTGGCTATCATGCACTGATCACGTGGCTGATCATGCACTGATCACGTGGCTGATCATGCACTGATCACGTGGCTGATCATGCACTGATCACGTAACTGATCATGCACTGATCACGTGGCTATCATGCACTGATCACGTGGCTGATCATGCACTGATCACGTGGCTGATCATGCACTGTCACGTGACTATCATGCACTGATCACGTGGCACTCATGCACTGATCACGTGGCTGATCATACACTGATCACGTGACTGATCATGCACTGATCACGTGGCTATCATGCACTGATCACGTGGCTGATCATGCAATGATCACGTAGCTACCATGCACTGATCACGTGACTGATCATGCACTGATCACGTGAATGATCATGCACTGATCACGTGACTGATCATGCACTGATCACGTGACTGATCATGCACTGATCACGTGGCTATCATGCACTGATCACGTGGCTGATCATGCACTGATCACGTAGCTACCATGTACTGATCACGTGACTGATCATGCACTGATCACGTAATTGATCATGCACTGATCACGTGGCTCATCATGCACTGATCACGTGGCTGATCACACATGATCACGTGACTGATCATGCACTGATCACGTGGCTATCATGCACTGATCACGTGGCTATCATGCACTGATCACGTGGCTATCATGCACTGATCACGTGGCTGATCATGCAATGATCACGTAGCTATCATGCACTGATCACGTGACTGATCATGCACTGATCACGTAATTGATCATGCACTGATCACGTGGCTGATCATGCACTGATCACGTGGCTGATCATACACTGATCACGTGACTGATCATGCACTGATCACGTGAATGATCATGCACTGATCACGTGGCTATCATGCACTGATCACGTGGCTGATCATGCACTGATCACGTGGCTGATCATGCACTGATCACGTGACTGATCATGCACTGATCACGTGGCTATCATGCACTGATCACGTGGCTGATCATGCACTGATCACGTGGCTATCATGCACTGTCACGTGACTGATCATGCACTGATCACGTGACTGATCATGCACTGATCACGTGGCTATCATGCACTGATCACGTGGCTGATCATGCACTGATCACGTGGCTGATCATGCACTGATCACGTGGCTGATCATGCACTGATCACGTGACTGATCATGCACTGATCACGTGACTGATCATGCACTGATCACGTGGCTATCATGCACTGATCACGTGGCTGATCATGCATGATCACGTAGCTATCATGTACTGATCACGTGACTGATCATGCACTGATCACGTGACTGATCATGCACTGATCACGTGGCTATCATGCACTGATCACGTGGCTGATCATGCACTGATCACGTAGCTACCATGCACTGATCACGTGACTGATCATGCACTGATCACGTGACTGATCATGCACTGATCACGTGGCTGATCATGCACTGATCACGTGGCTGATCATGCACTGATCACGTGGCTATCATGCACTGATCACGTGACTGATCATGCACTGATCACGTGACTGATCATGCACTGATCACGTGGCTATCATGCACTGATCACGTGGCTGATCATGCACTGATCACGTGCCTGATCATGCACTGATCACATGACTGATCATGCACTGATCACGTGACTGATCATGCACTGATCACGTGGCTATCATGCACTACTCACGTGGCTGATCATGCAATGATCATGTAGCTACCATGTACAGGTCACGTGACTGATCATACACCCATCAGGTGACTGATCATGCACTGATCACGTGGCTGATCATGCACTGATCACCTGACTGATCATGCACTGATCACGTGACTGATCATGCACTGATCACATAGCTATCATGAACTGATCACGTGGCTGATCATGCACTGATCACGTGGCTGATCATGCACTGATACCGTGACTGAGCATGGACTGATCACATGACTATCATGTAGTGATCACGTGACTTAATGGCGCTGATCATGTGACTGATCATGCGCTGATCATGTTTGCTATCATACACTGATCATGTGCCTCTGGAGGCAATAAACAAAGAGCTGAGTAGGCACGAATCAAACAGTCAGCAGGCAATAATCATGGAACTCAGGTGTGAGGAATCATGCTGCTCAGCTGGCAATAATCAAGCAGCTGAGCAGGCAGGAATTACGCAGCACAGCTGGCAATTGTCAAGCAGATGACAGGCAGGAATCATGCAGCTCAGCTGGCAATTGTCAAGCAGATGAGCAGACAGTAATCACGCAGCTCAGCAGGCCCTGATCACGTGACTGAGCATGCACTGTTCACGTGGCTGATCATGCACTGATCACGTGATGATCATGCACTGATCACGTGGATATCATGCACTGATCACGTGGCTGATCATACACTGATCACGTGACTGATCATGCACTGATCACGTGGCTGATCATGCACTGCTCACGTGGCTGATCATGCACTGATCACGTGGCTATCATGCACTGATCACGTGACTGATCATGCACTGATCACGTGGCTGATCATGCACTGATCACGTGACTGATCATGCACTGATCACGTGACTGATCATGCACTGATCACGTGGCTATCATGCACTGCTCACGTGGCTGATCATGCAATGATCACGTAGCTACCATGTACTGATCACGTGACTGATCATGCACTGATCACGTAATTGATCATGCACTGATCACGTGGCTGATCATGCACTGATCACGTGGCTGATCACACATGATCACGTGACTGATCATGCACTGATCACGTGGCTGATCATGCACTGATCACGTGGCTGATCATGCACTGATCACGTGGCTATCATGCACTGATCACGTGGCTGATCATGCAATGATCACGTAGCTACCATGTACTGGTCACGTGACTGATCATGCACTGATCACGTAATTGATCATGCACTGATCACGTGGCTCATCATGCACTGATCACGTGGCTGATCACACATGTATCACGTGACTGATCATGCACTGATCACGTGACTGATCATGCACTGATCACGTGGCTATCATGCACTGATCACGTGGATATCATGCACTGATCACGTGGCTGATCATGCACTGATCACGTGACTGATCATGCACTGATCACGTGGCTATCATGCACTGATCACGTGGCTGATCATGCACTGATCACGTGGCTATCATGCACTGATCACATGACTGATCATGCACTGATCACATGACTGATCATGCACTGATCACGTGGCTTATCATGCACTGATCATGTGACTGATCATGTGCTGATCATGTTTGGTGTCATACACTGATCATGTGCCTCTGGAGGCAATGAACAAAGAGCTGAGTAGGCACGAATCAGTCAGCAGGCAATAATCATGGAACTCAGCTCTGAGAAATCATGCTGCTCAGCTGGCAATAATCAAGCAGCTGAGCAGGCAGGAATTACGCAGCACAGCTGGCAATTGTCAAGCAGATGACAGGCAGGAATCGTGCAGCTCAGCTGGCAATTGTCAAGCAGATGAGCAGACAGTAATCACGCAGCTCAGCAGGCCCTGATCACGTGACTGAGCATGCACTGTTCACGTGGCTGATCATACACTGATCACGTGACTGATCATGCACTGATCACGTGACTGATCATGCACTGATCACGTGGCTGATCATGCACTGATCACGTGGCTGATCATGCACTGATCACGTGCCTGATCATGCACTGATCACGTGGCTGATCATGCACTGATCACGTGACTGATCATGCACTGATCACGTGGCTGATCATGCACTGATCACGTGGCTATCATGCACTGATCACGTGGCTGATCATGCATGATCACGCAGCTACCATGCACTGATCACGTGACTGATCATGCACTGATCACGTGACTGATCATGCACTGATCACGTGGCTATCATGCACTGATCACGTGGCTGATCATGCACTGATCACGTAGCTACCATGTACTGGTCACGTGACTGATCATGCACTGATCACGTGACTGATCATGCACTGATCACGTGGCTGATCATGCACTGATCACGTGGCTGATCATGCACTGATCACGTGGCTGATCATGCACTGATCACGTGACTGATCATGCACTGATCACGTGACTGATCATGCACTGATCACGTGGCTATCATGCACTGATCACGTGGCTGATCATGCACTGATCACGTGCCTGATCATGCACTGATCACATGACTGATCATGCACTGATCACGTGACTGATCATGCACTGATCACGTGGCTATCATGCACTATCACGTGGCTGATCATGCAATGATCATGTAGCTACCATGTACTGGTCACGTGACTGATCATACACCCATCAGGTGACTGATCATGCACTGATCACGTGGCTGATCATGCACTGATCACCTGCCTGATCATGCACTGATCACGTGACTAATCATGCACTGATCACATAGCTATCATGAACTGATCACGTGGCTGATCATGCACTGATCACGTGGCTGATCATGCACTGATACCGTGACTGAGCATGGACTGATCACATGACTATCATGTAGTGATCACGTGACTTAATGGCGCTGATCATGTGACTGATCATGCACTGATCATGTTTGCTATCATACACTGATCATGTGCCTCTGGAGGCAATAAACAAAGAGCTGAGTAGGCACGAATCAAACAGTCAGCAGGCAATAATCATGGAACTCAGGTGTGAGGAATCATGCTGCTCAGCTGGCAATAATCAAGCAGCTGAGCAGGCAGGAATTACGCAGCACAGCTGGCAATTGTCAAGCAGATGACAGGCAGGAATCATGCAGCTCAGCTGGCAATTGTCAAGCAGATGAGCAGACAGTAATCACGCAGCTCAGCAGGCCCTGATCACGTGACTGAGCATGCACTGTTCACGTGGCTGATCATGCACTGATCACGTGATGATCATGCACTGATCACGTGGATATCATGCACTGATCACGTGGCTGATCATACACTGATCACGTGACTGATCATGCACTGATCACGTGGCTATCATGCACTGCTCACGTGGCTGATCATGCACTGATCACGTGGCTATCATGCACTGATCACGTGACTGATCATGCACTGATCACGTGAATGATCATGCACTGATCACGTGACTGATCATGCACTGATCACGTGACTGATCATGCACTGATCACGTGGCTATCATGCACTGCTCACGTGGCTGATCATGCAATGATCACGTAGCAACCATGTACTGATCACGTGACTGATCATGCACTGATCACGTAATTGATCATGCACTGATCACGTGGCTGATCATGCACTGATCACGTGGCTGATCACACATGATCACGTGACTGATCATGCACTGATCACGTGGCTGATCATGCACTGATCACGTGGCTGATCATGCACTGATCACGTGGCTATCATGCACTGATCACGTGGCTGATCATGCAATGATCACGTAGCTACCATGTACTGGTCACGTGACTGATCATGCACTGATCACGTAATTGATCATGCACTGATCACGTGGCTCATCATGCACTGATCACGTGGCTGATCACACATGTATCACGTGACTGATCATGCACTGATCACGTGACTGATCATGCACTGATCACGTGGCTATCATGCACTGATCACGTGGATATCATGCACTGATCACGTGGCTGATCATGCACTGATCACGTGACTGATCATGCACTGATCACGTGGCTATCATGCACTGATCACGTGGCTGATCATGCACTGATCACGTGGCTACCATGCACTGATCACATGACTGATCATGCACTGATCACATGACTGATCATGCACTGATCACGTGGCTTATCATGCACTGATCATGTGACTGATCATGTGCTGATCATGTTTGGTGTCATACACTGATCATGTGCCTCTGGAGGCAATGAACAAAGAGCTGAGTAGGCACGAATCAGTCAGCAGGCTATAATCATGGAACTCAGCTCTGAGAAATCATGCTGCTCAGCTGGCAATAATCAAGCAGCTGAGCAGGCAGGAATTACGCAGCACAGGTGGCAATTGTCAAGCAGATGACAGGCAGGAATCGTGCAGCTCAGCTGGCAATTGTCAAGCAGATGAGCAGACAGTAATCACGCAGCTCAGCAGGCCCTGATCACGTGACTGAGCATGCACTGTTCACGTGGCTGATCATACACTGATCACGTGACTGATCATGCACTGATCACGTGACTGATCATGCACTGATCACGTGGCTATCATGCACTGATCACGTGGCTGATCATGCACTGATCACGTGGCTGATCATGCACTGATCACGTGGCTGATCATGCACTGATCACGTGACTGATCATGCACTGATCACGTGGCTGATCATGCACTGATCACGTGGCTATCATGCACTGATCACGTGGCTGATCATGCATGATCACGCAGCTACCATGCACTGGTCACGTGACTGATCATGCACTGATCACGTGACTGATCATGCACTGATCACGTGGCTATCATGCACTGATCACGTGGCTGATCATGCACTGATCACGTAGCTACCATGTACTGGTCACGTGACTGATCATGCACTGATCACGTGACTGATCATGCACTGATCACGTGGCTGATCATGCACTGATCACGTGGCTGATCATGCACTGATCACGTGGCTGATCATGCACTGATCACGTGACTGATCATGCACTGATCACGTGACTGATCATGCACTGATCACGTGGCTATCATGCACTGATCACGTGGCTGATCATGCACTGATCACGTGCCTGATCATGCACTGATCACATGACTGATCATGCACTGATCACGTGACTGATCATGCACTGATCACGTGGCTATCATGCACTACTCACGTGGCTGATCATGCAATGATCATGTAGCTACCATGTACGGTCACGTGACTGATCATACACCCATCAGGTGACTGATCATGCACTGATCACGTGGCTGATCATGCACTGATCACGTGACTGATCATGCACTGATCACGTGACTAATCATGCACTGATCACATGGCTATCATGAACTGATCACCTGGCTGATCATGCACTGATCACGTGGCTGATCATGCACTGATACCGTGACTGAGCATGGACTGATCACATGACTATCATGTAGTGATCACGTGACTTAATGGCGCTGATCATGTGACTGATCATGCGCTGATCATGTTTGCTATCATACACTGATCATGTGCCTCTGGAGGCAATAAACAAAGAGCTGAGTAGGCACGAATCAAACAGTCAGCAGGCAATAATCATGGAACTCAGGTGTGAGGAATCATGCTGCTCAGCTGGCAATAATCAAGCAGCTGAGCAGGCAGGAATTACGCAGCACAGCTGGCAATTGTCAAGCAGATGACAGGCAGGAATCGTGCAGCTCAGCTGGCAATTGTCAAGCAGATGAGCAGACAGTAATCACGCAGCTCAGCAGGCCCTGATCACGTGACTGAGCATGCACTGTTCACGTGGCTGATCATACACTGATCACGTGATGATCATGCACTGATCACGTGGATATCATGCACTGATCACGTGGCTGATCATACACTGTTCACGTGTCTGATCATGCACTGATCACGTGGCTGATCATGCACTGCTCACGTGGCTGATCATGCACTGATCACGTGGCTATCATGCACTGATCACGTGACTGATCATGCACTGATCACGTGGCTGATCATGCACTGATCACGTGACTGATCATGCACTGATCACGTGACTGATCATGCACTGATCACGTGGCTATCATGCACTGCTCACGTGGCTGATCATGCAATGATCACGTAGCTACCATGCACTGGTCACGTGACTGATCATGCACTGATCACGTAATTGATCATGCACTGATCACGTGGCTGATCATGCACTGATCACGTGGCTGATCACACTGATCACGTGACTGATCATGCACTGATCACGTGGCTGATCATGCACTGATCACGTGGCTGATCATGCACTGATCACGTGGCTATCATGCACTGATCACGTGGCTGATCATGCACTGATCACGTAGCTACCATGTACTGGTCACGTGACTGATCATGCACTGATCACGTAATTGATCATGCACTGATCACGTGGCTCATCATGCACTGATCACGTGGCTGATCATGCACGATCACGTGACTGATCATGCACTGATCACGTGACTGATCATGCACTGATCACGTGGCTATCATGCACTGATCACGTGGATATCATGCACTGATCACGTGGCTGATCACACACGATCACATGACTGATCATGCACTGATCACGTGACTATCATGCACTGATCACGTGGCTATCATGCACTGATCACGTGGCTGATCATGCAATGATCACGTAGCTACCATGCACTGGTCACGTGACTGATCATGCACTGATCACGTACTGATCATGCACTGATCACGTGACTGATCATGCACTGATCACGTGACTGATCATGCACTGATCACGTGGCTATCATGCACTGATCACGTGGCTGATCATGCACTGATCACGCAGCTACCATGCACTGATCACATGACTGATCATGCACTGATCACATGACTGATCATGCACTGATCACGTGGCTTATCATGCATTGATCATGTGACTGATCATGTGCTGATCATGTTTGCTGTCATACACTGATCATGTGCCTCTGGAGGCAATGAACAAAGAGCTGAGTAGGCACGAATCAGTCAGCAGGCAATAATCATGGAACTCAGCTGTGAGAAATCATGCTGCTCAGCTGGCAATAATCAAGCAGCTGAGCAGGCAGGAATTACGCAGCACAGCTGGCAATTGTCAAGCAGATGACAGGCAGGAATCATGCAGCTCAGCTGGCAATTGTCAAGCAGATGAGCAGACAGTAATCACGCAGCTCAGCAGGCCCTGATCACGTGACTGAGCATGCACTGTTCACGTGGCTGATCATACACTGATCACGTGACTGATCATGCACTGATCACGTGATATCATGCACTGATCACGTGGCTGATCATGCACTGATCACGTGGCTGACATGCACTGATCACGTGGCTGATCATGCACTGATCACGTGGCTGATCATGCACTGATCACGTGACTGATCATGCACTGATCACGTGGCTGATCATGCACTGATCACGTGGCTATCATGCACTGATCACGTGGCTGATCATGCATGATCACTCAGCTACCATGCACTGATCACGTGACTGATCATGCACTGATCACGTGACTGATCATGCACTGATCACGTGGCTATCATGCACTGCTCACGTGGCTGATCATGCAATGATCACGTAGCTACCATGTACTGGTCACGTGACTGATCATGCACTGATCACGTGACTGATCATGCACTGATCACGTGGCTGATCATGCACTGATCACGTGACTGATCATGCACTGATCACGTGGCTGATCATGCACTGATCACGTGGCTGATCATGCACTGATCACGTGGCTGATCATGCACTGATCACGTGACTGATCATGCACTGATCACGTGGCTATCATGCACTGATCACGTGGCTGATCATGCACTGATCACGTGGCTGATCACACACTGTCACGTGACTATCATGCACTGATCACGTGGCACTCATGCACTGATCACGTGGCTGATCATACACTGATCACGTGACTGATCATGCACTGATCACGTGGCTATCATGCACTGATCACGTGGCTGATCATGCAATGATCACGTAGCTACCATATACTGGTCACGTGACTGATCATGCACTGATCACGTAACTGATCATGCACTGATCACGTGACTGATCATGCACTGATCACGTGACTGATCATGCACTGATCACGTGGCACTCATGCACTGATCACGTGGCTGATCATACACTGATCACGTGACTGATCATGCACTGATCACGTGGCTATCATGCACTGATCACGTGGCTGTCATGCACTGATCACGTGGCTATCATGCACTGATCACGTGACTGATCATGCACTGATCACGTGGCTGATCATGCACTGATCACGTGACTGATCACGTACTGATCATGCACTGATCACGTGGCTATCATGCACTGATCACGTGGCTGATCATGCACTGATCACGTAGCTATCATGTACTGGTCACGTGACTGATCATGCACTGATCACGTAATTGATCATGCACTGATCACGTGGCTGATCATGCACTGATCACGTGGCTGATCACACATGATCACGTGACTGATCATGCACTGATCACGTGGCTATCATGCACTGATCACGTGGCTATCATGCACTGATCACGTGGCTGATCACACTGATCACGTGACTGATCATGCACTGATCACGTGGCTGATCATGCACTGATCACGTGGCTATCATGCACTGATCACGTGGCTGATCATGCACTGATCACGTAGCTACCATGCACTGGTCACGTGACTGATCATGCACTGATCACGTGACTGATCATGCACTGATCACGTGGCTGATCATGCACTGATCACGTGGCTGATCATGCACGATCACGTGACTGATCATGCACTGATCACGTGACTGATCATGCACTGATCACGTGGCTATCATGCACTGATCACGTGGCTATCATGCACTGATCACGTGACTGATCATGCACTGATCACGTGACTGATCATGCACTGATCACGTGGCTATCATGCACTGATCACGTGGCTGATCATGCACTGATCACGCAGCTACCATGCACTGATCACGTGACTGATCATGCACTGATCACATGACTGATCATGCACTGATCACGTGGCTTATCATGCACTGATCATGTGACTGATCATGCGCTGATCATGTTTGCTATCATACACTGATCATGTGCCTCTGGAGGCAATGAACAAAGAGCTGAGTAGGCACGAATCAGTCAGCAGGCTATAATCATGGAACTCAGCTCTGAGAAATCATGCTGCTCAGCTGGCAATAATCAAGCAGCTGAGCAGGCAGGAATTACGCAGCACAGCTGGCAATTGTCAAGCAGATGACAGGCAGGAATCGTGCAGCTCAGCTGGCAATTGTCAAGCAGATGAGCAGACAGTAATCACGCAGCTCAGCAGGCCCTGATCACGTGACTGAGCATGCACTGTTCACGTGGCTGATCATACACTGATCACGTGACTGATCATGCACTGATCACGTGACTGATCATGCACTGATCACGTGGCTGATCATGCACTGATCACGTGGCTGATCATGCACTGATCACGGGACTGATCATGCACTGATCACGGGCTATCATGCACTGATACATGACTGACATGCACTGATCACGTGGCTGATCATGCACTGATCACGTGACTGATCATGCACTGATCACGTGACTGATCATGCACTGATCACGTGGCTGATCATGCACTGATCACGTGGCTATCATGCACTGCTCACGTGGCTGATCATGCAATGATCACGTAGCTACCATGTACTGGTCACGTGACTGATCATGCACTGATCACGTAATTGATCATGCACTGATCACGTGGCTGATCATGCACTGATCACGTGACTGATCATGCACTGATCACGTGGCTATCATGCACTGATCACGTGGCTGATCATGCACTGATCACGTGACTGATCATGCACTGATCACGTGGCTGATCATGCACTGATCACGTGACTGATCATGCACTGATCACGTGGCTGATCATGCACTGATCACGTGACTGATCATGCACTGATCACGTGACTGATCATGCACTGATCACGTGGCTGATCATGCACTGATCACGTGGCTGATCATGCACTGATCACGTGGCTGATCATGCACTGATCACGTGGCTGATCATGCACTGATCACGTGACTGATCATGCACTGATCACGTGGCTGATCATGCACTGATCACGTGGCTATCATGCACTGATCACGTGGCTGATCATGCACTGATCACGTGGCTGATCATACACTGATCACGTAACTGATCATGCACTGATCACGTGGCTATCATGCACTGATCACGTGGCTGTCATGCAATGATCACGTAGCTACCATATACTGGTCACGTGACTGATCATGCACTGATCACGTAACTGATCATGCACTGATCACGTGGCTGATCATGCACTGATCACGTGACTGATCATGCACTGATCACGTGGCTATCATGCACTGATCACGTGGCTGATCATGCACTGATCACGTAGCAACCATGCACTGATCACGTGGCTGATCATGCACTGATCACGTAATTGATCATGCACTGATCACGTGGCTGATCATGCACTGATCACGTGGCTGATCATGCACTGATCACGTGACTGATCATGCACTGATCACGTGACTGATCATGCACTGATCACGTGGCATCATGCACTGATCACGTGGCTGATCATGCACTGATCACGTGACTGATCATGCACTGATCACGTGGCTATCATGCACTGATCACGTGGCTGATCATGCAATGATCACGGCTACCATGTACTGGTCACGTGACTGATCATGCACTGATCACGTGACTGATCATGCACTGATCACGTGACTGATCATGCACTGATCACGTGACTGATCATGCACTGATCACGTGGCTATCATGCACTGATCACGTGGCTATCATGCACTGATCACGTGGCTGATCATGCACTGATCACGTGGCTATCATGCACTGATCACGTGACTGATCATGCACTGATCACGTGGCTATCATGCACTGATCACGTGGCTGATCATGCACTGATCACGCAGCTACCATGCACTGATCACGTGACTGATCATGCACTGATCACGTGACTGATCATGCACTGATCACGTGGCTTATCATGCACTGATCATGTGACTGATCATGCACTGATCATGTTTGCTATCATACACTGATCATGTGCCTCTGGAGGCAATGAACAAAGAGCTGAGTAGGCAGGAAACAGTCAGCAGGCAATAATCATGGAACTCAGCTGTGAGAAATCATGCTGCTCAGCTGGCAATAATCAAGCAGATGAGCAGGCAGGAATTACGCAGCACAGCTGGCAATTGTCAAGCAGATGAGCAGACAGTAATCACGCAGCTCAGCAGGCACTGATCACGTGACTGAGCATGCACTGTTCACGTGGCTGATCATACACTGATCACGTGACTGATCATGCACTGATCACGTGGCTATCATGCACTGATCACGTGACTGATCATGCACTGATCACGTGATATCATGCACTGATCACGTGGCTGATCATGCACTGATCACGTGACTGATCATGCACTGATCACGTGGCTATCATGCACTGATCACGTGGCTGATCATGCACTGATCACGTGACTGATCATGCACTGATCACGTGGCTATCATGCACTGATCACGTGGCTATCATGCACTGATCACGTGACTGATCATGCACTGATCACGTGGCTATCATGCACTGATCACGTGGCTATCATGCACTGATCACGTGACTGATCATGCACTGATCACGTGGCTATCATGCACTGATCACGTGGCTGATCATGCACTGATCACGTGACTGATCATGCACTGATCACGTGACTGATCATGCACTGATCACGTGGCTATCATGCACTGATCACGTGGCTGATCATGCACTGATCACGTGGCTGATCATGCACTGATCACGTGGCTGATCATGCACTGATCACGTGACTGATCATGCACTGATCACGTGACTGATCATGCACTGATCACGTGGCTATCATGCACTGATCACGTGGCTGATCATGCATGATCACGCAGCTACATGCACTGATCACGTGACTGATCATGCACTGATCACGTGACTGATCATGCACTGATCACGTGGCTATCATGCACTGATCACGTGGCTGATCATGCACTGATCACGTGACTACCATGCACTGATCACGTGGATGATCATGCACTGATCACGTGACTGATCATGCACTGATCACGTGGCTGATCATGCACTGATCACGTGACTGATCATGCACTGATCACGTGACTGATCATGCACTGATCACGTGGCTATCATGCACTGATCACGTGGCTGATCATGCACTGATCACGTGACTGATCATGCACTGATCACGTGACTGATCATGCACTGATCACGTGACTGATCATGCACTGATCACGTGGCTGATCATGCACTGATCACGTGGCTGATCACACTGATCACGTGACTGATCATGCACTGATCACGTGGCTGATCATGCACTGATCACGTGGCTGATCATGCACTGATCACGTGGCTATCATGCACTGATCACGTGGCTGATCATGCACTGATCACGTAGCTATCATGCACTGATCACGTGACTGATCATGCACTGATCACGTAATTGATCATGCACTGATCACGTGGCTCATCATGCACTGATCACGTGGCTGATCACACACTATCACGTGACTGATCATGCACTGATCACGTGACTATCATGCACTGATCACGTGGCTATCATGCACTGATCACGTGGCTGATCATGCACTGATCACGTGGCTGATCATGCACTCACGTGACTGATCATGCACTGATCACGTGGCTATCATGCACTGATCACGTGGCTATCATGCACTGATCACGTGGCTGATCATGCACTGATCACGTGGCTATCATGCACTGATCACGTGACTGATCATGCACTGATCACGTGGCTGATCATGCACTGATCACGTGGCTGATCATGCACTGATCACGTGACTGATCATGCACTGATCACGTGACTGATCATGCACTGATCACGTGGCTGATCATGCACTGATCACGTGACTGATCATGCACTGATCACGTGACTGATCATGCACTGATCACGTGACTGATCATGCACTGATCACGTGGCTATCATGCACTGATCACGTGGCTGATCATGCACTGATCACGTGGCTACCATGCACTGATCACGTGACTGATCATGCACTGATCACGTAACTGATCATGCACTGATCACGTGGCTTATCATGCACTGATCATGTGACTGATCATGCACTGATCATGTTTGGTGTCATACACTGATCATGTGCCTCTGGAGGCAATGAACATAGAGCTGAGTAGGCAGGAATCAGTCAGCAGGCTATAATCATGGAACTCAGCTCTGAGAAATCATGCTGCTCAGCTGGCAATAATCAAGTAGATGAGCAGGCAGGAATTATGCAGCACAGGTGGCAATTGTCAAGCAGATGACAGGCAGGAATCGTGCAGCTCAGCTGGCAATTGTCAAGCAGATGAGCAGACAGTAATCACGCAGCTCAGCAGGCACTGATCACGTGACTGATCATGCACTGATCACGTGGCTGATCATACACTGATCACGTGACTGATCATGCACTGATCACGTGACTGATCATGCACTGATCACGTGGCTATCATGCACTGATCACGTGGCTGATCATGCACTGATCACGTGACTGATCATGCACTGATCACGTGGCTGATCATGCACTGATCACGTGGCTGATCATGCACTGATCACGTGGCTGATCATGCACTGATCACGTGGCTGATCATACACTGATCACGTGACTGATCATGCACTGATCACGTGGCTATCATGCACTGATCACGTGACTGATCATGCACTGATCACGTCTATATCATGCACTGATCACATGACTGCCCATGCACTGATCACGTGGATGATCATACACTAATCATGTGACAGATCATGCACTGATCACGTGGCTGATCATGCACTGATACCGTGACTGAGCATGGACTGATCACATGACTATCATGTAGTGATCACGTGACTTAATGGCGCTGATCATGTGACTGATCATGCGCTGATCATGTTTGCTATCATACACTGATCATGTGCCTCTGGAGGCAATAAACAAAGAGCTGAGTAGGCACGAATCAAACAGTCAGCAGGCAATAATCATGGAACTCAGCTGTGAGGAATCATGCTGCTCAGCTGGCAATAATCAAGCAGCTGAGCAGGCAGGAATTACGCAGCACAGCTGGCAATTGTCAAGCAGATGACAGGCAGGAATCGTGCAGCTCAGCTGGCAATTGTCAAGCAGATGAGCAGACAGTAATCACGCAGCTCAGCAGGCCCTGATCACGTGACTGAGCATGCACTGTTCACGTGGCTGATCATACACTGATCACGTGATTGATCATGCACTGATCACTTGGATATCATGCACTGATCACGTGGCTGATCATACACTGTTCACGTGTCTGACCATGCACTGATCACGTGGCTGATCATACACTGCTCACGTAACTGATCATGCACTGATCACGTGGCTATCATGCACTGATCACGTGGCTGAACATGCACTGTTCACGTGGCTGATCACACACCTGTCACGTGACATATCATGCACTGATCACGTGGCACTCATGCACTGATCACGTGGCTGATCATACTCTGCTCACGTAACTGATCATGCACACATCACGTGGCTATCATGCACTGCTCACGTGGCTCGTCATGGAATGATCACGGCTACCATATACTGGTCACGTGACTGATCATGCACTGATCACGTAAATGATCATGCACTGTTCACGTGACTGATCATGCACTGATCACGTGACTGATCATGCACTGATCACGTGGCTATCATGCACTGATCACGTGGCTGATCATGCACTGATCACGTGGCTGATCATGCACTGATCACGTGCTGATCATGCACTGATCACGTGACTGATCATGCACTGATCACGTGGCTATCATGCACTGATCACGTGGCTGATCATGCACTGATCACGCAGCTATCATGCACTGATCACGTGACTGATCATGCACTGATCACGTGACTGATCATGCACTGATCACGTGGCTTATCATGCACTGATCATGTGACTGATCATGCACTGATCATGTTTGGTGTCATACACTGATCATGTGACTCTGGAGGCAATGAACATAGAGCTGAGTAGGCAGGAAACAGTCAGCAGGCTATAATCATGGAACTCAGCTCTGAGAAATCATGCTGCTCAGCTGGCAATAATCAAGTAGATGAGCAGGCAGGAATTACGCAGCACAGGTGGCAATTGTCAAGCAGATGAGCAGACAGTAATCACGTGGCTCAGCATGCACTGATCACGTGACTGAGCATGCACTGATCACGTGGCTGATCATACACTGATCACGTGACTGATCATGCACTGATCACGTGGCTATCATGCACTGATCACGTGACTGATCATGCACTGATCACGTAATATCATGCACTGATCACGTGGCTGATCATGCACTGATCACGTGACTGATCATGCACTGATCACGTGACTGATCATGCACTGATCACGTGGCTATCATGCACTGATCACGTGGCTGATCATGCACTGATCACGTGACTGATCATGCACTGATCACGTGGCTATCATGCACTGATCACGTGGCTGATCATGCACTGATCACGTGACTGATCATGCACTGATCACGTGACTGATCATGCACTGATCACGTGGCTATCATGCACTGATCACGTGGCTGATCATGCACTGATCACGTGACTGATCATGCACTGATCACGTGGCTGATCATGCACTGATCACGTGACTGATCATGCACTGATCACGTGACTGATCATGCACTGATCACGTGGCTATCATGCACTGATCACGTGGCTGATCATGCATGATCACGCAGCTACCATGTACTGATCACGTGACTGATCATGCACTGATCACGTGACTGATCATGCACTGATCACGTGGCTATCATGCACTGATCACGTGGCTGATCATGCACTGATCACGTGCTACCATGCACTGATCACGTGACTGATCATGCACTGATCACGTGACTGATCATGCACTGATCACGTGGCTGATCATGCACTGATCACGTGACTGATCATGCACTGATCACGTCTATATCATGCACTGATCACGTGACTGATCATGCACTGATCACGTGGCTGATCATGCACTGATCACGTGACTGATCATGCACTGATCACGTGGCTGATCATGCACTGATCACGTGACTGATCATGCACTGATCACGTGACTATCATGCACTGATCACGTGACTGAATGCACTGATCACGTGACTGATCATGCACTGATCACGTGACTGATCATGCACTGATCACGTGGCTATCATGCACTGATCACGTGGCTGATCATGCACTGATCACGCAGCTACCATGCACTGGTCACATGACTGATCATGCACTGATCACATGACTGATCATGCACTGATCACGTGGCTTATCATGCACTGATCATGTGACTGATCATGTGCTGATCATGTTTGTGTCATACACTGATCATGTGCCTCTGGAGGCAATGAACAAAGAGCTGAGTAGGCAGGAATCAGTCAGCAGGCAATAATCATGGAACTCAGCTGTGAGAAATCATGCTGCTCAGCTGGCAATAATCAAGCAGATGAGCAGGCAGGAATTACGCAGCACAGCTGGCAATGTCAAGCAGATGACAGGCAGGAATCGTGCAGCTCAGCTGGCAATTGTCAAGCAGATGAGCAGACAGTAATCACGCAGCTCAGCAGGCCCTGATCACGTGACTGAGCATGCACTGTTCACGTGGCTGATCATACACTGATCACGTGACTGATCATGCACTGATCACGTGACTGATCATGCACTGATCACGTGGCTATCATGCACTGATCACGTGGCTGATCATGCACTGATCACGTGGCTATCATGCACTGATCACGTGACTGATCATGCACTGATCACGTGGCTGATCATGCACTGATCACGTGGCTGATCATGCACTGATCACGTGACTGATCATGCACTGATCACGTGACTGATCATGCACTGATCACGTGGCTATCATGCACTGATCACGTGGCTGATCATACACTGATCACGTAACTGATCATGCACTGATCACGTGGCTATCATGCACTGATCACGTGGCTGATCATGCACTGATCACGTGGCTGATCATGCACTGTCACGTGACTATCATGCACTGATCACGTGGCACTCATGCACTGATCACGTGGCTGATCATACACTGATCACGTGACTCATGCACTGATCACGTGGCTATCATGCACTGCTCACGTGGCTGATCATGCAATGATCACGTAGCTACCATATACTGGCACGTGACTGATCATGCACTGATCACGTAAATGATCATGCACTGATCACGTGACTGATCATGCACTGATCACGTGACTGATCATGCACTGATCACGTGGCTATCATGCACTGCTCACGTGGCTGATCATGCAACGATCACGTAGCTACCATGTACTGATCACGTGACTGATCATGCACTGATCACGTAATTGATCATGCACTGATCACGTGGCTCATCATGCACTGATCACGTGGCTGATCACACACTGATCACGTGACTGATCATGCACTGATCACGTGGCTATCATGCACTGATCACGTGGCTGATCATGCACTGATCACGTGGATATCATGCACTGATCACGTGGCTGATCATGCACTATCACGTGACTGATCATGCACTGATCACGTGGCTATCATGCACTGATCACGTGGCTATCATGCACTGATCACGTGGCTGATCATGCACTGATCACGTAGCTATCATGCACTGATCACGTGACTGATCATGCACTGATCACGTAATTGATCATGCACTGATCACGTGGCTGATCATGCACTGATCACGTGGCTGATCATGCACTGATCACGTGGCTATCATGCACTGATCACGTGGCTGATCATGCATGATCACGCAGCTACCATGCACTGATCACGTGACTGATCATGCACTGATCACGTGACTGATCATGCACTGATCACGTGACTGATCATGCACTGATCACGTGATGATCATGCACTGATCACGTGGATATCATGCACTGATCACGTGGCTGATCATGCACTGATCACGTGTCTGACCATGCACTGATCACGTGGCTGATCATGCACTGATCACGTAACTGATCATGCACTGATCACGTGGCTATCATGCACTGATCACGTGGCTGATCATGCACTGATCACGTGGCTGATCACACACTGTCACGTGACTATCATGCACTGATCACGTGGCACTCATGCACTGATCACGTGGCTGATCATACACTGCTCACGTAACTCATGCACACATCACGTGGCTATCATGCACTGCTCACGTGGCTGTCATGCAATGATCACGTAGCTACCATATACTGGCACGTGACTGATCATGCACTGATCACGTAAATGATCATGCACTGATCACGTGACTGATCATGCACTGATCACGTGACTGATCATGCACTGATCACGTGGCTATCATGCACTGCTCACGTGGCTGATCATGCACGATCACGTAGCAACCATGTACTGGTCACGTGACTGATCATGCACTGATCACGTAATTGATCATGCACTGATCACGTGGCTCATCATGCACTGATCACGTGGCTGATCACACACTGATCACGTGACTGATCATGCACTGATCACGTGGCTCTCATGCACTGATCACGTGGCTGTCATGCACTGATCACGTGGATATCATGCACTGATCACGTGGCTGATCACACACTATCACATGACTGATCATGCACTGATCACGTGGCTATCATGCACTGATCACGTGGCTGATCATGCAATGATCACGTAGCTACCATGTACTGATCACGTGACTGATCATGCACTGATCACGTGGCTGATCATGCACTGATCACGTGGCTGATCATGCACTGATCACGTGACTGATCATGCACTGATCACGTGGCTGATCATGCACTGATCACGTGGCTGATCATGCACTGATCACGTGGCTGATCATGCACTGATCACGTGACTGATCATGCACTGATCACGTGGCTATCATGCACTGATCACGTGGCTGATCATGCACTGATCACGTGGCTGATCATGCACTGATCACGTGACTGATCATGCACTGATCACGTGGCATCATGCACTGATCACGTGGCTGATCATGCACTGATCACGTGACTGATCATGCACTGATCACGTGACTGATCATGCACTGATCACGTGGCTATCATGCACTGATCACGTGGCTGATCATGCACTGATCACGTGGCTGATCATGCACTGATCACGTGACTGATCATGCACTGATCACGTGGTATCATGCACTGATCACGTGGCTGATCATGCACTGATCACGTACTGATCATGCACTGATCACGTGGCTATCATGCACTGATCACGTGGCTGATCATGCACTGATCACGTAGCTACATGCACTGATCACGTGACTGATCATGCACTGATCACGTGACTGATCATGCACTGATCACGTGACTGATCATGCACTGATCACGTGACTGATCATGCACTGATCACGTGGCTATCATGCACTGATCACGTGGCTGATCATGCACTGATCACGTAGCTACCATGCACTGATCACGTGACTGATCATGCACTGATCACGTAATTGATCATGCACTGATCACGTGGCTGATCATGCACTGATCACGTGACTGATCATGCACTGATCACGTGACTGATCATGCACTGATCACGTGGCTATCATGCACTGATCACGTGGCTGATCATGCACTGATCACGTGACTGATCATGCACTGATCACGTGACTGATCATGCACTGATCACGTGGATATCATGCACTGATCACGTGGCTGATCATACACTGATCACGTGTCTGATCATGCACTGATCACGTGGCTGATCATACACTGATCACGTAACTGATCATGCACTGATCACGTGGCTATCATGCACTGATCACGTGGCTGATCATGCACTGATCACGTGGCTGATCATACACTTGTCACGTGACTGATCATGCACTGATCACGTGGCACTCATGCACTGATCACGTGGCTGATCATATACTGATCACGTAACTGATCATGCACTGATCACGTGGCTATCATGCACTGATCACGTGGCTGATCATGCAATGATCACGTAGCTACCATATACTGGTCACGTGACTGATCATGCACTGATCACGTAAATGATCATGCACTGATCACGTGACTGATCATGCACTGATCACGTGACTGATCATGCACTGATCACGTGGCTATCATGCACTGATCACGTGGCTGATCATGCACTGATCACGTAGCAACCATGCACTGATCACGTGACTGATCATGCACTGATCACGTAATGATCCTGCACTGATCACGTGGCTCATCATGCACTGATCACGTGGCTGATCACACACGTATCACGTGACTGATCATGCACTGATCACGTGGCTATCATGCACTGATCACGTGGCTATCATGCACTGATCACGTGGCTGATCATGCACTGATCACGTAGCTACCATGTACTGGTCACGTGACTGATCATGCACTGATCACGTAATTGATCATGCACTGATCATGTGGCTGATCATGCACTGATCACGTGGCTGATCATGCACTGATCACGTAACTGATCATGCACTGATCACGTGACTGATCATGCACTGATCACGTGGCTATCATGCACTGATCACGTGGCTGACATACACTGATCACGTGCCTGATCATGCACTGATCACGTGGCTGATCATGCACTGATCACGTGACTGATCATGCACTGATCACGTGTCTGATCATGCACTGATCACGTGGCTATCATGCACTGCTCACGTGGATGATCATGCCATGATCACGCAGCTACCATGTACTGGTCACATGACTGATCATGCACTGATCACGTGACTGATCATGCAGTGATCACGTGGCTATCATGCACTACTCACGTGGCTGATCATGCAATGATCATGTAGCTACCATGTACAGGTCACGTGAATGATCATACACCCATCAGGTGACTGATCATGCACTGATCACGTGGCTATCATGCACTGATCACGAGACTGATCATGCACTGATCACGTCTATATCATGCACTGATCACATGACTGCCCATGCACTGATCACGTGGATGATCATACACTAATCTTGTGACAGATCATGCACTGATCACGTGGCTGATCATGCACTGATACCGTGACTGAGCATGGACTGATCACATGACTATCATGTAGTGATCACGTGACTTAATGGCGCTGATCATGTGACTGATCATGCGCTGATCATGTTTGCTATCATACACTGATCATGTGCCTCTGGAGGCAATAAACAAAGAGCTGAGTAGGCACGAATCAAACAGTCAGCAGGCAATAATCATGGAACTCAGGTGTGAGGAATCATGCTGCTCAGCTGGCAATAATCAAGCAGCTGAGCAGGCAGGAATTACGCAGCACAGCTGGCAATTGTCAAGCAGATGACAGGCAGGAATCGTGCAGCTCAGCTGGCAATTGTCAAGCAGATGAGCAGACAGTAATCACGCAGCTCAGCAGGCCCAGATCACGTGACTGAGCATGCACTGTTCACGTGGCTGATCATACACTGATCACGTGATGATCATGCACTGATCACTTGGATATCATGCACTGATCACGTGGCTGATCATACACTGTTCACGTGTTTGACCATGCACTGATCACGTGGCTGATCATACACTGCTCACGTAACTGATCATGCACTGATCACGTGGCTATCATGCACTGATCACGTGGCTGAACATGCACTGTTCACGTGGCTGATCACACACCTGTCACGTGACATATCATGCACTGATCACGTGGCACTCATGCACTGATCACGTGGCTGATCATACTCTGCTCACGTAACTCATGCACACATCACGTGGCTATCATGCACTGCTCACGTGGCTCGTCATGGAATGATCACGTAGCAACCATATACTGGTCACGTGACTGATCATGCACAGATCACGTAAATGATCATGCACTGTTCACGTGACTGATCATGTACTGATCACGTGACTGATCATGCACTGATCACGTGGCTATCATGCTCTGCTCACGTGGCTGATCATGCAACGATCACGTAGCAACCATGTACTGGTCACGTGACTGATCATGCACTGATCACGTAATTGATCCTGCACTGATCACGTGGCTCATGCACTGATCACGTGGCTGATCATGCACTGATCACGTGGATATCATGCACTGATCACGTGGCTGATCACACACGTATCACATGACTGATCATGCACTGATCACGTGGCTATCATGCACTGATCACGTGGCTATCATGCACTGATCACGTGGCTGATCATGCACTGATCACGTGGCTACCATGTACTGATCACGTGACTGATCATGCACTGATCACGTGATTGATCATGCACTGATCACGTGGCTGATCATGCACTGATCACGTGGCTGATCATGCACTGATCACGTAACTGATCATGCACTGATCACGTGGCTATCATGCACTGATCACGTGGCTGGACATGCACTGATCACGTGCCTGATCATGCACTGATCACGTGGCTGATCATGCACTGATCACGTGACTGATCATGCACTGATCACGTGACTGATCATGCACTGATCACGTGGCTATCATGCACTGATCACGTGGCTGATCATGCACTGATCACGTAGCTACCATGCACTGGTCACGTGACTGATCATGCACTGATCACGTGACTGATCATGCACTGATCACGTGGCTGATCATGCACTGATCACGTGACTGATCATGCACTGATCACGTGGCTATCATGCACTGCTCACGTGGCTGATCATGCACTGATCACGTAGCTACCATGCACTGATCACGTGACTGATCATGCACTGATCACGTAATTGATCATGCACTGATCACGTGGCTGATCATGCACTGATCACGTGGCTGATCACACATGATCACGTGACTGATCATGCACTGATCACGTGGCTATCATGCACTGATCACGTGGCTGATCATGCACTGATCACGTGGATATCATGCACTGATCACGTGGCTGATCACACTGATCACATGACTGATCATGCACTGATCACGTGGCTATCATGCACTGATCACGTGGCTATCATGCACTGATCACGTGGCTGATCATGCACTGATCACGTGGCTTCCATGTACTGGTCACGTGACTGATCATGCACTGATCACGTAATTGATCATGCACTGATCACGTGGCTGATCATGCACTGATCACGTGGCTGATCATGCACTGATCACGTAACTGATCATGCACTGATCACGTGACTGATCATGCACTGATCACGTGGCTATCATGCACTGATCACGTGGCTGATCATGCACTGATCACGTGACTGATCATGCACTGATCACGTGGCTGATCATGCACTGATCACGTGACTGATCATGCACTGATCACGTGACTGATCATGCACTGATCACGTGGCTATCATGCACTGATCACGTGGCTGATCATGCATGATCACGCAGCTACCATGCACTGATCACGTGACTGATCATGCACTGATCACGTGACTGATCATGCACTGATCACGTGGCTATCATGCACTGATCACGTGGCTGATCATGCACTGATCACGTAGCTATCATGCACTGATCACGTGACTGATCATGCACTGATCACGTGACTGATCATGCACTGATCACGTGGCTATCATGCACTGATCACGTGGCTGATCATGCATGATCACGCAGCTATCATGCACTGATCACATGACTGATCATGCACTGATCACGTGACTGATCATGCACTGATCACGTGGCTATCATGCACTGATCACGTGGCTGATCATGCAATGATCACGTAGCTACCATGTACTGGTCACGTGAATGATCATGCACTGATCACGTGACTGATCATGCACTGATCACGTGGCTATCATGCACTGATCACGTGACTGATCATGCACTGATCACGTCTATATCATGCACTGATCACATGACTGATCATGCACTGATCACGTGGCTGATCATGCACTGATCACGTGACTGATCATGCACTGATCACGTGGCTGATCATGCACTGATCACGTGACTGATCATGCACTGATCACGTGGCTATCATGCACTGATCACGTGGCTGATCATGCACTGATCACGTGGCTGATCATGCACTGATCACGTGACTATCATGCACTGATCACGTGGCACTCATGCACTGATCACGTGGCTGATCATGCACTGATCACGTGACTCATGCACTGATCACGTGGCTATCATGCACTGATCACGTGGCTGTCATGCAATGATCACGTAGCTACCATATACTGGTCACGTGACTGATCATGCACTGATCACGGAAATGATCATGCACTGATCACGTGACTGATCATGCACTGATCACGTGACTGATCATGCACTGATCACGTGACTGATCATGCACTGATCACGTGACTGATCATGCACTGATCACGTGGCTATCATGCACTGATCACGTGGCTGATCATGCACTGATCACGTGGCTGATCATGCACTGATCACGTGACTGATCATGCACTGATCACGTGTCTGATCATGCACTGATCACGTGGCTATCATGCACTGCTCACGTGGCTGATCATGCCATGATCACGCAGCTACCATGTACTGGTCACATGACTGATCATGCACTGATCACGTGACTGATCATGCAGTGATCACGTGGCTATCATGCACTACTCACGTGGCTGATCATGCAATGATCATGTAGCTACCATGTACAGGTCACGTGAATGATCATACCCCCATCAGGTGACTGATCATGCACTGATCACGTGGCTATCATGCACTGATCACGAGACTGATCATGCACTGATCACGTCTATATCATGCACTGATCACATGACTGCCCATGCACTGATCACGTGGATGATCATACACTAATCTTGTGACAGATCATGCACTGATCACGTGGCTGATCATGCACTGATACCGTGACTGAGCATGGACTGATCACATGACTATCATGTAGTGATCACGTGACTTAATGGCGCTGATCATGTGACTGATCATGCGCTGATCATGTTTGCTATCATACACTGATCATGTGCCTCTGGAGGCAATAAACAAAGAGCTGAGTAGGCACGAATCAAACAGTCAGCAGGCAATAATCATGGAACTCAGGTGTGAGGAATCATGCTGCTCAGCTGGCAATAATCAAGCAGCTGAGCAGGCAGGAATTACGCAGCACAGCTGGCAATTGTCAAGCAGATGACAGGCAGGAATCGTGCAGCTCAGCTGGCAATTGTCAAGCAGATGAGCAGACAGTAATCACGCAGCTCAGCAGGCCCTGATCACGTGACTGAGCATGCACTGTTCACGTGGCTGATCATACACTGATCACGTGATGATCATGCACTGATCACTTGGATATCATGCACTGATCACGAGGCTGATCATACACTGTTCACGTGTCTGACCATGCACTGATCACGTGGCTGACCATACACTGCTCACGTAACTGATCATGCACTGATCACGTGGCTATCATGCACTGATCACGTGGCTGAACATGCACTGTTCACGTGGCTGATCACACACCTGTCACGTTACATATCATGCACTGATCACGTGGCACTCATGCACTGATCACGTGGCTGATCATCCTCTGCTCACGTAACTGATCATGCACACATCACGTGGCTATCATGCACTGCTCACGTGGCTCGTCATGGAATGATCACGTAGCTACCATATACTGTTCACGTGACTGATCATTCAAAGATCACGTAAATGATCATGCACTGTTCACGTGACTGATCATGTACTGATCACGTGACTGATCATGCACTGATCACGTGGCTATCATGCTCTGCTCACGTGGCTGATCATGCAACGATCACGAAGCAACAATGTACTGGTCACGTGACTGATCATGCACTGATCACTTAATTGATCCTGCACTGATCACGTGGCTCATCATGCACTGATCACGTGGCTGATCACACACGTATCACGTGACTGATCATGCACTGATCACGTGGCTATCATGCACTGATCACGTGGCTATCATGCACTGATCACGTGGCTGATCATGCACTGATCACGTGACTATCATGCACTGATCACGTGACTGATCATGCACTGATCACGTGGCTGATCATGCACTGATCACGTGGCTGATCATGCACTGATCACGTGGCTGATCATGCACTGATCACGTAACTGATCATGCACTGATCACGTGACTGATCATGCACTGATCACGTGGCTGATCATGCACTGATCACGTGACTGATCATGCACTGATCACGTGACTGATCATGCACTGATCACGTGACTGATCATGCACTGATCACGTGGCTGATCATGCACTGATCACGTGGCTATCATGCACTGATCACGTGACTGATCATGCACTGATCACGTGACTGATCATGCACTGATCACGTGGCTGATCATGCACTGATCACGTGGCTGATCATGCACTGATCACGTGGCTATCATGCACTGATCACGTGGCTGATCATGCACTGATCACGTGCCTGATCATGCACTGATCACATGACTGATCATGCACTGATCACGTGACTGATCATGCACTGATCACGTGGCTATCATGCACTACTCACGTGGCTGATCATGCAATGATCATGTAGCTACCATGTACTGGTCACGTGACTGATCATACACCCATCAGGTGACTGATCATGCACTGATCACGTGGCTGATCATGCACTGATCACGTGACTGATCATGCACTGATCACGTGACTGATCATGCACTGATCACATGGCTATCATGCACTGATCACGTGGCTGATCATGCACTGATCACGTGGCTGATCATGCACTGATACCGTGACTGAGCATGGACTGATCACATGACTATCATGTAGTGATCACGTGACTTAATGGCGCTGATCATGTGACTGATCATGCGCTGATCATGTTTGCTATCATACACTGATCATGTGCCTCTGGAGGCAATAAACAAAGAGCTGAGTAGGCACGAATCAAACAGTCAGCAGGCAATAATCATGGAACTCCAGTGTGAGGAATCATGCTGCTCAGCTGGCAATAATCAAGCAGCTGAGCAGGCAGGAATTACGCAGCACAGCTGGCAATTGTCAAGCAGATGACAGGCAGGAATCGTGCAGCTCAGCTGGCAATTGTCAAGCAGATGAGCAGACAGTAATCACGCAGCTCAGCAGGCCCTGATCACGTGACTGAGCATGCACTGTTCACGTGGCTGATCACACACTGATCACGTGACTGATCATGCACTGATCACGTGGCTATCATGCACTGATCACGTGGCTGATCATGCACTGATCACGTGGCTGATCACACACTGATCACGTGACTGATCATGCACTGATCACGTGGCTGATCATGCACTGATCACGTGGCTATCATGCACTGATCACGTGGCTGATCATGCACTGATCACGTGGCTGATCATGCACTGATCACGTGGCTACCATGCACTGGTCACGTGACTGATCATGCACTGATCACGTGGCTGATCATGCACTGATCACGTGACTGATCATGCACTGATCACGTGGCTGATCATGCACTGATCACGTGGCTGATCATGCACTGATCACGTGACTGATCATGCACTGATCACGTGGCTATCATGCACTGATCACGTGGCTGATCATGCACTGATCACGTGGCTGATCATGCACTGATCACGTGACTGATCATGCACTGATCACGTGGCATCATGCACTGATCACGTGGCTGATCATGCACTGATCACGTGACTGATCATGCACTGATCACGTGGCTATCATGCACTGATCACGTGGCTGATCATGCACTGATCACGTGGCTATCATGCACTGATCACGTGACTGATCATGCACTGATCACGTGACTGATCATGCACTGATCACGTGACTGATCATGCACTGATCACGTGGCTGATCATGCACTGATCACGTGGCTGATCATGCACTGATCACGTGGCTGATCATGCACTGATCACGTGACTGATCATGCACTGATCACGTGGTATCATGCACTGATCACGTGGCTGATCATGCACTGATCACGTACTGATCATGCACTGATCACGTGGCTATCATGCACTGATCACGTGGCTGATCATGCACTGATCACGTAGCTACATGCACTGATCACGTGACTGATCATGCACTGATCACGTGACTGATCATGCACTGATCACGTGACTGATCATGCACTGATCACGTGACTGATCATGCACTGATCACGTGGCTATCATGCACTGATCACGTGGCTGATCATGCACTGATCACGTAGCTACATGCACTGACATGACTGATCATGCACTGATCACGTGGCTGATCATGCACTGATCACGTGGCTGATCATGCACTGATCACGTGACTGATCATGCACTGATCACGTGACTGATCATGCACTGATCACGTGGCTATCATGCACTGATCACGTGGCTGATCATGCACTGATCACGTGACTGATCATGCACTGATCACGTGACTGATCATGCACTGATCACGTGGATATCATGCACTGATCACGTGGCTGATCATGACTGATCACGTGTCTGATCATGCACTGATCACGTGGCTGATCATACACTGATCACGTAACTGATCATGCACTGATCACGTGGCTATCATGCACTGATCACGTGGCTGATCATGCACTGATCACGTGGCTGATCATACACTTGTCACGTGACTGATCATGCACTGATCACGTGGCACTCATGCACTGATCACGTGGCTGATCATATACTGATCACGTAACTGATCATGCACTGATCACGTGGCTATCATGCACTGATCACGTGGCTGATCATGCAATGATCACGTGGCTACCATATACTGATCACGTGACTGATCATGCACTGATCACGTAAATGATCATGCACTGATCACGTGACTGATCATGCACTGATCACGTGACTGATCATGCACTGATCACGTGGCTATCATGCACTGATCACGTGGCTGATCATGCACTGATCACGTAGCAACCATGTACTGGTCACGTGACTGATCATGCACTGATCACGTAATGATCCTGCACTGATCACGTGGCTCATCATGCACTGATCACGTGGCTGATCACACATGTATCACGTGACTGATCATGCACTGATCACGTGGTGATCATGCACTGATCACGTGGCTATCATGCACTGATCACGTGGCTGATCATGCACTGATCACGTGGCTACCATGCACTGGTCACGTGACTGATCATGCACTGATCACGTAATTGATCATGCACTGATCACGTGGCTGATCATGCACTGATCACGTGGCTGATCATGCACTGATCACGTAACTGATCATGCACTGATCACGTGACTGATCATGCACTGATCACGTGGCTATCATGCACTGATCACGTGGCTGATCATACACTGATCACGTGCCTGATCATGCACTGATCACGTGGCTGATCATGCACTGATCACGTGACTGATCATGCACTGATCACGTGTCTGATCATGCACTGATCACGTGGCTATCATGCACTGCTCACGTGGATGATCATGCCATGATCACACAGCTACCATGTACTGGTCACATGACTGATCATGCACTGATCACGTGACTGATCATGCAGTGATCTCGTGGCTATCATGCACTACTCACGTGGCTGATCATGCAATGATCATGTAGCTACCATGTACAGGTCACGTGAATGATCATACACCCATCAGGTGACTGATCATGCACTGATCACGTGGCTATCATGCACTGATCATCAGACTGATCATGCACTGATCACGTCTATATCATGCACTGATCACATGACTGCCCATGCACTGATCACGTGGATGATCATGCACTAATCATGTGACAGATCATGCACTGATCACGTGGCTGATCATGCACTGATACCGTGACTGAGCATGGACTGATCACATGACTATCATGTAGTGATCACGTGACTTAATGGCGCTGATCATGTGACTGATCATGCGCTGATCATGTTTGCTATCATACACTGATCATGTGCCTCTGGAGGCAATAAACAAAGAGCTGAGTAGGCACGAATCAAACAGTCAGCAGGCAATAATCATGGAACTCAGGTGTGAGGAATCATGCTGCTCAGCTGGCAATAATCAAGCAGCTGAGCAG
Source organism: Bos javanicus (assembly GCF_032452875.1). NCBI lineage: Eukaryota > Metazoa > Chordata > Mammalia > Artiodactyla > Bovidae > Bos > Bos javanicus. Next base: position 139,352 of record NW_026893822.1, read on the forward strand.
GCAGGAATTACGCAGCACAGCTGGCAATTGTCAAGCAGATGACAGGCAGGAATCTGCAGCTCAGCTGGCAATTGTCAAGCAGATGAGCAGACAGTAATCACGCAGCTCAGCAGGCCCAGATCACGTGACTGAGCATGCACTGTTCACGTGGCTGATCATACACTGATCACGTGATGATCATGCACTGATCACTTGGATATCATGCACTGATCACGTGGCTGATCATACACTGTTCACGTGTTTGACCATGCACTGATCACGTGGCTGATCATACACTGCTCACGTAACTGATCATGCACTGATCACGTGGCTATCATGCACTGATCACGTGGCTGAACATGCACTGTTCACGTGGCTGATCACACACCTGTCACGTGACATATCATGCACTGATCACGTGGCACTCATGCACTGATCACGTGGCTGATCATACTCTGCTCACGTAACTCATGCACACATCACGTGGCTATCATGCACTGCTCACGTGGCTCGTCATGGAATGATCACGTAGCAACCATATACTGGTCACGTGACTGATCATGCACAGATCACGTAAATGATCATGCACTGTTCACGTGACTGATCATGTACTGATCACGTGACTGATCATGCACTGATCACGTGGCTATCATGCTCTGCTCACGTGGCTGATCATGCAACGATCACGTAGCAACCATGTACTGGTCACGTGACTGATCATGCACTGATCACGTAATTGATCATGCACTGATCACGTGGCTCATCATGCACTGATCACGTGGCTGATCATGCACTGATCACGTGGATATCATGCACTGATCACGTGGCTGATCACACACGTATCACATGACTGATCATGCACTGATCACGTGGCTATCATGCACTGATCACGTGGCTATCATGCACTGATCACGTGGCTGATCATGCACTGATCACGTAGCTATCATGCACTGATCACGTGACTGATCATGCACTGATCACGTACTGATCATGCACTGATCACGTGGCTGATCATGCACTGATCACGTGGCTGATCATGCACTGATCACGTAACTGATCATGCACTGATCACGTGGCTATCATGCACTGATCACGTGGCTGGACATGCACTGATCACGTGCCTGATCATGCACTGATCACGTGGCTGATCATGCACTGATCACGTGACTGATCATGCACTGATCACGTGGCTGATCATGCACTGATCACGTGGCTATCATGCACTGATCACGTGGCTGATCATGCAATGATCACGTAGCAACCATATACTGGTCACGTGACTGATCATGCACTGATCACGTAAATGATCATGCACTGATCACGTGACTGATCATGCACTGATCACGTGACTGATCATGCACTGATCACGTGGCTATCATGCACTGCTCACGTGGCTGATCATGCACGATCACGTAGCAACCATGCACTGATCACGTGACTGATCATGCACTGATCACGTGATTGATCATGCACTGATCACGTGGCTGATCATGCACTGATCACGTGGCTGATCACACATGATCACGTGACTGATCATGCACTGATCACGTGGCTATCATGCACTGATCACGTGGCTGTCATGCACTGATCACGTGGATATCATGCACTGATCACGTGGCTGATCACACATGTAACACATGACTGATCATGCACTGATCACGTGGCTATCATGCACTGATCACGTGGCTATCATGCACTGATCACGTGGCTGATCATGCAATGATCACGTAGCTACCATGTACTGGTCACGTGACTGATCATGCACTGATCACGTAATTGATCATGCACTGATCACGTGGCTGATCATGCACTGATCACGTGGCTGATCATGCACTGATCACGTAACTGATCATGCACTGATCACGTGACTGATCATGCACTGATCACGTGGCTATCATGCACTGATCACGTGGCTGACATACACTGATCACGTGCCTGATCATGCACTGATCACGTGGCTGATCATGCACTGATCACGTGACTGATCATGCACTGATCACGTGTCTGATCATGCACTGATCACGTGGCTATCATGCACTGCTCACGTGGATGATCATGCCATGATCACGCAGCTACCATGTACTGGTCACATGACTGATCATGCACTGATCACGTGACTGATCATGCAGTGATCACGTGGCTATCATGCACTACTCACGTGGCTGATCATGCAATGATCATGTAGCTACCATGTACAGGTCACGTGAATGATCATACACCCATCAGGTGACTGATCATGCACTGATCACGTGGCTATCATGCACTGATCACGAGACTGATCATGCACTGATCACGTCTATATCATGCACTGATCACATGACTGCCCATGCACTGATCACGTGGATGATCATACACTAATCTTGTGACAGATCATGCACTGATCACGTGGCTGATCATGCACTGATACCGTGACTGAGCATGGACTGATCACATGACTATCATGTAGTGATCACGTGACTTAATGGCGCTGATCATGTGACTGATCATGCGCTGATCATGTTTGCTATCATACACTGATCATGTGCCTCTGGAGGCAATAAACAAAGAGCTGAGTAGGCACGAATCAAACAGTCAGCAGGCAATAATCATGGAACTCAGGTGTGAGGAATCATGCTGCTCAGCTGGCAATAATCAAGCAGCTGAGCAGGCAGGAATTACGCAGCACAGCTGGCAATTGTCAAGCAGATGACAGGCAGGAATCGTGCAGCTCAGCTGGCAATTGTCAAGCAGATGAGCAGACAGTAATCACGCAGCTCAGCAGGCCCTGATCACGTGACTGAGCATGCACTGTTCACGTGGCTGATCATACACTGATCACGTGATGATCATGCACTGATCACTTGGATATCATGCACTGATCACGTGGCTGATCATACACTGTTCACGTGTCTGACCATGCACTGATCACGTGGCTGATCATACACTTCTCACGTAACTGATCATGCACTGATCACGTGGCTATCATGCACTGATCACGTGGCTGAACATGCACTGTTCACGTGGCTGATCACACACCTGTCACGTGACATATCATGCACTGATCACGTGGCACTCATGCACTGATCACGTGGCTGATCATACTCTGCTCACGTAACTGATCATGCACACATCACGTGGCTATCATGCACTGCTCACGTGGCTCGTCATGGAATGATCACGTAGCTACCATATACTGGTCACGTGACTGATCATGCAAAGATCACGTAAATGATCATGCACTGTTCAAGTGACTGATCATGTACTGATCACGTGACTGATCATGCACTGATCACGTGGCTATCATGCTCTGCTCACGTGGCTGATCATGCAACGATCACGAAGCAACCATGTACTGGTCACGTGACTGATCATGCACTGATCACGTAATTGATCCTGCACTGATCACGTGGCTCATCATGCACTGATCACGTGGCTGATCACACACGTATCACGTGACTGATCATGCACTGATCACGTGGCTATCATGCACTGATCACGTGGCTATCATGCACTGATCACGTGGCTGATCATGCACTGATCACGTAGCTACCATGCACTGATCACGTGACTGATCATGCACTGATCACGTAACTGATCATGCACTGATCACGTGGCTGATCATGCACTGATCACGTGGCTGATCATGCACTGATCACGTAACTGATCATGCACTGATCACGTGACTGATCATGCACTGATCACGTGGCTATCATGCACTGATCACGTGACTGATCATGCACTGATCACGTGACTGATCATGCACTGATCACGTGACTGATCATGCACTGATCACGTGGCTGATCATGCACTGATCACGCAGCTATCATGCACTGATCACGTGACTGATCATGCACTGATCACGTGACTGATCATGCACTGATCACGTGGCTGATCATGCACTGATCACGTGGCTGATCATGCACTGATCACGTGGCTATCATGCACTGATCACGTGGCTGATCATGCACTGATCACGTGCCTGATCATGCACTGATCACATGACTGATCATGCACTGATCACGTGACTGATCATGCACTGATCACGTGGCTATCATGCACTACTCACGTGGCTGATCATGCAATGATCATGTAGCTACCATGTACTGGTCACGTGACTGATCATACACCCATCAGGTGACTGATCATGCACTGATCACGTGGCTGATCATGCACTGATCACGTGACTGATCATGCACTGATCTCGTGTCTGATCATGAACTGATCACATAGCTATCATGAACTGATAACCTGGCTGATCATGCACTGATCACGTGGCTGATCATGCACTGATACCGTGACTGAGCATGGACTGATCACATGACTATCATGTAGTGATCACGTGACTTAATGGCTCTGATCATGTGACTGATCATGCGCTGACCATGTTTGCTATCATACACTGATCATTTGCCTCTGGAGGCAATAAACAAAGAGCTGAGTAGGCACGAATCAAAGAGTCAGCAGGCAATAATCATGGAACTCCAGTGTGAGGAATCATGCTGCTAAGCTGGCAATAATCAAGCAGCTGAGCAGGCAGGAATTACGCAGCACAGCTGGCAATTGTCAAGCAGATGACAGGCAGGAATCGTGCAGCTCAGCTGGCAATTGTCAAGCAGATGAGCAGACAGTAATCACGCAGCTCAGCAGGCCCAGATCACGTGACTGAGCATGCACTGTTCACGTGGCTGATCATACACTGATCACGTGATTGATCATGCACTGATCACTTGGATATCATGCACTGATCACGTGGCTGATCATACACTGTTCACGTGTCTGACCATGCACTGATCACGTGGCTGATCATACACTGCTCACGTAACTGATAAAGCACTAATCACGTGGCTATCATGCACTGAATACGTGGCTGAACATGCACTGTTCACGTGGCTGATCACACACCTGTCACGTGACAAATCATGCACTGATCACAGGGCACTCATGCACTGATCACGTGGCTGATCATACTCTGCTCACGAAACTCATCATGCACACATCACGTGGCTATCATGCACTGCTCACGTGGTTCGTCATGGAATGATCACGAAGCTACCATATACTGGTCACATGACTGATCATGCACTGATCACGTGACTGATCATGCAGTGATCACGTGACTGATCATGCACTGATCACGTGGCTCTCATGCACAGATCATATGGCTATCATGCACTGATCACGTAGCTATCATGCACTGATCACGTGGCTGATCACGCAATGATCACGTAGCTACCATGTACTGGTCATGTGACTGATCATGCACTGATCACGTAATTGATCCTGCACTGATCACATGGCTCATCACGTACTGATCCGGTGGCTGATCACACACGTATCACGTGACTGATCATGTATAGATCACGTGACTACTCATGAAGTGATCACGTGGCTATCCTGCAATGATCACGTGGATAACAGGCACTGATCACGTGGCTGATCACACACGTATCACGTGACTGATCATGCACTGATCACGTGGCTATCATGCACTGATCACGTGGCTATCATGCACTGATCACGTGGCTGATCATGCACTGATCACGTGGCTGATCATGCAATGATCACGTAGCTACCATGCACTGGTCACGTGACAGATCATGCACTGATCAGGTAATTGATCATGCACTGATCACGTGACTGATCATGCACAGATCACGTGACTGATCATGCACAGATCACGTGACTGATCATGTACTGAAAACGTGGCTATCATGCACTGCTCACGTGGCTGATCATGCAATGATCACGCAGCTACCATGCACTGATCACATGACTGATCATGCACTGATCACATAATTGATCATGCACTGATCACCTGGCTTATCATGCATTGATTATATGACTGATCATGTGCTGATCATGTTTGGTATCATACACTGATCATGTGCCTCTGGAGGCAATGAACATAGAGCTGAGTAGGCAGGATTCAGTCAGCAGGTTATAATCATGGAACTCAGCTCTGAGAAATCATGCTGCTCAGCTGGCAATAATCAAGTAGATGAGCAGGCAGGAATTATGCAGCACAGGTGGCAATTGTCAAGGAGATGACAGGCAGGAATCGTGCAGCTCAGCTGGCAATTGTCAAGCAGATGAGCAGACAGTAATCACGCAGCTCAGCAGGCCCTGATCACGTGACTGAGCATGCACTGTTCACGTGGCTGATCACACACTGATCACGTGACTGATCATGCACTTATCATGTCACTGATCATGCACTGATCACGTGGCTATCATGCACTGATCACTTGGCTGGACATACACTGTTCACGTGACTGGTCATGCACTGATCACGTGGCTGATCATGCACTGATTATGTGACTGATCATGCACTGATCTCGTGTCTGATCATGCACTGATCACGTGGCTGATCATACACTGCTCACGTTACTGATCATGCACTGATCACGTGGCTATCATGCACTGATCACAAGACTGATCATGCACTGTTCGCGTCTATATCATGCACTGATCACATGACTGCCCATGCACTGATCACGTGGATGATCATACACTAATCTTGTGACAGATCATGCACTGATCACGTGGCTGATCATGCACTGATACCGTGAGTGAGCATGGACTGATCACATGACTATCATGTAGTGATCACGTGACTTAATGGCTCTGATCATGTGACTGATCATGCGCTGATCATGTTTGCTCTCATACACTGATCATGTGCCTCCCGAGGCAATAAACAAAGAGCTGAGTAGGCACGAATCAAACAGTCAGCAGGCAATAATCATGGAACTCAGATGTGAGGAATTATGCTGCTCAGCTGGCAATAATCAAGCAGCTGAGCAGGCAGGAATTAGGCAGCACAGCTGGCAATTGTCAAGCAGATGACAGGCAGGAATCGTGCAGCTCAGCTGGCCATTGTCAAGCAGATGAGCAGACAGTAATCACGCAGCTCAGCAGGCCCAGATCTCGTGACTGAACATGCACTGTTCACGTGGCTGATCATACATTGATCACGTGATTGATCATGCACTGATCACTTGGATATCATGCACTGATTACATGGCTGATCATACACTGTTCACGTGTCTGACCATGCACTGCTCACGTGGCTGATCATACACTGCTCACGTTACTGATCATGCACTGATCACGTGGCTATCATTCACTGATCACGTGGCTGAACATGCACTGTTCACGTGGCTGATCACACACCTGTCACGTGACATATCATGCACTGATCACGTGGCACTCATGTACTGATCACGTGGCTGATCATACTCTGCTCATGAAACTCATCATGCACACATCACGTTTCTATCATGCACTGCTCACGTGGCTCGTCATGGAATGATCACGTAGCTACCCTATACAGGTCACGTGACTGATCATGCACAGATCACGTAAATGATCACGCACTGTTCACGTGACTGATCATGTACTGATCACGTGACTGACCATGCACTGATCACCTGGCACTCATGCACTGATCACGTGGCTGATCATGCGATGATCACGTAGCTACCATGTACTGGTCACATGACTGATCATGCACTGATCACGTGCCTGGTCATGCACTGATCACGTGGCTGATCATGCACTGCTCACGTAACTGATCATGAACTGATCACGTGGCTGTCATGCACTGATCACGTGGCTGATCATGCACTGTTCACGTGGCTGATCACACACCTGTCACGTGACAAATCATGCACTGATCACGTGGCACTCATGCACTGATCACGTGGCTGATCATACTCTGCTCACATAACTCATCATGCACACATCACGTGGCTATCATGCACTGCTCACGTGGTTCGTCATGGAATGATCACGAAGCTACCATGTACTGGTCACGTGACTGATCATGCACTGATCACGTAACTGATCATGCACTGATCACGTGACTGATCATGCACTGATCACGTGACTGATCATGCACTGATCACGTGGCTATCCTGCACTGATCACGTGGATGATCATGCACTAATCACGTGGCTGATCATGCAATGATCACGTAGCTACCATGCACTGATCACGTGACTGATCATGCACTGATCACGTAATTGATCATGCACTGATCACCTGGCTTATCATGCATTGATCATGTGACTGATCATGTGCTGATCATGTTTGGTGTCACACACTGATCATGTGCCTCTGGAGGCAAAGAACATAGAGCTGAGTAGGCAGGAAACAGTCAGCAGGCTATAATCATGGAACTCAGCTCTGAGAAATCATGCTGCTCAGCTGGCAATAATCAAATAGATGAGCAGGCAGGAATTACGCAGCACAGGTGGCAATTGTCAAGCAGATGAGCAGACAGTAATCACGCAGCTCAGCAGGCCCTGATCACGTGACTGAGCATGCACTGTTCACATGGCTGATCACACACATATCACGTGACTGATTATGCACTTATCACGTGGCTCTCATGCGCTCATCACGTGATTGCGCATGCATTGTTCACGTAATAGTATGCACTGATCACGTGGATGATCATGCACTGATCACGTGACTGACCATTCACTGATCACGTGACTTGATCATGCACTGATCACGTGGCTATCATGCACTGATCACCTGGCTATCATGCACTGACCACGTGACTGATCATGCACTGATCACGTGGCTATCATGCACTGATCACGTGGCTATCATGCACAGATCATGTGACTGATCATGCACTGATCACGTGACAGATCATGCACTGATCACGTGGCTATCATGCACTGATCACTTGGCTGGACATACACTGATCACGTGCCTGATCATGCACTGATCAGGTGGCTGATCACGCACTGATCACGTGACTGATCATGCAGTGATCACGTGGCTATCATGCACTGATCACTTGGCTGGACATACACTGATCACGTGCCTGGTCATGCACTGATCACGTGGCTGATCATGCACTGATCACGTGACTGATCATGCACTGATCTCGTGGCTGATCATCCACTGATCACGTGGCTATCATGCACTGCTCACGTGGCTCGTCATGCAATGATCACGTAGCAACCATATACTGGTCACGTGACTGATCATGCACTGATCACGTAAATGATCATGCACTGTTCACGTGACTGATCATGTACTGATCACGTGACTGATCATGCACTGACCACGTGGCTATCATGCTCTGCTCACGTCGCTGATCATGCAACGATCACGTAGCAACCATGTACTGTTCACGTGAGTGATCATGCACTGATCACGTAATTGATCCTGCACTGATCACGTGGCTCATCATACACTGATCACGTGGCTGATCACACATGTATCACGTGACTGATCATGCACTGAACACGTGGCTATCATGCACTGATCACGTGGCTGATCATGCACTGATCACGTGGATATCATGCACTGATCACGTGGCTGATCACACACGTAACACATGACTGATCATGCACTGATCACGTGGCTATCATGCACTGATCACGTGGCTATCATGCACTGATCACGTGGCTTATCAGGCAATGATCACGTAGCTTCCATGTACTGGTCACGTGACTGATCATGCACTGATCACGTAATTGATCATGCACTGATCATGTGGCTGATCATGCACTGATCACGTGGCTGATCATGCACTGATCACGTAACTGATCATGCACTGATCACGTGACTGATCATGCACTGATCACGTGGCTATCATGCACTGATCACCTGGCTGGACATACACTGATCACGTGCCTGGTCATGCACTGATCACGTGGCTGATCATGCACTGATCACGTGACTGATCATGCACTGATCACGTGTCTGATCATGTACTGATCACGTGGCTATCATGCACTGCTCACGTGGATGATCATGCCATGATCACGCAGCTACCATGTACTGGTCACATGACTGATCATGCACTGATCACGTGACTGATCATGCAGTGATCACGTGGCTATCATAAACTGCTCACGTGGCTGATCATGCAATGATCATGTAGCTACCATGCACAGGTCACGTGAATGATCATGCACCCATCACGTGACTGATCATGCACTGATCACGTGGCTATCATGCACTGCTCACGTGGATGATCATGCCATGATCACGCAGCTACCATGTACTGGTCACATGACTGAACATGCACTCATCACGTGACTGATCATGCAGTGATCACGTGGCTATCATGCACTACTCACGTGGCTGATCATGCAATGATCATGTAGCTACCATGCACAGGTCACGTGAATGATCATACACCCATCAGGTGACTGATCATGCACTGATCACTTGGCTATCATGCACTGATCACGTGACTGATCATGCACTGTTCACGTCTATATCATGCCCTGATCACATGACTGCCCGTGCACTGATCACGTGGCTGATCATACACTGTTCACGTGTCTGACCATGCACTGATCACGTGGCTGATCATACACTGCTCACGTAACTGATCATGCACTGATCACGTGGCTATCATGCACTGATCACGTGGCTGAACATGCACTGTTCACGTGCCTGATCACACACCTGTCACGTGACATATCATGCACTGATCACGTTGCACTCATGCACTGATCACGTGGCTGATCATACTCTGCTCACGTAACTCATGCACTGATCACATGGCTATCATGCACTGCTCACGTGGCTCGTCATGGAATGATCACGTAGCAACCATATACTGGTAACGTGACTGATCATGCAAAGATCACGGAAATGATCATGCACTGTTCACGTGACTGATCATGCACTGATCACGTGACTGATCATGCACTGATCACGTGACTGATCACACATGTATCACGTGACTGATCATGCACTGATCACGTGGCTCTCATGCACTGATCACGTGGCTGTCATGCACTGATCACGTGGCTGATCATGCACTGATCACGTGACTGATCATGCACTGATCACGTGTCTGATCATGCACTGATCACGTGGCTATCATGCACTGCTCACGTGGCTGATCATGCCATGATCACGCAGCTACCATGTACTGGTCACATGACTGATCATGCACTGATCACGTGACTGATCATGCAGTGATCACGTGGCTATCATGCACTACTCACGTGGCTGATCATGCAATGATCATGTAGCTACCATGTACAGGTCACGTGAATGATCATACCCCCATCAGGTGACTGATCATGCACTGATCACGTGGCTATCATGCACTGATCACGAGACTGATCATGCACTGATCACGTCTATATCATGCACTGATCACATGACTGCCCATGCACTGATCACGTGGATGATCATACACTAATCTTGTGACAGATCATGCACTGATCACGTGGCTGATCATGCACTGATACCGTGACTGAGCATGGACTGATCACATGACTATCATGTAGTGATCACGTGACTTAATGGCGCTGATCATGTGACTGATCATGCGCTGATCATGTTTGCTATCATACACTGATCATGTGCCTCTGGAGGCAATAAACAAAGAGCTGAGTAGGCACGAATCAAACAGTCAGCAGGCAATAATCATGGAACTCAGGTGTGAGGAATCATGCTGCTCAGCTGGCAATAATCAAGCAGCTGAGCAGGCAGGAATTACGCAGCACAGCTGGCAATTGTCAAGCAGATGACAGGCAGGAATCGTGCAGCTCAGCTGGCAATTGTCAAGCAGATGAGCAGACAGTAATCACGCAGCTCAGCAGGCCCTGATCACGTGACTGAGCATGCACTGTTCACGTGGCTGATCATACACTGATCACGTGATGATCATGCACTGATCACTTGGATATCATGCACTGATCACGTGGCTGATCATACACTGTTCACGTGTCTGACCATGCACTGATCACGTGGCTGATCATACACTGCTCACGTAACTGATCATGCACTGATCACGTGGCTATCATGCACTGATCACGTGGCTGAACATGCACTGTTCACGTGGCTGATCACACACCTGTCACGTGACATATCATGCACTGATCACGTGGCACTCATGCACTGATCACGTGGCTGATCATACTCTGCTCACGTAACTGATCATGCACACATCACGTGGCTATCATGCACTGCTCACGTGGCTCGTCATGGAATGATCACGTAGCTACCATATACTGGTCACGTGACTGATCATGCACAGATCACGTAAATGATCATGCACTGTTCACGTGACTGATCATGTACTGATCACGTGACTGATCATGCACTGATCACGTGGCTATCATGCTCTGCTCACGTGGCTGATCATGCAACGATCACGAAGCAACCATGTACTGGTCACGTGACTGATCATGCACTGATCACGTAATTGATCCTGCACTGATCACGTGGCTCATCATGCACTGATCACGTGGCTGATCACACACGTATCACGTGACTGATCATGCACTGATCACGTGGCTATCATGCACTGATCACGTGGCTATCATGCACTGATCACGTGGCTGATCATGCACTGATCACGTGGCTACCATGTACTGATCACGTGACTGATCATGCACTGATCACGTAACTGATCATGCACTGATCACGTGGCTGATCATGCACTGATCACGTGGCTGATCATGCACTGATCACGTAACTGATCATGCACTGATCACGTGACTGATCATGCACTGATCACGTGGCTATCATGCACTGATCACGTGACTGATCATGCACTGATCACGTGACTGATCATGCACTGATCACGTGACTGATCATGCACTGATCACGTGGCTGATCATGCACTGATCACGTGCTATCATGCACTGATCACGTGACTGATCATGCACTGATCACGTGACTGATCATGCACTGATCACGTGGCTGATCATGCACTGATCACGTGGCTGATCATGCACTGATCACGTGGCTATCATGCACTGATCACGTGGCTGATCATGCACTGATCACGTGCCTGATCATGCACTGATCACATGACTGATCATGCACTGATCACGTGACTGATCATGCACTGATCACGTGGCTATCATGCACTGATCACGTGGCTGATCATGCAATGATCATGTAGCTACCATGTACTGGTCACGTGACTGATCATACACCCATCAGGTGACTGATCATGCACTGATCACGTGGCTGATCATGCACTGATCACGTGCCTGATCATGCACTGATCACGTGACTGATCATGCACTGATCACATGGCTATCATGCACTGATCACGTGGCTGATCATGCACTGATCACGTGGCTGATCATGCACTGATACCGTGACTGAGCATGGACTGATCACATGACTATCATGTAGTGATCACGTGACTTAATGGCGCTGATCATGTGACTGATCATGCGCTGATCATGTTTGCTATCATACACTGATCATGTGCCTCTGGAGGCAATAAACAAAGAGCTGAGTAGGCACGAATCAAACAGTCAGCAGGCAATAATCATGGAACTCCAGTGTGAGGAATCATGCTGCTAAGCTGGCAATAATCAAGCAGCTGAGCAGGCAGGAATTACGCAGCACAGCTGGCAATTGTCAAGCAGATGACAGGCAGGAATCGTGCAGCTCAGCTGGCAATTGTCAAGCAGATGAGCAGACAGTAATCACGCAGCTCAGCAGGCCCTGATCACGTGACTGAGCATGCACTGTTCACGTGGCTGATCACACACTGATCACGTGACTGATCATGCACTGATCACGTGGCTATCATGCACTGATCACGTGGCTGATCATGCACTGATCACGTGGCTGATCATGCACTGATCACGTGGCTGATCATACACTGCTCACGTAACTGATCATGCACTGATCACGTGGCTATCATGCACTGAATACGTGGCTGAACATGCACCGTTCACGTGGCTGATCACACACCTGTCACGTGACATATCATGCACTGATCACGTGGCACTCATGCACTGATCACGTGGCTGATCATGCACTGATCACGTGGCTATCATGCACTGATCACGTGGCTATCATGCACTGATCACGTGGCTGATCATGCACTGATCACGTGGCTGATCATGCACTGATCACGTAGCTACCATGCACTGATCACGTGACTGATCATGCACTGATCACGTGACTGATCATGCACTGATCACGTGACTGATCATGCACTGATCACGTGACTGATCATGCACTGATCACGTGGCTGATCATGCACTGATCACGTGACTGATCATGCACTGATCACGTGGCTATCATGCACTGATCACGTGGCTGATCATGCACTGATCACGTGGCTGATCACACACTGATCACGTGACTATCATGCACTGATCACGTGGCACTCATGCACTGATCACGTGGCTGATCATGCACTGATCACGTGACTGATCATGCACTGATCACGTGGCTATCATGCACTGATCACGTGGCTGTCATGCACTGATCACGTGGCTATCATGCACTGATCACGTGACTGATCATGCACTGATCACGTGGCTGATCATGCACTGATCACGTGACTGATCATGCACTGATCACGTGACTGATCATGCACTGATCACGTGGCTGATCATGCACTGATCACGTGGCTGATCATGCACTGATCACGTGACTGATCATGCACTGATCACGTGGTATCATGCACTGATCACGTGGCTGATCATGCACTGATCACGTACTGATCATGCACTGATCACGTGGCTATCATGCACTGATCACGTGGCTGATCATGCACTGATCACGTAGCTGATGCACTGATCACGTGACTGATCATGCACTGATCACGTAATTGATCATGCACTGATCACGTGACTGATCATGCACTGATCACGTGACTGATCATGCACTGATCACGTGGCTATCATGCACTGATCACGTGGCTGATCATGCACTGATCACGTAGCTACTATGTACTGATCACGTGACTGATCATGCACTGATCACGTGATTGATCATGCACTGATCACGTGGCTGATCATGCACTGATCACGTGACTGATCATGCACTGATCACGTGACTGATCATGCACTGATCACGTGGCTATCATGCACTGATCACGTGGCTGATCATGCACTGATCACGTGACTGATCATGCACTGATCACGTGACTGATCATGCACTGATCACGTGGATATCATGCACTGATCACGTGGCTGATCATGCACTGATCACGTGTCTGATCATGCACTGATCACGTGGCTGATCATGCACTGATCACGTAACTGATCATGCACTGATCACGTGGCTATCATGCACTGATCACGTGGCTGATCATGCACTGATCACGTGGCTGATCATACACTGTCACGTGACTGATCATGCACTGATCACGTGGCACTCATGCACTGATCACGTGGCTGATCATATTCTGCTCACGTAACTGATCATGCACTGATCACGTGGCTATCATGCACTGATCACGTGGCTGATCATGCAATGATCACGTGGCTACCATGCACTGGTCACGTGACTGATCATGCACTGATCACGTAAATGATCATGCACTGATCACGTGACTGATCATGCACTGATCACGTGACTGATCATGCACTGATCACGTGGCTATCATGCACTGATCACGTGGCTGATCATGCACTGATCACGTGCTACCATGCACTGGTCACGTGACTGATCATGCACTGATCACGTAATGATCATGCACTGATCACGTGACTGATCATGCACTGATCACGTGGCTGATCACACATGTATCACGTGACTGATCATGCACTGATCACGTGGCTATCATGCACTGATCACGTGGCTATCATGCACTGATCACGTGGCTGATCATGCAATGATCACGTAGCTACCATGTACTGGTCACGTGACTGATCATGCACTGATCACGTAATTGATCATGCACTGATCACGTGGCTGATCATGCACTGATCACGTGGCTGATCATGCACTGATCACGTAACTGATCATGCACTGATCACGTGACTGATCATGCACTGATCACGTGGCTATCATGCACTGATCACGTGGCTGACATACACTGATCACGTGCCTGATCATGCACTGATCACGTGGCTGATCATGCACTGATCACGTGACTGATCATGCACTGATCACGTGTCTGATCATGCACTGATCACGTGGCTATCATGCACTGCTCACGTGGCTGATCATGCATGATCACGCAGCTACCATGTACTGGTCACTTGACTGATCATGCACTGATCACGTGACTGATCATGCAGTGATCTCGTGGCTATCATGCACTACTCACGTGGCTGATCATGCAATGATCATGTAGCTACCATGTACAGGTCACGTGAATGATCATACACCCATCAGGTGACTGATCATGCACTGATCACGTGGCTATCATGCACTGATCATCAGACTGATCATGCACTGATCACGTCTATATCATGCACTGATCACATGACTGCCCATGCACTGATCACGTGGATGATCATACACTAATCATGTGACAGATCATGCACTGATCACGTGGCTGATCATGCACTGATACCGTGACTGAGCATGGACTGATCACATGACTATCATGTAGTGATCACGTGACTTAATGGCGCTGATCATGTGACTGATCATGCGCTGATCATGTTTGCTATCATACACTGATCATGTGCCTCTGGAGGCAATAAACAAAGAGCTGAGTAGGCACGAATCAAACAGTCAGCAGGCAATAATCATGGAACTCAGGTGTGAGGAATCATGCTGCTCAGCTGGCAATAATCAAGCAGCTGAGCAGGCAGGAATTACGCAGCACAGCTGGCAATTGTCAAGCAGATGACAGGCAGGAATCTGCAGCTCAGCTGGCAATTGTCAAGCAGATGAGCAGACAGTAATCACGCAGCTCAGCAGGCCCAGATCACGTGACTGAGCATGCACTGTTCACGTGGCTGATCATACACTGATCACGTGATGATCATGCACTGATCACTTGGATATCATGCACTGATCACGTGGCTGATCATACACTGTTCACGTGTTTGACCATGCACTGATCACGTGGCTGATCATACACTGCTCACGTAACTGATCATGCACTGATCACGTGGCTATCATGCACTGATCACGTGGCTGAACATGCACTGTTCACGTGGCTGATCACACACCTGTCACGTGACATATCATGCACTGATCACGTGGCACTCATGCACTGATCACGTGGCTGATCATACTCTGCTCACGTAACTCATGCACACATCACGTGGCTATCATGCACTGCTCACGTGGCTCGTCATGGAATGATCACGTAGCAACCATATACTGGTCACGTGACTGATCATGCACAGATCACGTAAATGATCATGCACTGTTCACGTGACTGATCATGTACTGATCACGTGACTGATCATGCACTGATCACGTGGCTATCATGCTCTGCTCACGTGGCTGATCATGCAACGATCACGTAGCAACCATGTACTGGTCACGTGACTGATCATGCACTGATCACGTAATTGATCATGCACTGATCACGTGGCTGATCATGCACTGATCACGTGGCTGATCATGCACTGATCACGTGGATATCATGCACTGATCACGTGGCTGATCACACACGTATCACATGACTGATCATGCACTGATCACGTGGCTATCATGCACTGATCACGTGACTATCATGCACTGATCACGTGGCTGATCATGCACTGATCACGTAGCTACCATGCACTGATCACGTGACTGATCATGCACTGATCACGTAATTGATCATGCACTGATCACGTGGCTGATCATGCACTGATCACGTGGCTGATCATGCACTGATCACGTAACTGATCATGCACTGATCACGTGGCTATCATGCACTGATCACGTGGCTGGACATGCACTGATCACGTGCCTGATCATGCACTGATCACGTGGCTGATCATGCACTGATCACGTGACTGATCATGCACTGATCACGTGACTGATCATGCACTGATCACGTGGCTATCATGCACTGATCACGTGGCTGTCATGCAATGATCACGTAGCAACCATATACTGGTCACGTGACTGATCATGCACTGATCACGTAAATGATCATGCACTGATCACGTGACTGATCATGCACTGATCACGTGACTGATCATGCACTGATCACGTGGCTATCATGCACTGCTCACGTGGCTGATCATGCACGATCACGTAGCAACCATGTACTGATCACGTGACTGATCATGCACTGATCACGTAATTGATCATGCACTGATCACGTGGCTGATCATGCACTGATCACGTGGCTGATCACACATGATCACGTGACTGATCATGCACTGATCACGTGGCTCTCATGCACTGATCACGTGGCTGTCATGCACTGATCACGTGGATATCATGCACTGATCACGTGGCTGATCACACATGTAACACATGACTGATCATGCACTGATCACGTGGCTATCATGCACTGATCACGTGGCTATCATGCACTGATCACGTGGCTTATCAGGCAATGATCACGTAGCTTCCATGTACTGGTCACGTGACTGATCATGCACTGATCACGTAATTGATCATGCACTGATCACGTGGCTGATCATGCACTGATCACGTGGCTGATCATGCACTGATCACGTAACTGATCATGCACTGATCACGTGACTGATCATGCACTGATCACGTGGCTATCATGCACTGATCACGTGGCTGACATACACTGATCACGTGCCTGATCATGCACTGATCACGTGGCTGATCATGCACTGATCACGTGACTGATCATGCACTGATCACGTGTCTGATCATGCACTGATCACGTGGCTATCATGCACTGCTCACGTGGATGATCATGCCATGATCACGCAGCTACCATGTACTGGTCACATGACTGATCATGCACTGATCACGTGACTGATCATGCAGTGATCACGTGGCTATCATGCACTACTCACGTGGCTGATCATGCAATGATCATGTAGCTACCATGTACAGGTCACGTGAATGATCATACACCCATCAGGTGACTGATCATGCACTGATCACGTGGCTATCATGCACTGATCACGAGACTGATCATGCACTGATCACGTCTATATCATGCACTGATCACATGACTGCCCATGCACTGATCACGTGGATGATCATACACTAATCATGTGACAGATCATGCACTGATCACGTGGCTGATCATGCACTGATACCGTGACTGAGCATGGACTGATCACATGACTATCATGTAGTGATCACGTGACTTAATGGCGCTGATCATGTGACTGATCATGCGCTGATCATGTTTGCTATCATACACTGATCATGTGCCTCTGGAGGCAATAAACAAAGAGCTGAGTAGGCACGAATCAAACAGTCAGCAGGCAATAATCATGGAACTCAGGTGTGAGGAATCATGCTGCTCAGCTGGCAATAATCAAGCAGCTGAGCAGGCAGGAATTACGCAGCACAGCTGGCAATTGTCAAGCAGATGACAGGCAGGAATCGTGCAGCTCAGCTGGCAATTGTCAAGCAGATGAGCAGACAGTAATCACGCAGCTCAGCAGGCCCTGATCACGTGACTGAGCATGCACTGTTCACGTGGCTGATCATACACTGATCACGTGATGATCATGCACTGATCACTTGGATATCATGCACTGATCACGTGGCTGATCATACACTGTTCACGTGTCTGACCATGCACTGATCACGTGGCTGATCATACACTTCTCACGTAACTGATCATGCACTGATCACGTGGCTATCATGCACTGATCACGTGGCTGAACATGCACTGTTCACGTGGCTGATCACACACCTGTCACGTGACATATCATGCACTGATCACGTGGCACTCATGCACTGATCACGTGGCTGATCATACTCTGCTCACGTAACTGATCATGCACACATCACGTGGCTATCATGCACTGCTCACGTGGCTCGTCATGGAATGATCACGTAGCTACCATATACTGGTCACGTGACTGATCATGCAAAGATCACGTAAATGATCATGCACTGTTCAAGTGACTGATCATGTACTGATCACGTGACTGATCATGCACTGATCACGTGGCTATCATGCTCTGCTCACGTGGCTGATCATGCAACGATCACGAAGCAACCATGTACTGGTCACGTGACTGATCATGCACTGATCACGTAATTGATCCTGCACTGATCACGTGGCTCATCATGCACTGATCACGTGGCTGATCACACACGTATCACGTGACTGATCATGCACTGATCACGTGGCTATCATGCACTGATCACGTGGCTATCATGCACTGATCACGTGGCTGATCATGCACTGATCACGTGGCTATCATGCACTGATCACGTGACTGATCATGCACTGATCACGTGGCTGATCATGCACTGATCACGTGGCTGATCATGCACTGATCACGTGGCTGATCATGCACTGATCACGTAACTGATCATGCACTGATCACGTGACTGATCATGCACTGATCACGTGGCTGATCATGCACTGATCACGTGACTGATCATGCACTGATCACGTGACTGATCATGCACTGATCACGTGACTGATCATGCACTGATCACGTGGCTGATCATGCACTGATCACGTGGCTATCATGCACTGATCACGTGACTGATCATGCACTGATCACGTGACTGATCATGCACTGATCACGTGGCTGATCATGCACTGATCACGTGGCTGATCATGCACTGATCACGTGGCTATCATGCACTGATCACGTGGCTGATCATGCACTGATCACGTGCCTGATCATGCACTGATCACATGACTGATCATGCACTGATCACGTGACTGATCATGCACTGATCACGTGGCTATCATGCACTACTCACGTGGCTGATCATGCAATGATCATGTAGCTACCATGTACAGGTCACGTGACTGATCATACACCCATCAGGTGACTGATCATGCACTGATCACGTGGCTGATCATGCACTGATCACGTGACTGATCATGCACTGATCACGTGACTAATCATGCACTGATCACATAGCTATCATGCACTGATCACCTGGCTGATCATGCACTGATCACGTGGCTGATCATGCACTGATACCGTGACTGAGCATGGACTGATCACATGACTATCATGTAGTGATCACGTGACTTAATGGCGCTGATCATGTGACTGATCATGCGCTGATCATGTTGCTATCATACACTGATCATGTGCCTCTGGAGGCAATAAACAAAGAGCTGAGTAGGCACGAATCAAACAGTCAGCAGGCAATAATCATGGAACTCCAGTGTGAGGAATCATGCTGCTCAGCTGGCAATAATCAAGCAGCTGAGCAGGCAGGAATTACGCAGCACAGCTGGCAATTGTCAAGCAGATGACAGGCAGGAATCGTGCAGCTCAGCTGGCAATTGTCAAGCAGATGAGCAGACAGTAATCACGCAGCTCAGCAGGCCCAGATCACGTGACTGAGCATGCACTGTTCACGTGGCTGATCATACACTGATCACGTGATTGATCATGCACTGATCACTTGGATATCATGCACTGATCACGTGGCTGATCATACACTGTTCACGTGTCTGACCATGCACTGATCACGTGGCTGATCATACACTGATCACGTAACTGATAAAGCACTGATCACGAGGCTATCATGCACTGATCACGTGGCTGAACATGCACTGTTCACGTGGCTGATCACACACCTGTCACGTGACAAATCATGCACTGATCACGGGCACTCATGCACTGATCACGTGGCTGATCATACTCTGCTCACGTAACTGATCATGCACACATCACGTGGCTATCATGCACTGCTCACGTGGCTCGTCATGGAATGATCACGTAGCTACCATATACTGGTCACGTGACTGATCATGCACTGATCACGTGACTGATCATGCACTGATCACGTGACTGATCATGCACTGATCACGTGGCTGATCATGCACTGATCACGTGGCTATCATGCACTGATCACGTAGCTATCATGCACTGATCACGTGGCTGATCATGCAATGATCACGTAGCTACCATGTACTGGTCACGTGACTGATCATGCACTGATCACGTAATTGATCATGCACTGATCACGTGGCTCATCATGCACTGATCCGGTGGCTGATCACACACGTATCACGTGACTGATCATGCACTGATCACGTGACTATCATGCACTGATCACGTGGCTATCATGCACTGATCACGTGGATATCATGCACTGATCACGTGGCTGATCACACACGTATCACGTGACTGATCATGCACTGATCACGTGGCTATCATGCACTGATCACGTGGCTATCATGCACTGATCACGTGGCTGATCATGCACTGATCACGTGGCTGATCATGCACTGATCACGTAGCTACCATGCACTGATCACGTGACTGATCATGCACTGATCACGTAATTGATCATGCACTGATCACGTGACTGATCATGCACTGATCACGTGACTGATCATGCACTGATCACGTGACTGATCATGCACTGATCACGTGGCTATCATGCACTGATCACGTGGCTGATCATGCACTGATCACGCAGCTACCATGCACTGATCACGTGACTGATCATGCACTGATCACGTGACTGATCATGCACTGATCACGTGGCTTATCATGCACTGATCATGTGACTGATCATGCACTGATCATGTTTGGTATCATACACTGATCATGTGCCTCTGGAGGCAATGAACATAGAGCTGAGTAGGCAGGAATCAGTCAGCAGGCTATAATCATGGAACTCAGCTCTGAGAAATCATGCTGCTCAGCTGGCAATAATCAAGTAGATGAGCAGGCAGGAATTATGCAGCACAGGTGGCAATTGTCAAGCAGATGACAGGCAGGAATCGTGCAGCTCAGCTGGCAATTGTCAAGCAGATGAGCAGACAGTAATCACGCAGCTCAGCAGGCCCTGATCACGTGACTGAGCATGCACTGTTCACGTGGCTGATCACACTGATCACGTGACTGATCATGCACTGATCATGTGACTGATCATGCACTGATCACGTGGCTATCATGCACTGATCACGTGGCTGATCATGCACTGATCACGTGACTGATCATGCACTGATCACGTGGCTGATCATGCACTGATCACGTGGCTGATCATGCACTGATCACGTGGCTGATCATGCACTGATCACGTGGCTGATCATACACTGATCACGTGACTGATCATGCACTGATCACGTGGCTATCATGCACTGATCACGTGACTGATCATGCACTGTTCGCGTCTATATCATGCACTGATCACATGACTGCCCATGCACTGATCACGTGGATGATCATACACTAATCATGTGACAGATCATGCACTGATCACGTGGCTGATCATGCACTGATACCGTGACTGAGCATGGACTGATCACATGACTATCATGTAGTGATCACGTGACTTAATGGCGCTGATCATGTGACTGATCATGCGCTGATCATGTTTGCTATCATACACTGATCATGTGCCTCTGGAGGCAATAAACAAAGAGCTGAGTAGGCACGAATCAAACAGTCAGCAGGCAATAATCATGGAACTCAGCTGTGAGGAATCATGCTGCTCAGCTGGCAATAATCAAGCAGCTGAGCAGGCAGGAATTACGCAGCACAGCTGGCAATTGTCAAGCAGATGACAGGCAGGAATCGTGCAGCTCAGCTGGCAATTGTCAAGCAGATGAGCAGACAGTAATCACGCAGCTCAGCAGGCCCTGATCACGTGACTGAGCATGCACTGTTCACGTGGCTGATCATACACTGATCACGTGATGATCATGCACTGATCACTTGGATATCATGCACTGATCACGTGGCTGATCATACACTGTTCACGTGTCTGACCATGCACTGATCACGTGGCTGATCATACACTGCTCACGTAACTGATCATGCACTGATCACGTGGCTATCATGCACTGATCACGTGGCTGATCATGCACTGTTCACGTGGCTGATCACACACTGTCACGTGACATATCATGCACTGATCACGTGGCACTCATGCACTGATCACGTGGCTGATCATACTCTGCTCACGTAACTGATCATGCACACATCACGTGGCTATCATGCACTGCTCACGTGGCTCGTCATGGAATGATCACGTAGCTACCATATACTGGTCACGTGACTGATCATGCACTGATCACGTAAATGATCATGCACTGTTCACGTGACTGATCATGCACTGATCACGTGACTGATCATGCACTGATCACGTGGCTATCATGCACTGATCACGTGGCTGATCATGCATG
This sequence comes from Bos javanicus, assembly GCF_032452875.1. NCBI lineage: Eukaryota > Metazoa > Chordata > Mammalia > Artiodactyla > Bovidae > Bos > Bos javanicus. The sequence goes on from NW_026893822.1 coordinate 163,245, forward strand.
ATCACGCAGCTACCATGTACTGGTCACGTGACTGATCATGCACTGATCACGTGACTGATCATGCACTGATCACGTGGCTGATCATGCACTGATCACGTGACTGATCATGCACTGATCACGTGGCTGTCATGCACTGATCACGTGGCTGATCATGCACTGATCACGTGGCTGATCACACACTGATCACGTGACTAATCATGCACTGATCACGTGGCACTCATGCACTGATCACGTGGCTGATCATACACTGATCACGTGACTGATCATGCACTGATCACGTGGCTATCATGCACTGATCACGTGGCTGTCATGCAATGATCACGTAGCTACCATATACTGGTCACGTGACTGATCATGCACTGATCACGTGGCTGATCATGCACTGATCACGTGACTGATCATGCACTGATCACGTGACTGATCATGCACTGATCACGTGGCACTCATGCACTGATCACGTGGCTGATCATACACTGATCACGTAACTGATCATGCACTGATCACGTGGCTATCATGCACTGATCACGTGGCTGTCATGCACTGATCACGTAGCTACCATGCACTGATCACGTGACTGATCATGCACTGATCACGTAAATGATCATGCACTGATCACGTGACTGATCATGCACTGATCACGTGACTGATCATGCACTGATCACGTGGCTATCATGCACTGATCACGTGGCTGATCATGCACTGATCACGTAGCTACCATGTACTGATCACGTGACTGATCATGCACTGATCACGTAATTGATCATGCACTGATCACGTGGCTCATCATGCACTGATCACGTGGCTGATCACACATGATCACGTGACTGATCATGCACTGATCACGTGGCTATCATGCACTGATCACGTGGCTATCATGCACTGATCACGTGGATATCATGCACTGATCACGTGGCTGATCATGCACTGATCACGTGACTGATCATGCACTGATCACGTGGCTATCATGCACTGATCACGTGGCTGATCATGCACTGATCACGTAGCTATCATGCACTGATCACGTGACTGATCATGCACTGATCACGTGATTGATCATGCACTGATCACGTGGCTGATCATGCACTGATCACGTGGCTGATCATATCACGTGACTGATCATGCACTGATCACGTGACTGATCATGCACTGATCACGTGGCTATCATGCACTGATCACGTGGATACATGCACTGATCACGTGGCTGATCACACTATCACGTGACTGATCATGCACTGATCACGTGGCTATCATGCACTGATCACGTGGCTATCATGCACTGATCACGTGGCTGATCATGCAATGATCACGTAGCTACCATGCACTGATCACGTGACTGATCATGCACTGATCACGTGATTGATCATGCACTGATCACGTGACTGATCATGCACTGATCACGTGACTGATCATGCACTGATCACGTGACTGATCATGCACTGATCACGTGGCTATCATGCACTGATCACGTGGCTGATCATGCACTGATCACGCAGCTACCATGTACTGATCACGTGACTGATCATGCACTGATCACATAATTGATCATGCACTGATCACGTGGCTTATCATGCACTGATCATGTGACTGATCATGTGCTGATCATGTTTGGTGTCATACACTGATCATGTGCCTCTGGAGGCAATGAACATAGAGCTGAGTAGGCAGGAATCAGTCAGCAGGCTATAATCATGGAACTCAGCTCTGAGAAATCATGCTGCTCAGCTGGCAATAATCAAGTAGATGAGCAGGCAGGAATTACGCAGCACAGGTGGCAATTGTCAAGGAGATGACAGGCAGGAATCATGCAGCTCAGCTGGCAATTGTCAAGCAGATGAGCAGACAGTAATCACGCAGCTCAGCAGGCCCTGATCACGTGACTGAGCATGCACTGATCACGTGGCTGATCACACACTGATCACGTGACTGATCATGCACTGATCACGTGACTGATCATGCACTGATCACGTGGCTATCATGCACTGATCACGTGGCTGATCATGCACTGATCACGTGGCTGATCATGCACTGATCACGTGGCTGATCATGCACTGATCACGTGACTGATCATGCACTGATCACGTGACTGATCATGCACTGATCACGTGGCTATCATGCACTGATCACGTGGCTGATCATGCACTGATCACGTGGCTACCATGTACTGATCACGTGACTGATCATGCACTGATCACGTGACTGATCATGCACTGATCACGTGGCTGATCATGCACTGATCACGTGGCTGATCATGCACTGATCACGTGCCTGATCATGCACTGATCACATGACTGATCATGCACTGATCACGTGACTGATCATGCACTGATCACGTGGCTATCATGCACTACTCACGTGGCTGATCATGCAATGATCATGTAGCTACCATGTACTGGTCACGTGACTGATCATACACCCATCAGGTGACTGATCATGCACTGATCACGTGGATGATCATGCACTGATCACGTGCCTGATCATGCACTGATCACGTGACTGATCATGCACTGATCACATGGCTATCATGCACTGATCACGTGGCTGATCATGCACTGATACCGTGACTGAGCATGGACTGATCACGTGACTATCATGTAGTGATCACGTGACTTAATGGCACTGATCATGTGACTGATCATGCGCTGATCATGTTTGCTATCATACACTGATCATGTGCCTCTGGAGGCAATAAACAAAGAGCTGAGTAGGCACGAATCAAACAGTCAGCAGGCAATAATCATGGAACTCCAGTGTGAGGAATCATGCTGCTCAGCTGGCAATAATCAAGCAGCTGAGCAGGCAGGAATTACGCAGCACAGCTGGCAATTGTCAAGCAGATGACAGGCAGGAATCGTGCAGCTCAGCTGGCAATTGTCAAGCAGATGAGCAGACAGTAATCACGCAGCTCAGCAGGCCCTGATCACGTGACTGAGCATGCACTGTTCACGTGGCTGATCATACACAGATCACGTGATTGATCATGCACTGATCACTTGGATATCATGCACTGATCACGTGGCTGATCATACACTGTTCACGTGTCTGACCATGCACTGATCACGTGGCTGATCATACACTGCTCACGTAACTGATCATGCACTGATCACGTGGCTATCATGCACTGATCACGTGGCTGATCATGCACTGTTCACGTGGCTGATCACACACCTGTCACGTGACATATCATGCACTGATCACGCGGCACTCATGCACTGATCACGTGGCTGATCATACTCTGCTCACATAACTCATCATGCACACATCACGTGGCTATCATGCACTGCTCACGTGGCTCGTCATGGAATGATCACGTAGCTACCATATACTGGTCACGTGACTGATCATGCACTGATCACGTAAATGATCATGCACTGATCACGTGACTGATCATGCACTGATCACGTGACTGATCATGCACTGATCACGTGGCTATCATGCACTGATCACGTGGCTGATCATGCACTGATCACGTGGCTGATCATGCACTGATCACGTGCTATCATGCACTGATCACGTGACTGATCATGCACTGATCACGTGGCTATCATGCACTGATCACGTGGCTGATCATGCACTGATCACGCAGCTACCATGCACTGATCACGTGACTGATCATGCACTGATCACGTAACTGATCATGCACTGATCACGTGGCTTATCATGCACTGATCATGTGACTGATCATGCACTGATCATGTTTGGTGTCATACACTGATCATGTGCCTCTGGAGGCAATGAACATAGAGCTGAGTAGGCAGGAAACAGTCAGCAGGCTATAATCATGGAACTCAGCTCTGAGAAATCATGCTGCTCAGCTGGCAATAATCAAGTAGATGAGCAGGCAGGAATTACGCAGCACAGGTGGCAATTGTCAAGCAGATGAGCAGACAGTAATCACGCAGCTCAGCAGGCACTGATCACGTGACTGAGCATGCACTGTTCACGTGGCTGATCATGCACTGATCACGTGACTGATCATGCACTGATCACGTGGCTATCATGCACTGATCACGTGACTGATCATGCACTGATCACGTAATAGCATGCACTGATCACGTGGCTGATCATGCACTGATCACGTGACTGATCATGCACTGATCACGTGACTGATCATGCACTGATCACGTGGCTATCATGCACTGATCACGTGGCTGATCATGCACTGATCACGTGACTGATCATGCACTGATCACGTGGCTATCATGCACTGATCACGTGGCTATCATGCACTGATCACGTGACTGATCATGCACTGATCACGTGACTGATCATGCACTGATCACGTGGCTATCATGCACTGATCACGTGGCTGATCATGCACTGATCACGTGCCTGATCATGCACTGATCACGTGGCTGATCATGCACTGATCACGTGACTGATCATGCACTGATCACGTGGCTGATCATGCACTGATCACGTGACTGATCACACTGATCACGTGACTGATCATGCACTGATCACGTGGCTGATCATGCACTGATCACGTGGCTGATCATGCACTGATCACGTGACTGATCATGCACTGATCACGTGACTGATCATGCACTGATCACGTGACTGATCATGCACTGATCACGTGGCTATCATGCACTGATCACGTGGCTGATCATGCATGATCACGCAGCTACCATGTACTGGTCACATGACTGATCATGCACTGATCACGTGACTGATCATGCACTGATCACGTGGCTATCATGCACTACTCACGTGGCTGATCATGCAATGATCATGTAGCTACCATGTACAGGTCACGTGACTGATCATACACCCATCAGGTGACTGATCATGCACTGATCACGTGGCTGATCATGCACTGATCACGTGACTGATCATGCACTGATCACGTGACTAATCATGCACTGATCACATGGCTATCATGCACTGATCACCTGGCTGATCATGCACTGATCACGTGGCTGATCATGCACTGATACCGTGACTGAGCATGGACTGATCACATGACTATCATGTAGTGATCACGTGACTTAATGGCGCTGATCATGTGACTGATCATGCGCTGATCATGTTTGCTATCATACACTGATCATGTGCCTCTGGAGGCAATAAACAAAGAGCTGAGTAGGCACGAATCAAACAGTCAGCAGGCAATAATCATGGAACTCAGTGTGAGGAATCATGCTGCTCAGCTGGCAATAATCAAGCAGCTGAGCAGGCAGGAATTACGCAGCACAGCTGGCAATTGTCAAGCAGATGACAGGCAGGAATCGTGCAGCTCAGCTGGCAATTGTCAAGCAGATGAGCAGACAGTAATCACGCAGCTCAGCAGGCCCAGATCACGTGACTGAGCATGCACTGTTCACGTGGCTGATCATACACTGATCACGTGATTGATCATGCACTGATCACTTGGATATCATGCACTGATCACGTGGCTGATCATACACTGTTCACGTGTCTGACCATGCACTGATCACGTGGCTGATCATACACTGCTCACGTAACTGATAAAGCACTGATCACGTGGCTATCATGCACTGATCACGTGGCTGAACATGCACTGTTCACGTGGCTGATCACACACCTGTCACGTGACAAATCATGCACTGATCACGGGCACTCATGCACTGATCACGTGGCTGATCATACTCTGCTCACGTAACTGATCATGCACACATCACGTGGCTATCATGCACTGCTCACGTGGTTCGTCATGGAATGATCACGTAGCTACCATATACTGGTCACGTGACTGATCATGCACTGATCACGTAAATGATCATGCACTGTTCACGTGACTGATCATGTACTGATCACGTGACTGATCATGCACTGATCACGTGGCTATCATGCACTGATCACGTGGCTGATCATGCACTGATCACGTGGCTGATCATGCACTGATCACGTGCTGATCATGCACTGATCACGTGACTGATCATGCACTGATCACGTGGCTATCATGCACTGATCACGTGGCTGATCATGCAATGATCACGCAGCTATCATGCACTGGTCACGTGACTGATCATGCACTGATCACGTGACTGATCATGCACTGATCACGTGGCTTATCATGCACTGATCATGTGACTGATCATGCACTGATCATGTTTGGTGTCATACACTGATCATGTGCCTCTGGAGGCAATGAACATAGAGCTGAGTAGGCAGGAAACAGTCAGCAGGCTATAATCATGGAACTCAGCTCTGAGAAATCATGCTGCTCAGCTGGCAATAATCAAGTAGATGATCAGGCAGGAATTACGCAGCACAGGTGGCAATTGTCAAGCAGATGAGCAGACAGTAATCACGCAGCTCAGCATGCACTGATCACGTGACTGAGCATGCACTGATCACGTGGCTGATCATGCACTGATCACGTGACTGATCATGCACTGATCACGTGGCTATCATGCACTGATCACGTGACTGATCATGCACTGATCACGTGATATCATGCACTGATCACGTGGCTGATCATGCACTGATCACGTGACTGATCATGCACTGATCACGTGGCTATCATGCACTGATCACGTGGCTATCATGCACTGATCACGTGACTGATCATGCACTGATCACGTGGCTATCATGCACTGATCACGTGGCTATCATGCACTGATCACGTGACTGATCATGCACTGATCACGTGGCTATCATGCACTGATCACGTGGCTATCATGCACTGATCACGTGACTGATCATGCACTGATCACGTGGCTATCATGCACTGATCACGTGGCTTATCATGCACTGATCATGTGACTGATCATGCACTGATCACGTGACTGATCATGCACTGATCACGTGACTGATCATGCACTGATCACGTGGCTATCATGCACTGATCACGTGGCTGATCATGCACTGATCACGTGCCTGATCATGCACTGATCACGTGGCTGATCATGCACTGATCACGTGACTGATCATGCACTGATCACGTGACTGATCATGCACTGATCACGTGGCTATCATGCACTGATCACGTGGCTGATCATGCATGATCACGCAGCTACATGTACTGGTCACATGACTGATCATGCACTGATCACGTGACTGATCATGCACTGATCACGTGGCTATCATGCACTGATCACGTGGCTGATCATGCAATGATCACGTAGCTACCATGTACTGGTCACGTGGATGATCATGCACTGATCACGTGACTGATCATGCACTGATCACGTGGCTGATCATGCACTGATCACGTGACTGATCATGCACTGATCACGTGACTGATCATGCACTGATCACGTGGCTATCATGCACTGATCACGTGGCTGATCATGCACTGATCACGTGACTGATCATGCACTGATCACGTGACTGATCATGCACTGATCACGTGACTGATCATGCACTGATCACGTGGCTATCATGCACTGATCACGTGGCTGATCACACTGATCACGTGACTGATCATGCACTGATCACGTGGCTGATCATGCACTGATCACGTGGCTGATCATGCACTGATCACGTAGCTATCATGCACTGATCACGTGGCTGATCATGCACTGATCACGTAGCTACCATGCACTGATCACGTGACTGATCATGCACTGATCACGTAATTGATCATGCACTGATCACGTGGCTGATCATGCACTGATCACGTGGCTGATCACACACTATCACGTGACTGATCATGCACTGATCACGTAGCTATCATGCACTGATCACGTGGCTATCATGCACTGATCACGTGGATATCATGCACTGATCACGTGGCTGATCACACACTATCACGTGACTGATCATGCACTGATCACGTGGCTATCATGCACTGATCACGTGGCTATCATGCACTGATCACGTGGCTGATCATGCATGATCACGTGGTATCATGCACTGATCACGTGACTGATCATGCACTGATCACGTGACTGATCATGCACTGATCACGTGACTGATCATGCACTGATCACGTGACTGATCATGCACTGATCACGTGACTGATCATGCACTGATCACGTGGCTATCATGCACTGATCACGTGGCTGATCATGCACTGATCACGCAGCTACCATGCACTGATCACGTGACTGATCATGCACTGATCACATGACTGATCATGCACTGATCACGTGGCTTATCATGCACTGATCATGTGACTGATCATGCGCTGATCATGTTTGGGATCACACACTGATCATGTGCCTCTGGAGGCAATGAACATAGAGCTGAGTAGGCAGGAATCAGTCAGCAGGCTATAATCATGGAACTCAGCTCTGAGAAATCATGCTGCTCAGCTGGCAATAATCAAGTAGATGAGCAGGCAGGAATTATGCAGCACAGGTGGCAATTGTCAAGCAGATGACAGGCAGGAATCGTGCAGCTCAGCTGGCAATTATCAAGCAGATGAGCAGACAGTAATCACGCAGCTCAGCAGGCCCTGATCACGTGACTGATCATGCACTGATCACGTGGCTGATCATACACTGATCACGTGACTGATCATGCACTGATCACGTGACTGATCATGCACTGATCACGTGGCTATCATGCACTGATCACGTGGCTGATCATGCACTGATCACGTGACTGATCATGCACTGATCACGTGGCTGATCATGCACTGATCACGTGGCTGATCATGCACTGATCACGTGGCTGATCATGCACTGATCACGTGGCTGATCATACACTGATCACGTGACTGATCATGCACTGATCACGTGGCTATCATGCACTGATCACGTGACTGATCATGCACTGATCACGTCTATATCATGCACTGATCACATGACTGCCCATGCACTGATCACGTGGATGATCATACACTAATCATGTGACAGATCATGCACTGATCACGTGGCTGATCATGCACTGATACCGTGACTGAGCATGGACTGATCACATGACTATCATGTAGTGATCACGTGACTTAATGGCGCTGATCATGTGACTGATCATGCGCTGATCATGTTTGCTATCATACACTGATCATGTGCCTCTGGAGGCAATAAACAAAGAGCTGAGTAGGCACGAATCAAACAGTCAGCAGGCAATAATCATGGAACTCAGCTGTGAGGAATCATGCTGCTCAGCTGGCAATAATCAAGCAGCTGAGCAGGCAGGAATTACGCAGCACAGCTGGCAATTGTCAAGCAGATGACAGGCAGGAATCGTGCAGCTCAGCTGGCAATTGTCAAGCAGATGAGCAGACAGTAATCACGCAGCTCAGCAGGCCCAGATCACGTGACTGAGCATGCACTGTTCACGTGGCTGATCATACACTGATCACGTGATTGATCATGCACTGATCACTTGGATATCATGCACTGATCACGTGGCTGATCATACACTGTTCACGTGTCTGACCATGCACTGATCACGTGGCTGATCATACACTGCTCACGTGACTGATCATGCACTGATCACGTGGCTGATCATGCACTGTTCACGTGGCTGATCACACACCTGTCACGTGACATATCATGCACTGATCACGTGGCACTCATGCACTGATCACGTGGCTGATCATACTCTGCTCACGTAACTCATCATGCACACATCACGTGGCTATCATGCACTGCTCACGTGGCTCGTCATGGAATGATCACGTAGCTACCATATACTGGTCACGTGACTGATCATGCACTGATCACGTAAATGATCATGCACTGTTCACGTGACTGATCATGTACTGATCACGTGACTGATCATGCACTGATCACGTGGCATCATGCACTGATCACGTGGCTGATCATGCACTGATCACGTAACTGATCATGCACTGATCACGTGGCTATCATGCACTGATCACGTGGCTGATCATGCACTGATCACGTGGCTATCATGCACTGATCACGTGACTGATCATGCACTGATCACGTGACTGATCATGCACTGATCACGTGACTGATCATGCACTGATCACGTGACTGATCATGCACTGATCACGTGGCTATCATGCACTGATCACGTGGCTGATCATGCACTGATCACGTAACCATGCACTGATCACGTGACTGATCATGCACTGATCACGTAATTGATCATGCACTGATCACGTGGCTGATCATGCACTGATCACGTGGCTGATCACACATGATCACGTGACTGATCATGCACTGATCACGTGGCTATCATGCACTGATCACGTGGCTGATCATGCACTGATCACGTGGCTGATCATGCACTGATCACGTGGCTGATCATGCACTGATCACGTGACTGATCATGCACTGATCACGTGGCTATCATGCACTGATCACGTGGCTGATCATGCACTGATCACGTAGCTATCATGCACTGATCACGTGACTGATCATGCACTGATCACGTGATTGATCATGCACTGATCACGTGGCTGATCATGCACTGATCACGTGGCTGATCATGCACTGATCACGTGACTGATCATGCACTGATCACGTGACTGATCATGCACTGATCACGTGGCTATCATGCACTGATCACGTGGATATCATGCACTGATCACGTGGCTGATCACACACTATCACGTGACTGATCATGCACTGATCACGTGGCTATCATGCACTGATCACGTGGCTATCATGCACTGATCACGTGGCTGATCATGCACTGATCACGTAGCTATCATGCACTGATCACGTGACTGATCATGCACTGATCACGTGATTGATCATGCACTGATCACGTGACTGATCATGCACTGATCACGTGACTGATCATGCACTGATCACGTGACTGATCATGCACTGATCACGTGGCTATCATGCACTGATCACGTGGCTGATCATGCACTGATCACGCAGCTACCATGCACTGATCACGTGACTGATCATGCACTGATCACATGATTGATCATGCACTGATCACGTGGCTTATCATGCACTGATCATGTGACTGATCATGCGCTGATCATGTTTGGTGTCATACACTGATCATGTGCCTCTGGAGGCAATGAACATAGAGCTGAGTAGGCAGGAATCAGTCAGCAGGCTATAATCATGGAACTCAGCTCTGAGAAATCATGCTGCTCAGCTGGCAATAATCAAGCAGCTGAGCAGGCAGGAATTACGCAGCACAGGTGGCAATTGTCAAGCAGATGACAGGCAGGAATCATGCAGCTCAGCTGGCAATTGTCAAGCAGATGAGCAGACAGTAATCACGCAGCTCAGCAGGCCCTGATCACGTGACTGAGCATGCACTGATCACGTGGCTGATCACACACTGATCACGTGACTGATCATGCACTGATCACGTGACTGATCATGCACTGATCACGTGGCTATCATGCACTGATCACGTGGCTGATCATGCACTGATCACGTGGCTGATCATGCACTGATCACGTGGCTGATCATGCACTGATCACGTGACTGATCATGCACTGATCACGTGACTGATCATGCACTGATCACGTGGCTATCATGCACTGATCACGTGGCTGATCATGCACTGATCACGTGGCTATCATGCACTGATCACGTGACTGATCATGCACTGATCACGTGACTGATCATGCACTGATCACGTGGCTGATCATGCACTGATCACGTGGCTGATCATGCACTGATCACGTGCCTGATCATGCACTGATCACATGACTGATCATGCACTGATCACGTGACTGATCATGCACTGATCACGTGGCTATCATGCACTACTCACGTGGCTGATCATGCAATGATCATGTAGCTACCATGTACTGGTCACGTGACTGATCATACACCCATCAGGTGACTGATCATGCACTGATCACGTGGATGATCATGCACTGATCACCTGCCTGATCATGCACTGATCACGTGACTGATCATGCACTGATCACATAGCTATCATGCACTGATCACGTGGCTGATCATGCACTGATACCGTGACTGAGCATGGACTGATCACATGACTATCATGTAGTGATCACGTGACTTAATGGCGCTGATCATGTGACTGATCATGCGCTGATCATGTTTGCTATCATACACTGATCATGTGCCTCTGGAGGCAATAAACAAAGAGCTGAGTAGGCACGAATCAAACAGTCAGCAGGCAATAATCATGGAACTCAGTGTGAGGAATCATGCTGCTCAGCTGGCAATAATCAAGCAGCTGAGCAGGCAGGAATTACGCAGCACAGCTGGCAATTGTCAAGCAGATGACAGGCAGGAATCGTGCAGCTCAGCTGGCAATTGTCAAGCAGATGAGCAGACAGTAATCACGCAGCTCAGCAGGCCCTGATCACGTGACTGAGCATGCACTGTTCACGTGGCTGATCATACACTGATCACGTGATTGATCATGCACTGATCACTTGGATATCATGCACTGATCACGTGGCTGATCATACACTGTTCACGTGTCTGACCATGCACTGATCACGTGGCTGATCATACACTGCTCACGTAACTGATCATGCACTGATCACGTGGCTATCATGCACTGATCACGTGGCTGAACATGCACTGTTCACGTGGCTGATCACACACCTGTCACGTGACATATCATGCACTGATCACGTGGCACTCATGCACTGATCACGTGGCTGATCATACTCTGCTCACGTAACTGATCATGCACACATCACGTGGCTATCATGCACTGCTCACGTGGCTCGTCATGGAATGATCACGTAGCTACCATATACTGGTCACGTGACTGATCATGCACTGATCACGTAAATGATCATGCACTGATCACGTGACTGATCATGTACTGATCACGTGACTGATCATGCACTGATCACGTGGCTATCATGCAGTGATAACGTGGCTATCATGCACTGATCACGTGGCTGATCATGCACTGATCACGTGCTGATCATGCACTGATCACGTGACTGATCATGCACTGATCACGTGGCTATCATGCACTGATCACGTGGCTGATCATGCAATGATCACGCAGCTACCATGTACTGATCACGTGACTGATCATGCACTGATCACGTAATTGATCATGCACTGATCACGTGGCTTATCATGCACTGATCATGTGACTGATCATGCACTGATCATGTTTGGTGTCACACACTGATCATGTGCCTCTGGAGGCAATGAACATAGAGCTGAGTAGGCAGGAAACAGTCAGCAGGCTATAATCATGGAACTCAGCTCTGAGAAATCATGCTGCTCAGCTGGCAATAATCAAGTAGATGAGCAGGCAGGAATTACGCAGCTCAGGTGGCAATTGTCAAGCAGATGAGCAGACAGTAATCACGCAGCTCAGCATGCACTGATCACGTGACTGATCATGCACTGATCACGTGGCTGATCACACACTGATCACGTGACTGATCATGCACTGATCACGTGGCTATCATGCACTGATCACGTGACTGATCATGCACTGATCACGTAATATCATGCACTGATCACGTGGCTGATCATGCACTGATCACGTGACTGATCATGCACTGATCACGTGACTGATCATGCACTGATCACGTGGCTATCATGCACTGATCACGTGGCTGATCATGCACTGATCACGTGACTGATCATGCACTGATCACGTGGCTATCATGCACTGATCACGTGGCTGATCATGCACTGATCACGTGACTGATCATGCACTGATCACGTGACTGATCATGCACTGATCACGTGGCTATCATGCACTGATCACGTGGCTGACATGCACTGATCACGTGCCTGATCATGCACTGATCACGTGGCTGATCATGCACTGATCACGTGACTGATCATGCACTGATCACGTGTCTGATCATGCACTGATCACGTGGCTATCATGCACTGCTCACGTGGCTGATCATGCATGATCACGCAGCTACCATGTACTGGTCACATGACTGATCATGCACTGATCACGTGACTGATCATGCAGTGATCACGTGGCTATCATGCACTACTCACGTGGCTGATCATGCAATGATCATGTAGCTACCATGTACAGGTCACGTGAATGATCATACACCCATCAGGTGACTGATCATGCACTGATCACGTGGCTATCATGCACTGATCACGAGACTGATCATGCACTGATCACGTCTATATCATGCACTGATCACATGACTGCCCATGCACTGATCACGTGGATGATCATACACTAATCATGTGACAGATCATGCACTGATCACGTGGCTGATCATGCACTGATACCGTGACTGAGCATGGACTGATCACATGACTATCATGTAGTGATCACGTGACTTAATGGCGCTGATCATGTGACTGATCATGCGCTGATCATGTTTGCTATCATACACTGATCATGTGCCTCTGGAGGCAATAAACAAAGAGCTGAGTAGGCACGAATCAAACAGTCAGCAGGCAATAATCATGGAACTCAGGTGTGAGGAATCATGCTGCTCAGCTGGCAATAATCAAGCAGCTGAGCAGGCAGGAATTACGCAGCACAGCTGGCAATTGTCAAGCAGATGACAGGCAGGAATCGTGCAGCTCAGCTGGCAATTGTCAAGCAGATGAGCAGACAGTAATCACGCAGCTCAGCAGGCCCAGATCACGTGACTGAGCATGCACTGTTCACGTGGCTGATCATACACTGATCACGTGATTGATCATGCACTGATCACTTGGATATCATGCACTGATCACGTGGCTGATCATACACTGTTCACGTGTCTGACCATGCACTGATCACGTGGCTGATCATACACTGCTCACGTAACTGATCATGCACTGATCACGTGGCTATCATGCACTGATCACGTGGCTGAACATGCACTGTTCACGTGGCTGATCACACACCTGTCACGTGACATATCATGCACTGATCACGTGGCACTCATGCACTGATCACGTGGCTGATCATACTCTGCTCACGTAACTGATCATGCACACATCACGTGGCTATCATGCACTGCTCACGTGGCTCGTCATGGAATGATCACGTAGCTACCATATACTGGTCACGTGACTGATCATGCACTGATCACGTAAATGATCATGCACTGTTCACGTGACTGATCATGTACTGATCACGTGACTGATCATGCACTGATCACGTGGCTGATCATGCACTGATCACGTGGCTGATCATGCACTGATCACGTGGCTGATCATGCACTGATCACGTGGCTGATCATGCACTGATCACGTGACTGATCATGCACTGATCACGTGACTGATCATGCACTGATCACGTGGCTATCATGCACTGATCACGTGGCTGATCATGCACTGATCACGTGACTGATCATGCACTGATCACGTGACTGATCATGCACTGATCACGTGACTGATCATGCACTGATCACGTGGCTGATCATGCACTGATCACGTGGCTGATCATGCACTGATCACGTGACTGATCATGCACTGATCACGTAATTGATCATGCACTGATCACGTGACTGATCATGCACTGATCACGTGACTGATCATGCACTGATCACGTGACTGATCATGCACTGATCACGTGGCTATCATGCACTGATCACGTGGCTGATCATGCACTGATCACGCAGCTACCATGCACTGATCACATGACTGATCATGCACTGATCACATAACTGATCATGCACTGATCACGTGGCTTATCATGCACTGATCATGTGACTGATCATGTGCTGATCATGTTTGTGTCATACACTGATCATGTGCCTCTGGAGGCAATGAACAAAGAGCTGAGTAGGCAGGAATCAGTCAGCAGGCTATAATCATGGAACTCAGCTCTGAGAAATCATGCTGCTCAGCTGGCAATAATCAAGTAGATGAGCAGGCAGGAATTACGCAGCACAGGTGGCAATGTCAAGGAGATGACAGGCAGGAATCGTGCAGCTCAGCTGGCAATTGTCAAGCAGATGAGCAGACAGTAATCACGCAGCTCAGCAGGCCCTGATCACGTGACTGAGCATGCACTGTTCACGTGGCTGATCACACACTGATCACGTGACTGATCATGCACTGATCACGTGACTGATCATGCACTGATCACGTGGCTATCATGCACTGATCACGTGACTGATCATGCACTGATCACGTGGCTGATCATGCACTGATCACGTGGCTATCATGCACTGATCACGTGGCTGATCATGCATGATCACGCAGCTACCATGCACTGATCACGTGACTGATCATGCACTGATCACGTGACTGATCATGCACTGATCACGTGGCTATCATGCACTGATCACGTGGCTGATCATGCACTGATCACGTAGCTATCATGCACTGATCACGTGACTGATCATGCACTGATCACGTGACTGATCATGCACTGATCACGTGACTGATCATGCACTGATCACGTGGCTGATCATGCACTGATCACGTGGCTGATCATGCACTGATCACGTGACTGATCATGCACTGATCACGTGACTGATCATGCACTGATCACGTGGCTATCATGCACTGATCACGTGGCTGATCATGCACTGATCACGTGCCTGATCATGCACTGATCACGTGACTGATCATGCACTGATCACGTGACTGATCATGCACTGATCACGTGGCTATCATGCACTGATCACGTGGCTGATCATGCACTGATCACGTGACTGATCATGCACTGATCACGTGACTGATCATGCACTGATCACGTGGCTATCATGCACTGATCACGTGGCTGATCATGCACTGATCACGTGGCTGATCATGCACTGATACCGTGACTGAGCATGGACTGATCACATGACTATCATGTAGTGATCACGTGACTTAATGGCGCTGATCATGTGACTGATCATGCGCTGATCATGTTTGCTATCATACACTGATCATGTGCCTCTGGAGGCAATAAACAAAGAGCTGAGTAGGCACGAATCAAACAGTCAGCAGGCAATAATCATGGAACTCAGGTGTGAGGAATCATGCTGCTCAGCTGGCAATAATCAAGCAGCTGAGCAGGCAGGAATTACGCAGCACAGCTGGCAATTGTCAAGCAGATGACAGGCAGGAATCGTGCAGCTCAGCTGGCAATTGTCAAGCAGATGAGCAGACAGTAATCACGCAGCTCAGCAGGCCCTGATCACGTGACTGAGCATGCACTGTTCACGTGGCTGATCATACACTGATCACGTGATGATCATGCACTGATCACTTGGATATCATGCACTGATCACGTGGCTGATCATACACTGTTCACGTGTCTGACCATGCACTGATCACGTGGCTGATCATACACTGCTCACGTAACTGATCATGCACTGATCACGTGGCTATCATGCACTGATCACGTGGCTGAACATGCACTGTTCACGTGGCTGATCACACACCTGTCACGTGACATATCATGCACTGATCACGTGGCACTCATGCACTGATCACGTGGCTGATCATACTCTGCTCACGTAACTCATGCACACATCACGTGGCTATCATGCACTGCTCACGTGGCTCGTCATGGAATGATCACGTAGCTACCATATACTGGCACGTGACTGATCATGCACAGATCACGTAAATGATCATGCACTGTTCACGTGACTGATCATGTACTGATCACGTGACTGATCATGCACTGATCACGTGGCTATCATGCACTGCTCACGTGGCTGATCATGCAACGATCACGTAGCAACCATGTACTGGTCACGTGACTGATCATGCACTGATCACGTAATTGATCCTGCACTGATCACGTGGCTCATCATGCACTGATCACGTGGCTGATCACACATGTATCACGTGACTGATCATGCACTGATCACGTGGCTCTCATGCACTGATCACGTGGCTGTCATGCACTGATCACGTGGATATCATGCACTGATCACGTGGCTGATCACACACGTATCACATGACTGATCATGCACTGATCACGTGGCTATCATGCACTGATCACGTGGCTATCATGCACTGATCACGTGGCTGATCATGCACTGATCACGTGACTGATCATGCACTGATCACGTGACTGATCATGCACTGATCACGTGGCTATCATGCACTGATCACGTGGCTGATCATGCACTGATCACGTGGCTGATCATGCACTGATCACGTGACTGATCATGCACTGATCACGTGGCTATCATGCACTGATCACGTGGCTATCATGCACTGATCACGTGGCTGATCATGCACTGATCACGTGACTGATCATGCACTGATCACGTGGTATCATGCACTGATCACGTGGCTGATCATGCACTGATCACGTACTGATCATGCACTGATCACGTGGCTATCATGCACTGATCACGTGGCTGATCATGCACTGATCACGTAGCTACATGTACTGATCACGTGACTGATCATGCACTGATCACGTGATTGATCATGCACTGATCACGTGACTGATCATGCACTGATCACGTGACTGATCATGCACTGATCACGTGGCTATCATGCACTGATCACGTGGCTGATCATGCAATGATCACGTAGCTACATGTACTGATCACATGACTGATCATGCACTGATCACGTAATGATCATGCACTGATCACGTGGCTGATCATGCACTGATCACGTGACTGATCATGCACTGATCACGTGACTGATCATGCACTGATCACGTGGCTATCATGCACTGATCACGTGGCTGATCATGCACTGATCACGTGACTGATCATGCACTGATCACGTGACTGATCATGCACTGATCACGTGGCTATCATGCACTGATCACGTGGCTGATCATGCACTGATCACGTGTCTGATCATGCACTGATCACGTGGCTGATCATACACTGATCACGTAACTGATCATGCACTGATCACGTGGCTATCATGCACTGATCACGTGGCTGATCATGCACTGATCACGTGGCTGATCATGCACTGTCACGTGACTGATCATGCACTGATCACGTGGCACTCATGCACTGATCACGTGGCTGATCATACACTGCTCACGTAACTGATCATGCACTGATCACGTGGCTATCATGCACTGCTCACGTGGCTGATCATGCAATGATCACGTGGCTACCATATACTGGTCACGTGACTGATCATGCACTGATCACGTAAATGATCATGCACTGATCACGTGACTGATCATGCACTGATCACGTGACTGATCATGCACTGATCACGTGGCTATCATGCACTGATCACGTGGCTGATCATGCACTGATCACGTAATGATCATGCACTGATCACGTGACTGATCATGCACTGATCACGTGGCTGATCATGTATCACGTGACTGATCATGCACTGATCACGTGGCTGATCATGCACTGATCACGTGGCTATCATGCACTGATCACGTGGCTGATCATGCAATGATCACGTAGCTACCATGTACTGGTCACGTGACTGATCATGCACTGATCACGTAATTGATCATGCACTGATCACGTGGCTGATCATGCACTGATCACGTGGCTGATCATACACTGATCACGTGACTGATCATGCACTGATCACGTGACTGATCATGCACTGATCACGTGGCTATCATGCACTGATCACGTGGCTGACATACACTGATCACGTGCCTGATCATGCACTGATCACGTGGCTGATCATGCACTGATCACGTGACTGATCATGCACTGATCACGTGTCTGATCATGCACTGATCACGTGGCTATCATGCACTGCTCACGTGGCTGATCATGCATGATCACGCAGCTACCATGTACTGGTCACATGACTGATCATGCACTGATCACGTGACTGATCATGCAGTGATCACGTGGCTATCATGCACTACTCACGTGGCTGATCATGCAATGATCATGTAGCTACCATGTACAGGTCACGTGAATGATCATACACCCATCAGGTGACTGATCATGCACTGATCACGTGGCTATCATGCACTGATCACGAGACTGATCATGCACTGATCACGTCTATATCATGCACTGATCACATGACTGCCCATGCACTGATCACGTGGATGATCATGCACTAATCATGTGACAGATCATGCACTGATCACGTGGCTGATCATGCACTGATACCGTGACTGAGCATGGACTGATCACATGACTATCATGTAGTGATCACGTGACTTAATGGCGCTGATCATGTGACTGATCATGCGCTGATCATGTTTGCTATCATACACTGATCATGTGCCTCTGGAGGCAATAAACAAAGAGCTGAGTAGGCACGAATCAAACAGTCAGCAGGCAATAATCATGGAACTCAGGTGTGAGGAATCATGCTGCTCAGCTGGCAATAATCAAGCAGCTGAGCAGGCAGGAATTACGCAGCACAGCTGGCAATTGTCAAGCAGATGACAGGCAGGAATCGTGCAGCTCAGCTGGCAATTGTCAAGCAGATGAGCAGACAGTAATCACGCAGCTCAGCAGGCCCAGATCACGTGACTGAGCATGCACTGTTCACGTGGCTGATCATACACTGATCACGTGATGATCATGCACTGATCACTTGGATATCATGCACTGATCACGTGGCTGATCATACACTGTTCACGTGTCTGACCATGCACTGATCACGTGGCTGATCATACACTGCTCACGTAACTGATCATGCACTGATCACGTGGCTATCATGCACTGATCACGTGGCTGAACATGCACTGTTCACGTGGCTGATCACACACCTGTCACGTGACATATCATGCACTGATCACGTGGCACTCATGCACTGATCACGTGGCTGATCATACACTGCTCACGTAACTGATCATGCACACATCACGTGGCTATCATGCACTGCTCACGTGGCTCGTCATGGAATGATCACGTAGCTACCATATACTGGTCACGTGACTGATCATGCACAGATCACGTAAATGATCATGCACTGTTCACGTGACTGATCATGTACTGATCACGTGACTGATCATGCACTGATCACGTGGCTATCATGCTCTGCTCACGTGGCTGATCACACATGATCACGTGACTGATCATGCACTGATCACGTGGCTCTCATGCACTGATCACGTGGCTGATCATGCACTGATCACGTGGATATCATGCTCTGATCACGTGGCTGATCACACACGTATCACATGACTGATCATGCACTGATCACGTGGCTATCATGCACTGATCACGTGGCTATCATGCACTGATCACGTGGCTGATCATGCAATGATCACGTAGCTACCATGTACTGGTCACGTGACTGATCATGCACTGATCACGTAATTGATCATGCACTGATCACGTGGCTGATCATGCACTGATCACGTGGCTGATCATACACTGATCACATAACTGATCATGCACTGATCACGTGACTGATCATGCACTGATCACGTGGCTATCATGCACTGATCACTTGGCTGACATACACTGATCACGTGCCTGGTCATGCACTGATCACGTGGCTGATCATGCACTGATCACGTGACTGATCATGCACTGATCACGTGTCTGATCATGCACTGATCACGTGGCTATCATGCACTGCTCACGTGGCTGATCATGCATGATCATGCAGCTACCATGTACTGGTCACATGACTGATCATGCACTGATCACGTGACTGATCATGCACTGATCACGTGGCTATCATGCACTACTCACGTGGCTGATCATGCAATGATCATGTAGCTACCATGTACAGGTCACGTGAATGATCATACACCCATCAGGTGACTGATCATGCACTGATCACGTGGCTATCATGCACTGATCACGAGACTGATCATGCACTGATCACGTCTATATCATGCACTGATCACATGACTGATCATGCACTGATCACGTGGCTGATCATGCACTGATACCGTGACTGAGCATGGACTGATCACATGACTATCATGAAGTGATCACGTGACTTAATGGCGCTGATCATGTGACTGATCATGCGCTGATCATGTTTGCTATCATACACTGATCATGTGCCTCTGAAGGCAATAAACAAAGAGCTGAGTAGGCACGAATCAAACAGTCAGCAGGCAATAATCATGGAACTCAGTGTGAGGAATCATGCTGCTCAGCTGGCAATAATCAAGCAGCTGAGCAGGCAGGAATTACGCAGCACAGCTGGCAATTGTCAAGCAGATGACAGGCAGGAATCGTGCAGCTCAGCTGGCAATTGTCAAGCAGATGAGCAGACAGTAATCACGCAGCTCAGCAGGCCCAGATCACGTGACTGAGCATGCACTGTTCACGTGGCTGATCATACACTGATCACGTGATGATCATGCACTGATCACTTGGATATCATGCACTGATCACGTGGCTGATCATACACTGTTCACGTGTCTGACCATGCACTGATCACGTGGCTGATCATACACTGCTCACGTAACTGATCATGCACTGATCACGTGGCTATCATGCACTGATCACGTGGCTGAACATGCACTGTTCACGTGGCTGATCACACACCTGTCACGTGACATATCATGCACTGATCACGTGGCACTCATGCACTGATCACGTGGCTGATCATACTCTGCTCACGTAACTCATGCACACATCACGTGGCTATCATGCACTGCTCACGTGGCTCGTCATGGAATGATCACGTAGCAACCATATACTGGTCACGTGACTGATCATGCACTGATCACGTAAATGATCATGCACTGTTCACGTGACTGATCATGCACTGATCACGTGGCTGATCATGCACTGATCACGTGACTGATCATGCACTGATCACGTGGCTGATCATGCACTGATCACGTGGCTATCATGCACTGATCACGTGGCTGATCATGCACTGATCACGTAGCAACCATATACTGGTCACGTGACTGATCATGCACTGATCACGTGGCTGATCATGCACTGATCACGTGACTGATCATGCACTGATCACGTGACTGATCATGCACTGATCACGTGGCTATCATGCACTGATCACGTGGCTGTCATGCAATGATCACGTAGCTACCATATACTGGTCACGTGACTGATCATGCACTGATCACGTAACTGATCATGCACTGATCACGTGACTGATCATGCACTGATCACGTGACTGATCATGCACTGATCACGTGGCTATCATGCACTGATCACGTGGCTGTCATGCACTGATCACGTGACTGATCATGCACTGATCACGTGACTGATCATGCACTGATCACGTGTCTGATCATGCACTGATCACGTGGCTATCATGCACTGCTCACGTGGCTGATCATGCCATGATCACGCAGCTACCATGTACTGGTCACATGACTGATCATGCACTGATCACGTGACTGATCATGCAGTGATCACGTGGCTATCATGCACTACTCACGTGGCTGATCATGCAATGATCATGTAGCTACCATGTACAGGTCACGTGAATGATCATACACCCATCAGGTGACTGATCATGCACTGATCACGTGGCTATCATGCACTGATCACGAGACTGATCATGCACTGATCACGTCTATATCATGCACTGATCACATGACTGCCCATGCACTGATCACGTGGATGATCATACACTAATCTTGTGACAGATCATGCACTGATCACGTGGCTGATCATGCACTGATACCGTGACTGAGCATGGACTGATCACATGACTATCATGTAGTGATCACGTGACTTAATGGCGCTGATCATGTGACTGATCATGCGCTGATCATGTTTGCTATCATACACTGATCATGTGCCTCTGGAGGCAATAAACAAAGAGCTGAGTAGGCACGAATCAAACAGTCAGCAGGCAATAATCATGGAACTCAGGTGTGAGGAATCATGCTGCTCAGCTGGCAATAATCAAGCAGCTGAGCAGGCAGGAATTACGCAGCACAGCTGGCAATTGTCAAGCAGATGACAGGCAGGAATCGTGCAGCTCAGCTGGCAATTGTCAAGCAGATGAGCAGACAGTAATCACGCAGCTCAGCAGGCCCTGATCACGTGACTGAGCATGCACTGTTCACGTGGCTGATCATACACTGATCACGTGATGATCATGCACTGATCACTTGGATATCATGCACTGATCACGTGGCTGATCATACACTGTTCACGTGTCTGACCATGCACTGATCACGTGGCTGATCATACACTGCTCACGTAACTGATCATGCACTGATCACGTGGCTGAACATGCACTGTTCACGTGGCTGATCACACACCTGTCACGTGACATATCATGCACTGATCACGTGGCACTCATGCACTGATCACGTGGCTGATCATACTCTGCTCACGTAACTGATCATGCACACATCACGTGGCTATCATGCACTGCTCACGTGGCTCATCATGGAATGATCACGTAGCAACCATATACTGGTCACGTGACTGATCATGCACAGATCACGTAAATGATCATGCACTGTACACGTGACTGATCATGTACTGATCACGTGACTGATCATGCACTGATCACGTGGCTATCATGCTCTGCTCACTTGGCTGATCATGCAACGATCACGTAGCAACAATGTACTGGTCACGTGACTGATCATGCACTGATCACGTAATTGATCCTGCACTGATCACGTGGCTCATCATGCACTGATCACGTGGCTGATCACACACGTATCACGTGACTGATCATGCACTGATCACGTGGCTATCATGCACTGATCACGTGGCTATCATGCACTGATCACGTGGCTGATCATGCACTGATCACGTGGCTATCATGCACTGATCACGTGACTGATCATGCACTGATCACGTGGCTGATCATGCACTGATCACGTGGCTGATCATGCACTGATCACGTGGCTGATCATGCACTGATCACGTGACTGATCATGCACTGATCACGTGACTGATCATGCACTGATCACGTGGCTATCATGCACTGATCACGTGGCTGATCATGCACTGATCACGGGACTGATCATGCACTGATCACGGGCTATCATGCACTGATACATGACTGATCATGCACTGATCACGTGGATGATCATGCACTGATCACGTGACTGATCATGCACTGATCACGTGACTGATCATGCACTGATCACGTGCTGATCATGCACTGATCACGTGGCTATCATGCACTGATCACGTGGCTGATCATGCAATGATCACGTAGCTACCATGTACTGGTCACGTGACTGATCATGCACTGATCACGTAATTGATCATGCACTGATCACGTGGCTGATCATGCACTGATCACGTGGCTGATCATGCACTGATCACGTGACTGATCATGCACTGATCACGTGACTGATCATGCACTGATCACGTGGCTATCATGCACTGATCACGTGGCTGACATGCACTGATCACGTGCCTGATCATGCACTGATCACGTGACTGATCATGCACTGATCACGTGACTGATCATGCACTGATCACGTGGCTATCATGCACTGATCACGTGGCTGATCATGCATGATCACGCAGCTACCATGTACTGATCACGTGACTGATCATGCACTGATCACGTGACTGATCATGCACTGATCACGTGGCTATCATGCACTGATCACGTGGCTGATCATGCACTGATCACGTAGCTATCATGCACTGATCACGTGACTGATCATGCACTGATCACGTGACTGATCATGCACTGATCACGTGGCTGATCATGCACTGATCACGTGGCTGATCATGCACTGATCACGTGGCTGATCATGCACTGATCACGTGACTGATCATGCACTGATCACGTGACTGATCATGCACTGATCACGTGGCTATCATGCACTGATCACGTGGCTGATCATGCACTGATCACGTGCCTGATCATGCACTATCACATGACTGATCATGCACTGATCACGTGACTGATCATGCACTGATCACGTGGCTATCATGCACTACTCACGTGGCTGATCATGCAATGATCACGTAGCTACCATGTACTGGTCACGTGACTGATCATACACCCATCAGGTGACTGATCATGCACTGATCACGTGGCTGATCATGCACTGATCACGTGACTGATCATGCACTGATCACGTGACTAATCATGCACTGATCACATGGCTATCATGAACTGATCACGTGGCTGATCATGCACTGATCACGTGGCTGATCATGCACTGATACCGTGACTGAGCATGGACTGATCACATGACTATCATGTAGTGATCACGTGACTTAATGGCGCTGATCATGTGACTGATCATGCGCTGATCATGTTTGCTATCATACACTGATCATGTGCCTCTGGAGGCAATAAACAAAGAGCTGAGTAGGCACGAATCAAACAGTCAGCAGGCAATAATCATGGAACTCAGCTGTGAGGAATCATGCTGCTCAGCTGGCAATAATCAAGCAGCTGAGCAGGCAGGAATTACGCAGCACAGCTGGCAATTGTCAAGCAGATGACAGGCAGGAATCATGCAGCTCAGCTGGCAATTGTCAAGCAGATGAGCAGACAGTAATCACGCAGCTCAGCAGGCCCTGATCACGTGACTGAGCATGCACTGTTCACGTGGCTGATCATACACTGATCACGTGATGATCATGCACTGATCACTTGGATATCATGCACTGATCACGTGGCTGATCATACACTGTTCACGTGTCTGACCATGCACTGATCACGTGGCTGATCATACACTGCTCACGTAACTGATCATGCACTGATCACGTGGCTGAACATGCACTGATCACGTGGCTGATCACACACCTGTCACGTGACATATCATGCACTGATCACGTGGCACTCATGCACTGATCACGTGGCTGATCATACTCTGCTCACGTGACTGATCATGCACACATCACGTGGCTATCATGCACTGCTCACGTGGCTGATCATGCAATGATCACGTAGCTACCATATACTGGTCACGTGACTGATCATGCACTGATCACGTAATTGATCATGCACTGATCACGTGGCTGATCATGCACTGATCACGTGGCTGATCATGCACTGATCACGTGACTGATCATGCACTGATCACGTGACTGATCATGCACTGATCACGTGGCTATCATGCACTGATCACGTGGCTGATCATGCACTGATCACGTGCCTGATCATGCACTGATCACGTGACTGATCATGCACTGATCACGTGGCTGATCATGCACTGATCACGTGGCTATCATGCACTGATCACGTGGCTGATCATGCATGATCACGCAGCTACCATGTACTGGTCACGTGACTGATCATGCACTGATCACGTGACTGATCATGCACTGATCACGTGGCTATCATGCACTGATCACGTGGCTGATCATGCACTGATCACGTAGCTACCATGTACTGGTCACGTGACTGATCATGCACTGATCACGTGACTGATCATGCACTGATCACGTGGCTGATCATGCACTGATCACGTGGCTGATCATGCACTGATCACGTGGCTGATCATGCACTGAT
Organism: Bos javanicus; assembly: GCF_032452875.1. NCBI lineage: Eukaryota > Metazoa > Chordata > Mammalia > Artiodactyla > Bovidae > Bos > Bos javanicus. The sequence goes on from NW_026893822.1 coordinate 190,232, forward strand.
CACGTGACTGATCATGCACTGATCACGTGACTGATCATGCACTGATCACGTGGCTATCATGCACTGATCACGTGGCTGATCATGCACTGATCACGTGCCTGATCATGCACTATCACATGACTGATCATGCACTGATCACGTGACTGATCATGCACTGATCACGTGGCTATCATGCACTACTCACGTGGCTGATCATGCAATGATCACGTAGCTACCATGTACTGGTCACGTGACTGATCATACACCCATCAGGTGACTGATCATGCACTGATCACGTGGCTGATCATGCACTGATCACCTGCCTGATCATGCACTGATCACGTGACTAATCATGCACTGATCACATAGCTATCATGAACTGATCACATGGCTGATCATGCACTGATCACGTGGCTGATCATGCACTGATACCGTGACTGAGCATGGACTGATCACATGACTATCATGTAGTGATCACGTGACTTAATGGCGCTGATCATGTGACTGATCATGCGCTGATCATGTTTGCTATCATACACTGATCATGTGCCTCTGGAGGCAATAAACAAAGAGCTGAGTAGGCACGAATCAAACAGTCAGCAGGCAATAATCATGGAACTCAGGTGTGAGGAATCATGCTGCTCAGCTGGCAATAATCAAGCAGCTGAGCAGGCAGGAATTACGCAGCACAGCTGGCAATTGTCAAGCAGATGACAGGCAGGAATCATGCAGCTCAGCTGGCAATTGTCAAGCAGATGAGCAGACAGTAATCACGCAGCTCAGCAGGCCCTGATCACGTGACTGAGCATGCACTGTTCACGTGGCTGATCATACACTGATCACGTGATGATCATGCACTGATCACTTGGATATCATGCACTGATCACGTGGCTGATCATACACTGTTCACGTGTCTGACCATGCACTGATCACGTGGCTGATCATACACTGCTCACGTAACTGATCATGCACTGATCACGTGGCTGAACATGCACTGTTCACGTGGCTGATCACACACCTGTCACGTGACATATCATGCACTGATCACGTGGCACTCATGCACTGATCACGTGGCTGATCATACTCTGCTCACGTAACTGATCATGCACACATCACGTGGCTATCATGCACTGCTCACGTGGCTCGTCATGGAATGATCACGTAGCAACCATGTACTGGTCACGTGACTGATCATGCACTGATCACGTAATTGATCATGCACTGATCACGTGGATGATCATGCACTGATCACGTGGCTGATCACACTGATCACGTGACTGATCATGCACTGATCACGTGGCTGATCATGCACTGATCACGTGGCTATCATGCACTGATCACGTGGCTATCATGCACTGATCACGTGGCTGATCATGCACTGATCACGTGGCTACCATGCACTGATCACGTGACTGATCATGCACTGATCACGTAATTGATCATGCACTGATCACGTGGCTCATCATGCACTGATCACGTGGCTGATCACACACGTATCACGTGACTGATCATGCACTGATCACGTGACTAATCATGCACTGATCACGTGGCTATCATGCACTGATCACGTGGATATCATGCACTGATCACGTGGCTGATCACACACTATCACGTGACTGATCATGCACTGATCACGTGGCTATCATGCACTGATCACGTGGCTATCATGCACTGATCACGTGGCTGATCATGCACTGATCACGTAGCTATCATGCACTGATCACGTGACTGATCATGCACTGATCACGTAATTGATCATGCACTGATCACGTGACTGATCATGCACTGATCACGTGACTGATCATGCACTGATCACGTGACTGATCATGCACTGATCACGTGGCTGATCATGCACTGATCACGTGACTATCATGCACTGATCACGTGGCACTCATGCACTGATCACGTGGCTGATCATGCACTGATCATGTGACTGATCATGCACTGATCACGTGGCTATCATGCACTGATCACGTGGCTGATCATGCAATGATCACGTAGCTACCATGTACTGGTCACGTGACTGATCATGCACTGATCACGTGACTGATCATGCACTGATCACGTGGCTGATCATGCACTGATCACGTGGCTGATCACACATGATCACGTGACTGATCATGCACTGATCACGTGACTATCATGCACTGATCACGTGGCTATCATGCACTGATCACGTGGCTATCATGCACTGATCACGTGGCTGATCATGCATGATCACGCAGCTACCATGCACTGATCACATGACTGATCATGCACTGATCACATAATTGATCATGCACTGATCACGTGGCTTATCATGCACTGATCATGTGACTGATCATGTGCTGATCATGTTTGGTGTCATACACTGATCATGTGCCTCTGGAGGCAATGAACATAGAGCTGAGTAGGCAGGAATCAGTCAGCAGGCTATAATCATGGAACTCACCTCTGAGAAATCATGCTGCTCAGCTGGCAATAATCAAGTAGATGAGCAGGCAGGAATTACGCAGCACAGGTGGCAATTGTCAAGCAGATGACAGGCAGGAATCGTGCAGCTCAGCTGGCAATTGTCAAGCAGATGAGCAGACAGTAATCACGCAGCTCAGCAGGCCCTGATCACGTGACTGAGCATGCACTGTTCACGTGGCTGATCACACACTGATCACGTGACTGATCATGCACTGATCACGTGACTGATCATGCACTGATCACGTGGCTATCATGCACTGATCACGTGGCTGATCATGCACTGATCACGTGGCTGATCATGCACTGATCACGTGGCTGATCATGCACTGATCACGTGACTGATCATGCACTGATCACGTGGCTGATCATGCACTGATCACGTGGCTATCATGCACTGCTCACGTGGCTGATCATGCACTGATCACGCAGCTACCATGTACTGGTCACGTGACTGATCATGCACTGATCACGTGACTGATCATGCACTGATCACGTGGCTATCATGCACTGATCACGTGGCTGATCATGCAATGATCACGTAGCTACCATGTACTGATCACGTGACTGATCATGCACTGATCACGTGACTGATCATGCACTGATCACGTGACTGATCATGCACTGATCACGTGGCTGATCATGCACTGATCACGTGGCTGATCATGCACTGATCACGTGACTGATCATGCACTGATCACGTGGCTGATCATGCACTGATCACGTGACTGATCATGCACTGATCACATGACTGATCATGCACTGATCACGTGACTGATCATGCACTGATCACGTGGCTATCATGCACTACTCACGTGGCTGATCATGCAATGATCATGTAGCTACCATGTACTGTCACGTGACTGATCATACACCCATCAGGTGACTGATCATGCACTGATCACGTGGCTGATCATGCACTGATCACCTGCCTGATCATGCACTGATCACGTGACTGATCATGCACTGATCACATGGCTATCATGAACTGATCACCTGGCTGATCATGCACTGATCACGTGGCTGATCATGCACTGATACCGTGACTGAGCATGGACTGATCACATGACTATCATGTAGTGATCACGTGACTTAATGGCGCTGATCATGTGACTGATCATGCGCTGATCATGTTTGCTATCATACACTGATCATGTGCCTCTGGAGGCAATAAACAAAGAGCTGAGTAGGCACGAATCAAACAGTCAGCAGGCAATAATCATGGAACTCAGGTGTGAGGAATCATGCTGCTCAGCTGGCAATAATCAAGCAGCTGAGCAGGCAGGAATTACGCAGCACAGCTGGCAATTGTCAAGCAGATGACAGGCAGGAATCATGCAGCTCAGCTGGCAATTGTCAAGCAGATGAGCAGACAGTAATCACGCAGCTCAGCAGGCCCTGATCACGTGACTGAGCATGCACTGTTCACGTGGCTGATCATACACTGATCACGTGATGATCATGCACTGATCACGTGGCTATCATGCACTGATCACGTGGCTGATCATACACTGATCACGTGTCTGATCATGCACTGATCACGTGACTGATCATGCACTGATCACGTGACTGATCATGCACTGATCACGTGGCTATCATGCACTGATCACGTGGCTGATCATGCACTGATCACGTGGCTATCATGCACTGTCACGTGACTGATCATGCACTGATCACGTGACTGATCATGCACTGATCACGTGGCTGATCATACACTGCTCACGTAACTGATCATGCACTGATCACGTGGCTATCATGCACTGATCACGTGGCTGATCATGCACTGATCACGTGGCTGATCACACACTGTCACGTGACTATCATGCACTGATCACGTGGCACTCATGCACTGATCACGTGGCTGATCATACTCTGATCACGTGACTGATCATGCACTGATCACGTGGCTATCATGCACTGCTCACGTGGCTGTCATGAATGATCACGTAGCTACCATATACTGGTCACGTGACTGATCATGCACTGATCACGTCAATGATCATGCACTGATCACGTGACTGATCATGCACTGATCACGTGACTGATCATGCACTGATCACGTGGCTATCATGCACTGATCACGTGGCTGATCATGCACTGATCACGTAGCAACCATGTACTGATCACGTGACTGATCATGCACTGATCACGTAATTGATCATGCACTGATCACGTGGCTGATCATGCACTGATCACGTGGCTGATCACACATGATCACGTGACTGATCATGCACTGATCACGTGGCTATCATGCACTGATCACGTGGCTGATCATGCACTGATCACGTAGCTATCATGCACTGATCACGTGACTGATCATGCACTGATCACGTGACTGATCATGCACTGATCACGTGGCTATCATGCACTGATCACGTGGCTGATCACACACGTATCACATGACTGATCATGCACTGATCACGTGACTATCATGCACTGATCACGTGGCTATCATGCACTGATCACGTGGCTGATCATGCACTGATCACGTGGCTGATCACACACGATCACGTGACTGATCATGCACTGATCACGTGACTGATCATGCACTGATCACGTGGCTATCATGCACTGATCACGTGGCTGATCATGCACTGATCACGTGACTGATCATGCACTGATCACGTGGCTATCATGCACTGATCACGTGACTGATCATGCACTGATCACGTGACTGATCATGCACTGATCACGTGGCTATCATGCACTGATCACATGACTGATCATGCACTGATCACATGACTGATCATGCACTGATCACGTGGCTTATCATGCACTGATCATGTGACTGATCATGTGCTGATCATGTTTGCTATCATACACTGATCATGTGCCTCTGGAGGCAATGAACAAAGAGCTGAGTAGGCACGAATCAGTCAGCAGGCAATAATCATGGAACTCAGCTGTGAGAAATCATGCTGCTCAGCTGGCAATAATCAAGCAGCTGAGCAGGCAGGAATTACGCAGCACAGCTGGCAATTGTCAAGCAGATGACAGGCAGGAATCGTGCAGCTCAGCTGGCAATTGTCAAGCAGATGAGCAGACAGTAATCACGCAGCTCAGCAGGCCCTGATCACGTGACTGAGCATGCACTGTTCACGTGGCTGATCATACACTGATCACGTGACTGATCATGCACTGATCATGTGACTGATCATGCACTGATCACGTGGCTGATCATGCACTGATCACGTGGCTGACATGCACTGATCACGTGGCTGATCATGCACTGATCACGTGGCTGATCATGCACTGATCACGTGACTGATCATGCACTGATCACGTGGCTGATCATGCACTGATCACGTGGCTATCATGCACTGATCACGTGGCTGATCATGCATGATCACACAGCTACCATGCACTGATCACGTGACTGATCATGCACTGATCACGTGACTGATCATGCACTGATCACGTGGCTATCATGCACTGCTCACGTGGCTGATCATGCAATGATCACGTAGCTACCATGTACTGGTCACGTGACTGATCATGCACTGATCACGTGACTGATCATGCACTGATCACGTGACTGATCATGCACTGATCACGTGGCTGATCATGCACTGATCACGTGGCTGATCATGCACTGATCACGTGGCTGATCATGCACTGATCACGTGACTGATCATGCACTGATCACGTGACTGATCATGCACTGATCACGTGACTGATCATGCACTGATCACGTGACTGATCATGCACTGATCACGTGGCTATCATGCACTGATCACGTGGCTGATCATGCACTGATCACGTGGCTGATCATGCACTGATCACGTGACTGATCATGCACTGATCACGTGACTGATCATGCACTGATCACGTGGCTATCATGCACTGCTCACGTGGCTGATCATGCAATGATCACGTAGCTACCATGTACTGGTCACGTGACTGATCATGCACTGATCACGTGATGATCATGCACTGATCACGTGGCTGATCATGCACTGACACGTGGCTGATCATGCACTGATCACGTGACTGATCATGCACTGATCACGTGCTATCATGCACTGATCACGTGGCTGATCATGCACTGATCACGTGGCTGATCATGCACTGATCACGAGACTGATCATGCACTGATCACGTCTATATCATGCACTGATCACATGACTGCCCATGCACTGATCACGTGGATGATCATACACTAATCATGTGACAGATCATGCACTGATCACGTGGCTGATCATGCACTGATACCGTGACTGAGCATGGACTGATCACATGACTATCATGTAGTGATCACGTGACTTAATGGCGCTGATCATGTGACTGATCATGCGCTGATCATGTTTGCTATCATACACTGATCATGTGCCTCTGGAGGCAATAAACAAAGAGCTGAGTAGGCACGAATCAAACAGTCAGCAGGCAATAATCATGGAACTCAGGTGTGAGGAATCATGCTGCTCAGCTGGCAATAATCAAGCAGCTGAGCAGGCAGGAATTACGCAGCACAGCTGGCAATTGTCAAGCAGATGAGCAGACAGTAATCACGCAGCTCAGCAGGCCCTGATCACGTGACTGAGCATGCACTGTTCACGTGGCTGATCATACACTGATCACGTGATGATCATGCACTGATCACTTGGATATCATGCACTGATCACGTGGCTGATCATACACTGTTCACGTGTCTGACCATGCACTGATCACGTGGCTGATCATACACTGCTCACGTAACTGATCATGCACTGATCACGTGGCTATCATGCACTGATCACGTGGCTGAACATGCACTGTTCACGTGGCTGATCACACACCTGTCACGTGACATATCATGCACTGATCACGTGGCACTCATGCACTGATCACGTGGCTGATCATACTCTGCTCACGTAACTCATGCACACATCACGTGGCTATCATGCACTGCTCACGTGGCTCGTCATGGAATGATCACGTAGCTACCATATACTGGCACGTGACTGATCATGCACTGATCACGTGACTGATCATGCACTGATCACGTGACTGATCATGCACTGATCACGTGGCTGATCATGCACTGATCACGTGACTGATCATGCACTGATCACGTGGCTGATCATGCACTGATCACGTGGCTGATCATGCACTGATCACGTGGCTGATCACACACTGATCACGTGACATATCATGCACTGATCACGTGGCACTCATGCACTGATCACGTGGCTGATCATACACTGATCACGTAACTCATGCACATCACGTGGCTATCATGCACTGATCACGTGGCTGTCATGCAATGATCACGTAGCAACCATATACTGATCACGTGACTGATCATGCACTGATCACGTAAATGATCATGCACTGATCACGTGACTGATCATGCACTGATCACGTGACTGATCATGCACTGATCACGTGGCTATCATGCACTGCTCACGTGGCTGATCATGCAACGATCACGTAGCAACCATGTACTGGTCACGTGACTGATCATGCACTGATCACGTAATTGATCATGCACTGATCACGTGGCTCATCATGCACTGATCACGTGGCTGATCACACATGATCACGTGACTGATCATGCACTGATCACGTGGCTCATGCACTGATCACGTGGCTGTCATGCACTGATCACGTGGATATCATGCACTGATCACGTGGCTGATCACACACGATCACATGACTGATCATGCACTGATCACGTGGCTATCATGCACTGATCACGTGGCTATCATGCACTGATCACGTGGCTGATCATGCAATGATCACGTAGCTATCATGTACTGATCACGTGACTGATCATGCACTGATCACGTAATTGATCATGCACTGATCACGTGGCTGATCATGCACTGATCACGTGGCTGATCATGCACTGATCACGTGACTGATCATGCACTGATCACGTGACTGATCATGCACTGATCACGTGGCTATCATGCACTGATCACGTGGCTGATCACACATGATCACGTGACTGATCATGCACTGATCACGTGGCTATCATGCACTGATCACGTGGCTGATCATGCACTGATCACGTGCCTGATCATGCACTGATCACGTGGCTGATCATGCACTGATCACGTGACTGATCATGCACTGATCACGTGTCTGATCATGCACTGATCACGTGGCTATCATGCACTGCTCACGTGGCTGATCATGCCATGATCACGCAGCTACCATGTACTGGTCACATGACTGATCATGCACTGATCACGTGACTGATCATGCACTGATCACGTGGCTATCATGCACTACTCACGTGGCTGATCATGCAATGATCATGTAGCTACCATGTACAGGTCACGTGAATGATCATACACCCATCAGGTGACTGATCATGCACTGATCACGTGGCTATCATGCACTGATCACGAGACTGATCATGCACTGATCACGTCTATATCATGCACTGATCACATGACTGCCCATGCACTGATCACGTGGATGATCATACACTAATCATGTGACAGATCATGCACTGATCACGTGGCTGATCATGCACTGATACCGTGACTGAGCATGGACTGATCACATGACTATCATGTAGTGATCACGTGACTTAATGGCGCTGATCATGTGACTGATCATGCGCTGATCATGTTTGCTATCATACACTGATCATGTGCCTCTGGAGGCAATAAACAAAGAGCTGAGTAGGCACGAATCAAACAGTCAGCAGGCAATAATCATGGAACTCAGGTGTGAGGAATCATGCTGCTCAGCTGGCAATAATCAAGCAGCTGAGCAGGCAGGAATTACGCAGCACAGCTGGCAATTGTCAAGCAGATGACAGGCAGGAATCGTGCAGCTCAGCTGGCAATTGTCAAGCAGATGAGCAGACAGTAATCACGCAGCTCAGCAGGCCCAGATCACGTGACTGAGCATGCACTGTTCACGTGGCTGATCATACACTGATCACGTGATTGATCATGCACTGATCACTTGGATATCATGCACTGATCACGTGGCTGATCATACACTGTTCACGTGTCTGACCATGCACTGATCACGTGGCTGATCATACACTGCTCACGTAACTGATCATGCACTGATCACGTGGCTATCATGCACTGATCACGTGGCTGAACATGCACTGTTCACGTGGCTGATCACACACCTGTCACGTGACATATCATGCACTGATCACGTGGCACTCATGCACTGATCACGTGGCTGATCATACTCTGCTCACGTAACTCATCATGCACACATCACGTGGCTATCATGCACTGCTCACGTGGCTCGTCATGGAATGATCACGTAGCTACCATATACTGGTCACGTGACTGATCATGCACTGATCACGTAATTGATCATGCACTGATCACGTGACTGATCATGCACTGATCACGTGACTGATCATGCACTGATCACGTGGCTGATCATGCACTGATCACGTGGCTGATCATGCACTGATCACGTAGCTACCATGCACTGGTCACGTGACTGATCATGCACTGATCACGTGGCTATCATGCACTGATCACGTGGCTGATCATGCACTGATCACGCAGCTATCATGCACTGATCACGTGACTGATCATGCACTGATCACGTGACTGATCATGCACTGATCACGTGGCTTATCATGTCACGTGGCTGATCATGCACTGATCACGTGGCTGATCATGCACTGATCACGTGGCTGATCATGCACTGATCACGTGACTGATCATGCACTGATCACGTGGCTGATCATGCACTGATCACGTGACTGATCATGCACTGATCACGTGGCTATCATGCACTGATCACGTGGCTGATCATGCACTGATCACGTGCTGATCATGCACTGATCACGTGGCTGATCATGCACTGATCACGTGACTGATCATGCACTGATCACGTGACTGATCATGCACTGATCACGTGGCTATCATGCACTGATCACGTGGCTGTCATGCAATGATCACGTAGCTACCATATACTGGTCACGTGACTGATCATGCACTGATCACGTAAATGATCATGCACTGATCACGTGACTGATCATGCACTGATCACGTGACTGATCATGCACTGATCACGTGGCTATCATGCACTGCTCACGTGGCTGATCATGCAACGATCACGTAGCAACCATGTACTGATCACGTGACTGATCATGCACTGATCACGTAATTGATCATGCACTGATCACGTGGCTCATCATGCACTGATCACGTGGCTGATCACACATGATCACGTGACTGATCATGCACTGATCACGTGGCTATCATGCACTGATCACGTGGCTGATCATGCACTGATCACGTGGATATCATGCACTGATCACGTGGCTGATCACACACGTATCACATGACTGATCATGCACTGATCACGTGGCTATCATGCACTGATCACGTGGCTATCATGCACTGATCACGTGGCTGATCATGCACTGATCACGTAGCTACCATGCACTGGTCACGTGACTGATCATGCACTGATCACGTGACTGATCATGCACTGATCACGTGGCTGATCATGCACTGATCACGTGGCTGATCATGCACTGATCACGTGACTGATCATGCACTGATCACGTGACTGATCATGCACTGATCACGTGGCTATCATGCACTGATCACGTGGCTGATCATGCACTGATCACGTGCCTGATCATGCACTGATCACGTGGCTGATCATGCACTGATCACGTGACTGATCATGCACTGATCACGTGACTGATCATGCACTGATCACGTGGCTATCATGCACTGATCACGTGGCTGATCATGCATGATCACGCAGCTACCATGTACTGGTCACATGACTGATCATGCACTGATCACGTGACTGATCATGCACTGATCACGTGGCTATCATGCACTATCACGTGGCTGATCATGCAATGATCATGTAGCTACCATGTACAGGTCACGTGAATGATCATACACTGATCACGTGACTGATCATGCACTGATCACGTGGCTATCATGCACTGATCACGTGACTGATCATGCACTGATCACGTCTATATCATGCACTGATCACATGACTGATCATGCACTGATCACGTGGCTGATCATACACTGATCACGTGTCTGATCATGCACTGATCACGTGGCTGATCATGCACTGATCACGTAACTGATCATGCACTGATCACGTGGCTATCATGCACTGATCACGTGGCTGATCATGCACTGATCACGTGGCTGATCACACACCTGTCACGTGACATATCATGCACTGATCACGTGGCACTCATGCACTGATCACGTGGCTGATCATACTCTGCTCACGTAACTCATGCACACATCACGTGGCTATCATGCACTGCTCACGTGGCTGATCATGGAATGATCACGTAGCAACCATATACTGGCACGTGACTGATCATGCACTGATCACGTAAATGATCATGCACTGTTCACGTGACTGATCATGCACTGATCACGTGACTGATCATGCACTGATCACGTGGCTATCATGCACTGCTCACGTGGCTGATCATGCAACGATCACGTAGCAACCATGTACTGGTCACGTGACTGATCATGCACTGATCACGTAATTGATCATGCACTGATCACGTGGCTCATCATGCACTGATCACGTGGCTGATCACACATGTATCACGTGACTGATCATGCACTGATCACGTGGCTCTCATGCACTGATCACGTGGCTGTCATGCACTGATCACGTGGATATCATGCACTGATCACGTGGCTGATCACACACGTATCACATGACTGATCATGCACTGATCACGTGGCTATCATGCACTGATCACGTGGCTATCATGCACTGATCACGTGGCTGATCATGCAATGATCACGTAGCTACCATGTACTGGTCACGTGACTGATCATGCACTGATCACGTAATTGATCATGCACTGATCACGTGGCTGATCATGCACTGATCACGTGGCTGATCATACACTGATCACGTGACTGATCATGCACTGATCACGTGACTGATCATGCACTGATCACGTGGCTATCATGCACTGATCACGTGGCTGACATGCACTGATCACGTGCCTGATCATGCACTGATCACGTGGCTGATCATGCACTGATCACGTGACTGATCATGCACTGATCACGTGGCTATCATGCACTGCTCACGTGGCTGATCATGCCATGATCACGCAGCTACCATGTACTGGTCACATGACTGATCATGCACTGATCACGTGACTGATCATGCAGTGATCACGTGGCTATCATGCACTACTCACGTGGCTGATCATGCAATGATCATGTAGCTACCATGTACAGGTCACGTGAATGATCATACACCCATCAGGTGACTGATCATGCACTGATCACGTGGCTATCATGCACTGATCACGAGACTGATCATGCACTGATCACGTCTATATCATGCACTGATCACATGACTGCCCATGCACTGATCACGTGGATGATCATACACTAATCTTGTGACAGATCATGCACTGATCACGTGGCTGATCATGCACTGATACCGTGACTGAGCATGGACTGATCACATGACTATCATGTAGTGATCACGTGACTTAATGGCGCTGATCATGTGACTGATCATGCGCTGATCATGTTTGCTATCATACACTGATCATGTGCCTCTGGAGGCAATAAACAAAGAGCTGAGTAGGCACGAATCAAACAGTCAGCAGGCAATAATCATGGAACTCAGGTGTGAGGAATCATGCTGCTCAGCTGGCAATAATCAAGCAGCTGAGCAGGCAGGAATTACGCAGCACAGCTGGCAATTGTCAAGCAGATGACAGGCAGGAATCGTGCAGCTCAGCTGGCAATTGTCAAGCAGATGAGCAGACAGTAATCACGCAGCTCAGCAGGCCCTGATCACGTGACTGAGCATGCACTGTTCACGTGGCTGATCATACACTGATCACGTGATGATCATGCACTGATCACTTGGATATCATGCACTGATCACGTGGCTGATCATACACTGTTCACGTGTCTGACCATGCACTGATCACGTGGCTGATCATACACTGCTCACGTAACTGATCATGCACTGATCACGTGGCTGAACATGCACTGTTCACGTGGCTGATCACACACCTGTCACGTGACATATCATGCACTGATCACGTGGCACTCATGCACTGATCACGTGGCTGATCATACTCTGCTCACGTAACTGATCATGCACACATCACGTGGCTATCATGCACTGCTCACGTGGCTGATCATGGCAATGATCACGTAGCTACCATATACTGGTCACGTGACTGATCATGCACTGATCACGTAATTGATCATGCACTGATCACGTGACTGATCATGCACTGATCACGTGGCTGATCATGCACTGATCACGTGACTGATCATGCACTGATCACGTGACTGATCATGCACTGATCACGTGGCTATCATGCACTGATCACGTGGCTGATCATGCACTGATCACGTGGCTGATCATGCACTGATCACGTGACTGATCATGCACTGATCACGTGACTGATCATGCACTGATCACGTGGCTATCATGCACTGATCACGTGGCTGATCATGCATGATCACGCAGCTACCATGTACTGGTCACGTGACTGATCATGCACTGATCACGTGACTGATCATGCACTGATCACGTGGCTATCATGCACTGATCACGTGGCTGATCATGCACTGATCACGTAGCTACCATGCACTGATCACGTGACTGATCATGCACTGATCACGTGACTGATCATGCACTGATCACGTGGCTGATCATGCACTGATCACGTGGCTGATCATGCACTGATCACGTGGCTGATCATGCACTGATCACGTGACTGATCATGCACTGATCACGTGACTGATCATGCACTGATCACGTGGCTATCATGCACTGATCACGTGGCTGATCATGCACTGATCACGTGCCTGATCATGCACTATCACATGACTGATCATGCACTGATCACGTGACTGATCATGCACTGATCACGTGGCTATCATGCACTACTCACGTGGCTGATCATGCAATGATCACGTAGCTACCATGTACTGGTCACGTGACTGATCATACACCCATCAGGTGACTGATCATGCACTGATCACGTGGCTGATCATGCACTGATCACGTGCCTGATCATGCACTGATCACGTGACTGATCATGCACTGATCACATGGCTATCATGCACTGATCACGTGGCTGATCATGCACTGATCACGTGGCTGATCATGCACTGATACCGTGACTGAGCATGGACTGATCACATGACTATCATGTAGTGATCACGTGACTTAATGGCGCTGATCATGTGACTGATCATGCGCTGATCATGTTTGCTATCATACACTGATCATGTGCCTCTGGAGGCAATAAACAAAGAGCTGAGTAGGCACGAATCAAACAGTCAGCAGGCAATAATCATGGAACTCAGGTGTGAGGAATCATGCTGCTCAGCTGGCAATAATCAAGCAGCTGAGCAGGCAGGAATTACGCAGCACAGCTGGCAATTGTCAAGCAGATGACAGGCAGGAATCGTGCAGCTCAGCTGGCAATTGTCAAGCAGATGAGCAGACAGTAATCACGCAGCTCAGCAGGCCCTGATCACGTGACTGAGCATGCACTGTTCACGTGGCTGATCATACACTGATCACGTGATGATCATGCACTGATCACTTGGATATCATGCACTGATCACGTGGCTGATCATACACTGTTCACGTGTCTGACCATGCACTGATCACGTGGCTGATCATACACTGCTCACGTAACTGATCATGCACTGATCACGTGGCTGAACATGCACTGTTCACGTGGCTGATCACACACCTGTCACGTGACATATCATGCACTGATCACGTGGCACTCATGCACTGATCACGTGGCTGATCATACTCTGCTCACGTAACTGATCATGCACACATCACGTGGCTATCATGCACTGCTCACGTGGCTCGTCATGGAATGATCACGTAGCAACCATGTACTGGTCACGTGACTGATCATGCACTGATCACGTAATTGATCATGCACTGATCACGTGGATGATCATGCACTGATCACGTGGCTGATCACACTGATCACGTGACTGATCATGCACTGATCACGTGGCTGATCATGCACTGATCACGTGGCTATCATGCACTGATCACGTGGCTATCATGCACTGATCACGTGGCTGATCATGCACTGATCACGTGGCTATCATGCACTGATCACGTGACTGATCATGCACTGATCACGTAATTGATCATGCACTGATCACGTGGCTCATCATGCACTGATCACGTGGCTGATCACACACGATCACGTGACTGATCATGCACTGATCACGTGACTGATCATGCACTGATCACGTGGCTATCATGCACTGATCACGTGGATATCATGCACTGATCACGTGGCTGATCACACACGATCACGTGACTGATCATGCACTGATCACGTGGCTATCATGCACTGATCACGTGGCTATCATGCACTGATCACGTGGCTGATCATGCACTGATCACGTAGCTATCATGCACTGATCACGTGGCTGATCATGCACTGATCACGTAACTGATCATGCACTGATCACGTGACTGATCATGCACTGATCACGTGACTGATCATGCACTGATCACGTGACTGATCATGCACTGATCACGTGGCTGATCATGCACTGATCACGTGACTATCATGCACTGATCACGTGGCATCATGCACTGATCACGTGGCTGATCATGCACTGATCACGTGACTGATCATGCACTGATCACGTGGCTATCATGCACTGATCACGTGGCTGATCATGCAATGATCACGTAGCTACCATGTACTGGTCACGTGACTGATCATGCACTGATCACGTGACTGATCATGCACTGATCACGTGGCTGATCATGCACTGATCACGTGGCTGATCACACATGATCACGTGACTGATCATGCACTGATCACGTGACTGATCATGCACTGATCACGTGGCTATCATGCACTGATCACGTGGCTATCATGCACTGATCACGTGGCTGATCATGCATGATCACGCAGCTACCATGCACTGATCACATGACTGATCATGCACTGATCACATGACTGATCATGCACTGATCACGTGGCTTATCATGCACTGATCATGTGACTGATCATGCTGATCATGTTTGGTGTCATACACTGATCATGTGCCTCTGGAGGCAATGAACATAGAGCTGAGTAGGCACGAATCAGTCAGCAGGCAATAATCATGGAACTCAGCTCTGAGAAATCATGCTGCTCAGCTGGCAATAATCAAGTAGATGAGCAGGCAGGAATTACGCAGCACAGCTGGCAATTGTCAAGCAGATGACAGGCAGGAATCGTGCAGCTCAGCTGGCAATTGTCAAGCAGATGAGCAGACAGTAATCACGCAGCTCAGCAGGCCCTGATCACGTGACTGAGCATGCACTGTTCACGTGGCTGATCATACACTGATCACGTGACTGATCATGCACTGATCACGTGACTGATCATGCACTGATCACGTGGCTATCATGCACTGATCACGTGGCTGATCATGCACTGATCACGTGGCTGATCATGCACTGATCACGTGGCTGATCATGCACTGATCACGTGACTGATCATGCACTGATCACGTGGCTGATCATGCACTGATCACGTGGCTATCATGCACTGATCACGTGGCTGATCATGCACTGATCACGTAGCTACCATGTACTGGTCACGTGACTGATCATGCACTGATCACGTGACTGATCATGCACTGATCACGTGGCTATCATGCACTGATCACGTGGCTGATCATGCACTGATCACGTAGCTACCATGTACTGATCACGTGACTGATCATGCACTGATCACGTGACTGATCATGCACTGATCACGTGACTGATCATGCACTGATCACGTGGCTGATCATGCACTGATCACGTGGCTGATCATGCACTGATCACGTGACTGATCATGCACTGATCACGTGGCTGATCATGCACTGATCACGTGACTGATCATGCACTGATCACATGACTGATCATGCACTGATCACGTGACTGATCATGCACTGATCACGTGGCTATCATGCACTACTCACGTGGCTGATCATGCAATGATCATGTAGCTACCATGTACTGTCACGTGACTGATCATACACCCATCAGGTGACTGATCATGCACTGATCACGTGGCTGATCATGCACTGATCACCTGCCTGATCATGCACTGATCACGTGACTGATCATGCACTGATCACATGGCTATCATGAACTGATCACGTGGCTGATCATGCACTGATCACGTGGCTGATCATGCACTGATACCGTGACTGAGCATGGACTGATCACATGACTATCATGTAGTGATCACGTGACTTAATGGCGCTGATCATGTGACTGATCATGCGCTGATCATGTTTGCTATCATACACTGATCATGTGCCTCTGGAGGCAATAAACAAAGAGCTGAGTAGGCACGAATCAAACAGTCAGCAGGCAATAATCATGGAACTCAGGTGTGAGGAATCATGCTGCTCAGCTGGCAATAATCAAGCAGCTGAGCAGGCAGGAATTACGCAGCACAGCTGGCAATTGTCAAGCAGATGACAGGCAGGAATCATGCAGCTCAGCTGGCAATTGTCAAGCAGATGAGCAGACAGTAATCACGCAGCTCAGCAGGCCCTGATCACGTGACTGAGCATGCACTGTTCACGTGGCTGATCATACACTGATCACGTGATGATCATGCACTGATCACGTGGCTATCATGCACTGATCACGTGGCTGATCATACACTGATCACGTGTCTGATCATGCACTGATCACGTGGCTGATCATGCACTGATCACGTGACTGATCATGCACTGATCACGTGGCTATCATGCACTGATCACGTGGCTGATCATGCACTGATCACGTGGCTATCATGCACTGTCACGTGACTGATCATGCACTGATCACGTGACTGATCATGCACTGATCACGTGGCTGATCATACACTGCTCACGTAACTGATCATGCACTGATCACGTGGCTATCATGCACTGATCACGTGGCTGATCATGCACTGATCACGTGGCTGATCACACACTGTCACGTGACTGATCATGCACTGATCACGTGGCACTCATGCACTGATCACGTGGCTGATCATACACTGATCACGTGACTGATCATGCACTGATCACGTGGCTATCATGCACTGCTCACGTGGCTGATCATGAATGATCACGTAGCTACCATATACTGGTCACGTGACTGATCATGCACTGATCACGTCAATGATCATGCACTGATCACGTGACTGATCATGCACTGATCACGTGACTGATCATGCACTGATCACGTGGCTATCATGCACTGATCACGTGGCTGATCATGCACTGATCACGTAGCAACCATGTACTGATCACGTGACTGATCATGCACTGATCACGTAATTGATCATGCACTGATCACGTGGCTCATCATGCACTGATCACGTGGCTGATCACACTGATCACGTGACTGATCATGCACTGATCACGTGGCTGATCATGCACTGATCACGTGGCTATCATGCACTGATCACGTGGCTATCATGCACTGATCACGTGGCTGATCATGCACTGATCACGTGACTATCATGCACTGATCACGTGACTGATCATGCACTGATCACGAATTGATCATGCACTGATCACGTGGCTGATCATGCACTGATCACGTGGCTGATCACACACTGATCACGTGACTGATCATGCACTGATCACGTGACTGATCATGCACTGATCACGTGGCTATCATGCACTGATCACGTGGATATCATGCACTGATCACGTGGCTGATCACACACTATCACGTGACTGATCATGCACTGATCACGTGGCTATCATGCACTGATCACGTGGCTATCATGCACTGATCACGTGGCTGATCATGCACTGATCACGTAGCTATCATGCACTGATCACGTGGCTGATCATGCACTGATCACGTGATTGATCATGCACTGATCACGTGACTGATCATGCACTGATCACGTGACTGATCATGCACTGATCACGTGACTGATCATGCACTGATCACGTGGCTGATCATGCACTGATCACGTGACTATCATGCACTGATCACGTGGCACTCATGCACTGATCACGTGGCTGATCATGCACTGATCACGTGACTGATCATGCACTGATCACGTGGCTATCATGCACTGATCACGTGGCTGATCATGCAATGATCACGTAGCTACCATGTACTGGTCACGTGACTGATCATGCACTGATCACGTGACTGATCATGCACTGATCACGTGGCTGATCATGCACTGATCACGTGGCTGATCACACATGATCACGTGACTGATCATGCACTGATCACGTGACTGATCATGCACTGATCACGTGGCTGATCATGCACTGATCACGTGGCTATCATGCACTGATCACGTGGCTGATCATGCATGATCACGCAGCTACCATGCACTGATCACGTGACTGATCATGCACTGATCACATGACTGATCATGCACTGATCACGTGGCTTATCATGCACTGATCATGTGACTGATCATGTGCTGATCATGTTTGGTATCATACACTGATCATGTGCCTCTGGAGGCAATGAACAAAGAGCTGAGTAGGCACGAATCAGTCAGCAGGCAATAATCATGGAACTCAGCTGTGAGAAATCATGCTGCTCAGCTGGCAATAATCAAGCAGCTGAGCAGGCAGGAATTACGCAGCACAGCTGGCAATTGTCAAGCAGATGACAGGCAGGAATCGTGCAGCTCAGCTGGCAATTGTCAAGCAGATGAGCAGACAGTAATCACGCAGCTCAGCAGGCCCTGATCACGTGACTGAGCATGCACTGTTCACGTGGCTGATCATACACTGATCACGTGACTGATCATGCACTGATCACGTGACTGATCATGCACTGATCACGTGGCTATCATGCACTGATCACGTGGCTGATCATGCACTGATCACGTGGCTGATCATGCACTGATCACGTGGCTGATCATGCACTGATCACGTGACTGATCATGCACTGATCACGTGGCTGATCATGCACTGATCACGTGGCTATCATGCACTGATCACGTGGCTGATCATGCACTGATCACGCAGCTACCATGTACTGATCACGTGACTGATCATGCACTGATCACGTGACTGATCATGCACTGATCACGTGGCTATCATGCACTGATCACGTGGCTGATCATGCACTGATCACGTAGCTACCATGTACACACGTGACTGATCATGCACTGATCACGTGACTGATCATGCACTGATCACGTGGCTGATCATGCACTGATCACGTGGCTGATCATGCACTGATCACGTGGCTGATCATGCACTGATCACGTGACTGATCATGCACTGATCACGTGGCTGATCATGCACTGATCACGTGACTGATCATGCACTGATCACATGACTGATCATGCACTGATCACGTGACTGATCATGCACTGATCACGTGGCTATCATGCACTACTCACGTGGCTGATCATGCAATGATCATGTAGCTACCATGTACTGTCACGTGACTGATCATACACCCATCAGGTGACTGATCATGCACTGATCACGTGGCTGATCATGCACTGATCACGTGCCTGATCATGCACTGATCACGTGACTGATCATGCACTGATCACGTGGCTATCATGCACTGATCACGTGGCTGATCATGCACTGATCACGTGGCTGATCATGCACTGATACCGTGACTGAGCATGGACTGATCACATGACTATCATGTAGTGATCACGTGACTTAATGGCGCTGATCATGTGACTGATCATGCGCTGATCATGTTTGCTATCATACACTGATCATGTGCCTCTGGAGGCAATAAACAAAGAGCTGAGTAGGCACGAATCAAACAGTCAGCAGGCAATAATCATGGAACTCAGGTGTGAGGAATCATGCTGCTCAGCTGGCAATAATCAAGCAGCTGAGCAGGCAGGAATTACGCAGCACAGCTGGCAATTGTCAAGCAGATGACAGGCAGGAATCATGCAGCTCAGCTGGCAATTGTCAAGCAGATGAGCAGACAGTAATCACGCAGCTCAGCAGGCCCTGATCACGTGACTGAGCATGCACTGTTCACGTGGCTGATCATACACTGATCACGTGATGATCATGCACTGATCACGTGGCTATCATGCACTGATCACGTGGCTGATCATACACTGATCACGTGACTGATCATGCACTGATCACGTGACTGATCATGCACTGATCACGTGACTGATCATGCACTGATCACGTGGCTATCATGCACTGATCACGTGGCTGATCATGCACTGATCACGTGGCTATCATGCACTGTCACGTGACTGATCATGCACTGATCACGTGACTGATCATGCACTGATCACGTGGCTGATCATACACTGCTCACGTAACTGATCATGCACTGATCACGTGGCTATCATGCACTGATCACGTGGCTGATCATGCACTGATCACGTGGCTGATCATACACTGTCACGTGACTGATCATGCACTGATCACGTGGCACTCATGCACTGATCACGTGGCTGATCATACACTGATCACGTGACTGATCATGCACTGATCACGTGGCTATCATGCACTGCTCACGTGGCTGATCATGCATGATCACGTAGCTACCATGCACTGGTCACGTGACTGATCATGCACTGATCACGTGAATGATCATGCACTGATCACGTGACTGATCATGCACTGATCACGTGACTGATCATGCACTGATCACGTGGCTATCATGCACTGATCACGTGGCTGATCATGCACTGATCACGTAGCTACCATGCACTGATCACGTGACTGATCATGCACTGATCACGTAATTGATCATGCACTGATCACGTGGCTGATCATGCACTGATCACGTGGCTGATCACACATGATCACGTGACTGATCATGCACTGATCACGTGGCTATCATGCACTGATCACGTGGCTGATCATGCACTGATCACGTAGCTACCATGTACTGGTCACGTGACTGATCATGCACTGATCACGTAATTGATCATGCACTGATCACGTGGCTGATCATGCACTGATCACGTGGCTGATCACACACGTATCACATGACTGATCATGCACTGATCACGTGACTATCATGCACTGATCACGTGGCTATCATGCACTGATCACGTGGATATCATGCACTGATCACGTGGCTGATCATGCACTATCACGTGACTGATCATGCACTGATCACGTGGCTATCATGCACTGATCACGTGGCTATCATGCACTGATCACGTGGCTGATCATGCAATGATCACGTAGCTATCATGCACTGATCACGTGACTGATCATGCACTGATCACGTGACTGATCATGCACTGATCACGTGACTGATCATGCACTGATCACGTGACTGATCATGCACTGATCACGTGGCTATCATGCACTGATCACGTGGCTGATCATGCACTGATCACGTGACTGATCATGCACTGATCACGTGGTATCATGCACTGATCACGTGACTGATCATGCACTGATCACGTGACTGATCATGCACTGATCACGTGGCTATCATGCACTGATCACGTGACTGATCATGCACTGATCACATGACTGATCATGCACTGATCACGTGGCTTATCATGCACTGATCATGTGACTGATCATGCGCTGATCATGTTTGCTATCATACACTGATCATGTGCCTCTGGAGGCAATGAACAAAGAGCTGAGTAGGCACGAATCAGTCAGCAGGCAATAATCATGGAACTCAGCTGTGAGGAATCATGCTGCTCAGCTGGCAATAATCAAGCAGCTGAGCAGGCAGGAATTACGCAGCACAGCTGGCAATTGTCAAGCAGATGACAGGCAGGAATCGTGCAGCTCAGCTGGCAATTGTCAAGCAGATGAGCAGACAGTAATCACGCAGCTCAGCAGGCCCTGATCACGTGACTGAGCATGCACTGTTCACGTGGCTGATCATACACTGATCACGTGACTGATCATGCACTGATCACGTGACTGATCATGCACTGATCACGTGGCTGATCATGCACTGATCACGTGGCTGACATGCACTGATCACGTGGCTGATCATGCACTGATCACGTGGCTGATCATGCACTGATCACGTGGACTGATCATGCACTGATCACGTGGCTGATCATGCACTGATCACGTGGCTATCATGCACTGATCACGTGGCTGATCATGCATGATCACGCAGCTACCATGCACTGATCACGTGACTGATCATGCACTGATCACGTGACTGATCATGCACTGATCACGTGGCTATCATGCACTGATCACGTGGCTGATCATGCAATGATCACGTAGCTACCATGTACTGGTCACGTGACTGATCATGCACTGATCACGTGACTGATCATGCACTGATCACGTGACTGATCATGCACTGATCACGTGGCTGATCATGCACTGATCACGTGGCTGATCATGCACTGATCACGTGGCTGATCATGCACTGATCACGTGACTGATCATGCACTGATCACGTGACTGATCATGCACTGATCACGTGACTGATCATGCACTGATCACGTGACTGATCATGCACTGATCACGTGGCTATCATGCACTGATCACGTGGCTGATCATGCACTGATCACGTGGCTGATCATGCACTGATCACGTGACTGATCATGCACTGATCACGTGACTGATCATGCACTGATCACGTGGCTATCATGCACTGATCACGTGGCTGATCATGCAATGATCACGTAGCTACCATGTACTGGTCACGTGACTGATCATGCACTGATCACGTGATGATCATGCACTGATCACGTGGCTGATCATGCACTGACACGTGGCTGATCATGCACTGATCACGTGACTGATCATGCACTGATCACGTGCTATCATGCACTGATCACGTGGCTGATCATGCACTGATCACGTGGCTGATCATGCACTGATCACGAGACTGATCATGCACTGATCACGTCTATATCATGCACTGATCACATGACTGCCCATGCACTGATCACGTGGATGATCATACACTAATCATGTGACAGATCATGCACTGATCACGTGGCTGATCATGCACTGATACCGTGACTGAGCATGGACTGATCACATGACTATCATGTAGTGATCACGTGACTTAATGGCGCTGATCATGTGACTGATCATGCGCTGATCATGTTTGCTATCATACACTGATCATGTGCCTCTGGAGGCAATAAACAAAGAGCTGAGTAGGCACGAATCAAACAGTCAGCAGGCAATAATCATGGAACTCAGGTGTGAGGAATCATGCTGCTCAGCTGGCAATAATCAAGCAGCTGAGCAGGCAGGAATTACGCAGCACAGCTGGCAATTGTCAAGCAGATGACAGGCAGGAATCGTGCAGCTCAGCTGGCAATTGTCAAGCAGATGAGCAGACAGTAATCACGCAGCTCAGCAGGCCCTGATCACGTGACTGAGCATGCACTGTTCACGTGGCTGATCATACACTGATCACGTGATGATCATGCACTGATCACTTGGATATCATGCACTGATCACGTGGCTGATCATACACTGTTCACGTGTCTGACCATGCACTGATCACGTGGCTGATCATACACTGCTCACGTAACTGATCATGCACTGATCACGTGGCTATCATGCACTGATCACGTGGCTGAACATGCACTGTTCACGTGGCTGATCACACACCTGTCACGTGACATATCATGCACTGATCACGTGGCACTCATGCACTGATCACGTGGCTGATCATACTCTGCTCACGTAACTCATGCACACATCACGTGGCTATCATGCACTGCTCACGTGGCTCGTCATGGAATGATCACGTAGCTACCATATACTGGCACGTGACTGATCATGCACTGATCACGTAATGATCATGCACTGATCACGTGACTGATCATGCACTGATCACGTGACTGATCATGCACTGATCACGTGGCTGATCATGCACTGATCACGTGGCTGATCATGCACTGATCACGTAACTGATCATGCACTGATCACGTGGCTGATCATGCACTGATCACGTGGCTGATCATGCACTGATCACGTGGCTGATCACACACTGTCACGTGACTATCATGCACTGATCACGTGGCACTCATGCACTGATCACGTGGCTGATCATACACTGATCACGTAACTCATGCACTGATCACGTGGCTATCATGCACTGATCACGTGGCTGTCATGCAATGATCACGTAGCTACCATATACTGATCACGTGACTGATCATGCACTGATCACGTAAATGATCATGCACTGATCACGTGACTGATCATGCACTGATCACGTGACTGATCATGCACTGATCACGTGGCTATCATGCACTGCTCACGTGGCTGATCATGCACGATCACGTAGCAACCATGTACTGGTCACGTGACTGATCATGCACTGATCACGTAATTGATCATGCACTGATCACGTGGCTCATCATGCACTGATCACGTGGCTGATCACACATGATCACGTGACTGATCATGCACTGATCACGTGGCTCTCATGCACTGATCACGTGGCTGTCATGCACTGATCACGTGGATATCATGCACTGATCACGTGGCTGATCACACACGTATCACATGACTGATCATGCACTGATCACGTGGCTATCATGCACTGATCACGTGGCTATCATGCACTGATCACGTGGCTGATCATGCAATGATCACGTAGCTACCATGTACTGATCACGTGACTGATCATGCACTGATCACGTAATTGATCATGCACTGATCACGTGGCTGATCATGCACTGATCACGTGGCTGATCATGCACTGATCACGTGACTGATCATGCACTGATCACGTGGCTGATCATGCACTGATCACGTGACTGATCATGCACTGATCACGTGATTGATCATGCACTGATCACGTGGCTGATCATGCACTGATCACGTGGCTGATCATGCACTGATCACGTGACTGATCATGCACTGATCACGTGGCTATCATGCACTGATCACGTGGCTGATCATGCCATGATCACGCAGCTACCATGTACTGGTCACATGACTGATCATGCACTGATCACGTGACTGATCATGCAGTGATCACGTGGCTATCATGCACTACTCACGTGGCTGATCATGCAATGATCATGTAGCTACCATGTACAGGTCACGTGAATGATCATACACCCATCAGGTGACTGATCATGCACTGATCACGTGGCTATCATGCACTGATCACGAGACTGATCATGCACTGATCACGTCTATATCATGCACTGATCACATGACTGCCCATGCACTGATCACGTGGATGATCATACACTAATCATGTGACAGATCATGCACTGATCACGTGGCTGATCATGCACTGATACCGTGACTGAGCATGGACTGATCACATGACTATCATGTAGTGATCACGTGACTTAATGGCGCTGATCATGTGACTGATCATGCGCTGATCATGTTTGCTATCATACACTGATCATGTGCCTCTGGAGGCAATAAACAAAGAGCTGAGTAGGCACGAATCAAACAGTCAGCAGGCAATAATCATGGAACTCAGGTGTGAGGAATCATGCTGCTCAGCTGGCAATAATCAAGCAGCTGAGCAGGCAGGAATTACGCAGCACAGCTGGCAATTGTCAAGCAGATGACAGGCAGGAATCGTGCAGCTCAGCTGGCAATTGTCAAGCAGATGAGCAGACAGTAATCACGCAGCTCAGCAGGCCCAGATCACGTGACTGAGCATGCACTGTTCACGTGGCTGATCATACACTGATCACGTGATTGATCATGCACTGATCACTTGGATATCATGCACTGATCACGTGGCTGATCATACACTGTTCACGTGTCTGACCATGCACTGATCACGTGGCTGATCATACACTGCTCACGTAACTGATCATGCACTGATCACGTGGCTATCATGCACTGATCACGTGGCTGAACATGCACTGTTCACGTGGCTGATCACACACCTGTCACGTGACATATCATGCACTGATCACGTGGCACTCATGCACTGATCACGTGGCTGATCATACTCTGCTCACGTAACTGATCATGCACACATCACGTGGCTATCATGCACTGCTCACGTGGCTCGTCATGGAATGATCACGTAGCTACCATATACTGGTCACGTGACTGATCATGCACTGATCACGTAAATGATCATGCACTGATCACGTGACTGATCATGCACTGATCACGTGACTGATCATGCACTGATCACGTGGCTGATCATGCACTGATC
Organism: Bos javanicus; assembly: GCF_032452875.1. Lineage (NCBI taxonomy): Eukaryota > Metazoa > Chordata > Mammalia > Artiodactyla > Bovidae > Bos > Bos javanicus. The sequence goes on from NW_026893822.1 coordinate 217,682, forward strand.
ACGTGGCTGATCATGCACTGATCACGTAGCTACCATGCACTGATCACGTGACTGATCATGCACTGATCACGTGGCTATCATGCACTGATCACGTGGCTGATCATGCACTGATCACGCAGCTATCATGCACTGATCACGTGACTGATCATGCACTGATCACGTGGCTGATCATGCACTGATCACGTGGCTGATCATGTCACGTGGCTGATCATGCACTGATCACGTGGCTGATCATGCACTGATCACGTGGCTGATCATGCACTGATCACGTGACTGATCATGCACTGATCACGTGGCTGATCATGCACTGATCACGTGACTGATCATGCACTGATCACGTGGCTATCATGCACTGATCACGTGGCTGATCATGCACTGATCACGTGACTGATCATGCACTGATCACGTGGCTGATCATGCACTGATCACGTGACTGATCATGCACTGATCACGTGGCTGATCATGCACTGATCACGTGGCTATCATGCACTGATCACGTGGCTGATCATGCACTGATCACGTAGCTACCATATACTGGTCACGTGACTGATCATGCACTGATCACGTAAATGATCATGCACTGATCACGTGACTGATCATGCACTGATCACGTGACTGATCATGCACTGATCACGTGGCTATCATGCACTGATCACGTGGCTGATCATGCACGATCACGTAGCAACCATGTACTGATCACGTGACTGATCATGCACTGATCACGTAATTGATCATGCACTGATCACGTGGCTGATCATGCACTGATCACGTGGCTGATCACACATGATCACGTGACTGATCATGCACTGATCACGTGGCTATCATGCACTGATCACGTGGCTGATCATGCACTGATCACGTGGATATCATGCACTGATCACGTGGCTGATCACACACGTATCACGTGACTGATCATGCACTGATCACGTGGCTATCATGCACTGATCACGTGGCTATCATGCACTGATCACGTGGCTGATCATGCACTGATCACGTAGCTACCATGCACTGATCACGTGACTGATCATGCACTGATCACGTGATTGATCATGCACTGATCACGTGGCTGATCATGCACTGATCACGTGGCTGATCATGCACTGATCACGTGACTGATCATGCACTGATCACGTGACTGATCATGCACTGATCACGTGGCTATCATGCACTGATCACGTGGCTGATCATGCACTGATCACGTGACTGATCATGCACTGATCACGTGGCTGATCATGCACTGATCACGTGACTGATCATGCACTGATCACGTGACTGATCATGCACTGATCACGTGGCTATCATGCACTGATCACGTGGCTGATCATGCATGATCACGCAGCTACCATGTACTGGTCACATGACTGATCATGCACTGATCACGTGACTGATCATGCACTGATCACGTGGCTATCATGCACTATCACGTGGCTGATCATGCAATGATCATGTAGCTACCATGTACAGGTCACGTGAATGATCATACACTGATCACGTGACTGATCATGCACTGATCACGTGGCTATCATGCACTGATCACGTGACTGATCATGCACTGATCACGTCTATATCATGCACTGATCACATGACTGATCATGCACTGATCACGTGGCTGATCATACACTGATCACGTGTCTGATCATGCACTGATCACGTGGCTGATCATGCACTGATCACGTAACTGATCATGCACTGATCACGTGGCTATCATGCACTGATCACGTGGCTGATCATGCACTGATCACGTGGCTGATCACACACTGTCACGTGACATATCATGCACTGATCACGTGGCACTCATGCACTGATCACGTGGCTGATCATACTCTGCTCACGTAACTCATGCACACATCACGTGGCTATCATGCACTGCTCACGTGGCTGTCATGGAATGATCACGTAGCAACCATATACTGATCACGTGACTGATCATGCACTGATCACGTAAATGATCATGCACTGTTCACGTGACTGATCATGCACTGATCACGTGACTGATCATGCACTGATCACGTGGCTATCATGCACTGCTCACGTGGCTGATCATGCACGATCACGTAGCAACCATGTACTGGTCACGTGACTGATCATGCACTGATCACGTAATTGATCATGCACTGATCACGTGGCTCATCATGCACTGATCACGTGGCTGATCACACATGATCACGTGACTGATCATGCACTGATCACGTGGCTCTCATGCACTGATCACGTGGCTGTCATGCACTGATCACGTGGATATCATGCACTGATCACGTGGCTGATCACACACGTATCACATGACTGATCATGCACTGATCACGTGGCTATCATGCACTGATCACGTGGCTATCATGCACTGATCACGTGGCTGATCATGCAATGATCACGTAGCTACCATGTACTGGTCACGTGACTGATCATGCACTGATCACGTAATTGATCATGCACTGATCACGTGGCTGATCATGCACTGATCACGTGGCTGATCATGCACTGATCACGTAACTGATCATGCACTGATCACGTGACTGATCATGCACTGATCACGTGGCTATCATGCACTGATCACGTGGCTGACATACACTGATCACGTGCCTGATCATGCACTGATCACGTGGCTGATCATGCACTGATCACGTGACTGATCATGCACTGATCACGTGTCTGATCATGCACTGATCACGTGGCTATCATGCACTGCTCACGTGGCTGATCATGCCATGATCACGCAGCTACCATGTACTGGTCACATGACTGATCATGCACTGATCACGTGACTGATCATGCAGTGATCACGTGGCTATCATGCACTACTCACGTGGCTGATCATGCAATGATCATGTAGCTACCATGTACAGGTCACGTGAATGATCATACACCCATCAGGTGACTGATCATGCACTGATCACGTGGCTATCATGCACTGATCACGAGACTGATCATGCACTGATCACGTCTATATCATGCACTGATCACATGACTGCCCATGCACTGATCACGTGGATGATCATACACTAATCTTGTGACAGATCATGCACTGATCACGTGGCTGATCATGCACTGATACCGTGACTGAGCATGGACTGATCACATGACTATCATGTAGTGATCACGTGACTTAATGGCGCTGATCATGTGACTGATCATGCGCTGATCATGTTTGCTATCATACACTGATCATGTGCCTCTGGAGGCAATAAACAAAGAGCTGAGTAGGCACGAATCAAACAGTCAGCAGGCAATAATCATGGAACTCAGGTGTGAGGAATCATGCTGCTCAGCTGGCAATAATCAAGCAGCTGAGCAGGCAGGAATTACGCAGCACAGCTGGCAATTGTCAAGCAGATGACAGGCAGGAATCGTGCAGCTCAGCTGGCAATTGTCAAGCAGATGAGCAGACAGTAATCACGCAGCTCAGCAGGCCCAGATCACGTGACTGAGCATGCACTGTTCACGTGGCTGATCATACACTGATCACGTGATGATCATGCACTGATCACTTGGATATCATGCACTGATCACGTGGCTGATCATACACTGTTCACGTGTCTGACCATGCACTGATCACGTGGCTGATCATACACTGCTCACGTAACTGATCATGCACTGATCACGTGGCATCATGCACTGATCACGTGGCTGATCATGCACTGATCACGTGGCTGATCATGCACACATCACGTGACTATCATGCACTGATCACGTGGCTGTCATGCACTGATCACGTGGCTATCATATACTGGTCACGTGACTGATCATGCACTGATCACGTGGCTGATCATGCACTGATCACGTGACTGATCATGCACTGATCACGTGACTGATCATGCACTGATCACGTGGCTGATCATGCACTGATCACGTGGCTGATCATGCACTGATCACGTGGCTGATCATGCACTGATCACGTGGCTGATCATGCACTGATCACGTGACTGATCATGCACTGATCACGTGACTGATCATGCACTGATCACGTGGCTATCATGCACTGATCACGTGACTGATCATGCACTGATCACGTGACTGATCATGCACTGATCACGTGACTGATCATGCACTGATCACGTGACTGATCATGCACTGATCACGTGGCTGATCATGCACTGATCACGTGGCTGATCATGCACTGATCACGTGACTGATCATGCACTGATCACGTGATGATCATGCACTGATCACGTGGCTATCATGCACTGATCACGTGGCTGATCATGCACTGATCACGTGACTGATCATGCACTGATCACGTGGCTATCATGCACTGATCACGTGGCTATCATGCACTGATCACGTGGCTGATCATGCACTGATCACGTGACTGATCATGCACTGATCACGTGGCTATCATGCACTGATCACGTGACTGATCATGCACTGATCACGTGGCTGATCATGCACTGATCACGTGACTGATCATGCACTGATCACGTGACTGATCATGCACTGATCACGTGACTGATCATGCACTGATCACGTGACTGATCATGCACTGATCACGTGGCTATCATGCACTGATCACGTGGCTGATCATGCACTGATCACGTAGCTATCATGCACTGATCACGTGACTGATCATGCACTGATCACGTGATTGATCATGCACTGATCACGTGGCTGATCATGCACTGATCACGTGGCTGATCATGCACTGATCACGTGACTGATCATGCACTGATCACGTGACTGATCATGCACTGATCACGTGGCTATCATGCACTGATCACGTGGCTGATCATGCACTGATCACGTGCCTGATCATGCACTGATCACATGACTGATCATGCACTGATCACGTGACTGATCATGCACTGATCACGTGGCTATCATGCACTGATCACGTGGCTGATCATGCAATGATCACGTAGCTACCATGCACTGGTCACGTGACTGATCATGCACTGATCACGTGACTGATCATGCACTGATCACGTGGCTATCATGCACTGATCACGTGGCTGATCATGCACTGATCACGTGATGATCATGCACTGATCACGTGGATATCATGCACTGATCACGTGGCTGATCATGCACTGATCACGTGTCTGATCATGCACTGATCACGTGGCTGATCATGCACTGATCACGTGACTGATCATGCACTGATCACGTGGCTATCATGCACTGATCACGTGGCTGATCATGCACTGATCACGTGGCTGATCACACACTGTCACGTGACTATCATGCACTGATCACGTGGCACTCATGCACTGATCACGTGGCTGATCATACACTGATCACGTGACTGATCATGCACTGATCACGTGGCTATCATGCACTGATCACGTGGCTGTCATGCAATGATCACGTAGCTACCATATACTGGTCACGTGACTGATCATGCACTGATCACGTAATTGATCATGCACTGATCACGTGACTGATCATGCACTGATCACGTGACTGATCATGCACTGATCACGTGACTGATCATGCACTGATCACGTGGCTGATCATGCACTGATCACGTAGCTATCATGCACTGATCACGTGACTGATCATGCACTGATCACGTGGCTATCATGCACTGATCACGTGGCTGATCATGCACTGATCACGCAGCTATCATGCACTGATCACGTGACTGATCATGCACTGATCACGTGACTGATCATGCACTGATCACGTGGCTGATCATGTCACGTGGCTGATCATGCACTGATCACGTGACTGATCATGCACTGATCACGTGGCTGATCATGCACTGATCACGTGACTGATCATGCACTGATCACGTGGCTGATCATGCACTGATCACGTGACTGATCATGCACTGATCACGTGGCTATCATGCACTGATCACGTGGCTGATCATGCACTGATCACGTGACTGATCATGCACTGATCACGTGGCTGATCATGCACTGATCACGTGACTGATCATGCACTGATCACGTGACTGATCATGCACTGATCACGTGGCTATCATGCACTGATCACGTGGCTGTCATGCAATGATCACGTAGCTACCATATACTGGTCACGTGACTGATCATGCACTGATCACGTGACTGATCATGCACTGATCACGTGACTGATCATGCACTGATCACGTGACTGATCATGCACTGATCACGTGGCTATCATGCACTGATCACGTGGCTGATCATGCACTGATCACGTAGCTAACATGCACTGATCACGTGACTGATCATGCACTGATCACGTAATTGATCATGCACTGATCACGTGGCTGATCATGCACTGATCACGTGGCTGATCACACATGATCACGTGACTGATCATGCACTGATCACGTGGCTATCATGCACTGATCACGTGGCTGATCATGCACTGATCACGTGGCTATCATGCACTGATCACGTGGCTGATCACACACGATCACGTGACTGATCATGCACTGATCACGTGGCTATCATGCACTGATCACGTGGCTATCATGCACTGATCACGTGGCTGATCATGCACTGATCACGTAGCTATCATGCACTGATCACGTGACTGATCATGCACTGATCACGTGACTGATCATGCACTGATCACGTGGCTGATCATGCACTGATCACGTGGCTGATCATGCACTGATCACGTGACTGATCATGCACTGATCACGTGACTGATCATGCACTGATCACGTGGCTATCATGCACTGATCACGTGGCTGATCATGCACTGATCACGTGACTGATCATGCACTGATCACGTGGCTGATCATGCACTGATCACGTGACTGATCATGCACTGATCACGTGACTGATCATGCACTGATCACGTGGCTATCATGCACTGATCACGTGGCTGATCATGCATGATCACGCAGCTACCATGTACTGGTCACATGACTGATCATGCACTGATCACGTGACTGATCATGCACTGATCACGTGGCTATCATGCACTACTCACGTGGCTGATCATGCAATGATCATGTAGCTACCATGTACAGGTCACGTGAATGATCATACACCCATCAGGTGACTGATCATGCACTGATCACGTGGCTATCATGCACTGATCACGTGACTGATCATGCACTGATCACGTCTATATCATGCACTGATCACATGACTGATCATGCACTGATCACGTGGCTGATCATACACTGATCACGTGACTGATCATGCACTGATCACGTGGCTGATCATGCACTGATCACGTGACTGATCATGCACTGATCACGTGGCTATCATGCACTGATCACGTGGCTGATCATGCACTGATCACGTGGCTGATCACACACTGTCACGTGACATATCATGCACTGATCACGTGGCACTCATGCACTGATCACGTGGCTGATCATACTCTGCTCACGTAACTCATGCACACATCACGTGGCTATCATGCACTGCTCACGTGGCTGTCATGGAATGATCACGTAGCAACCATATACTGATCACGTGACTGATCATGCAAAGATCACGTAAATGATCATGCACTGTTCACGTGACTGATCATGCACTGATCACGTGACTGATCATGCACTGATCACGTGGCTATCATGCACTGATCACGTGGCTGATCATGCACTGATCACGTAGCAACCATGTACTGGTCACGTGACTGATCATGCACTGATCACGTAATTGATCATGCACTGATCACGTGGCTCATCATGCACTGATCACGTGGCTGATCACACATGTATCACGTGACTGATCATGCACTGATCACGTGGCTATCATGCACTGATCACGTGGCTGTCATGCACTGATCACGTGGATATCATGCACTGATCACGTGGCTGATCACACACGTATCACATGACTGATCATGCACTGATCACGTGGCTATCATGCACTGATCACGTGGCTATCATGCACTGATCACGTGGCTGATCATGCAATGATCACGTAGCTACCATGTACTGATCACGTGACTGATCATGCACTGATCACGTAATTGATCATGCACTGATCACGTGGCTGATCATGCACTGATCACGTGGCTGATCATGCACTGATCACGTGACTGATCATGCACTGATCACGTGACTGATCATGCACTGATCACGTGGCTATCATGCACTGATCACGTGGCTGACATACACTGATCACGTGCCTGGTCATGCACTGATCACGTGGCTGATCATGCACTGATCACGTGACTGATCATGCACTGATCACGTGTCTGATCATGCACTGATCACGTGGCTATCATGCACTGCTCACGTGGCTGATCATGCCATGATCACGCAGCTACCATGTACTGGTCACATGACTGATCATGCACTGATCACGTGACTGATCATGCAGTGATCACGTGGCTATCATGCACTACTCACGTGGCTGATCATGCAATGATCATGTAGCTACCATGTACAGGTCACGTGAATGATCATACACCCATCAGGTGACTGATCATGCACTGATCACGTGGCTATCATGCACTGATCACGAGACTGATCATGCACTGATCACGTCTATATCATGCACTGATCACATGACTGCCCATGCACTGATCACGTGGATGATCATACACTAATCATGTGACAGATCATGCACTGATCACGTGGCTGATCATGCACTGATACCGTGACTGAGCATGGACTGATCACATGACTATCATGTAGTGATCACGTGACTTAATGGCGCTGATCATGTGACTGATCATGCGCTGATCATGTTTGCTATCATACACTGATCATGTGCCTCTGGAGGCAATAAACAAAGAGCTGAGTAGGCACGAATCAAACAGTCAGCAGGCAATAATCATGGAACTCAGGTGTGAGGAATCATGCTGCTCAGCTGGCAATAATCAAGCAGCTGAGCAGGCAGGAATTACGCAGCACAGCTGGCAATTGTCAAGCAGATGACAGGCAGGAATCGTGCAGCTCAGCTGGCAATTGTCAAGCAGATGAGCAGACAGTAATCACGCAGCTCAGCAGGCCCAGATCACGTGACTGAGCATGCACTGTTCACGTGGCTGATCATACACTGATCACGTGATGATCATGCACTGATCACTTGGATATCATGCACTGATCACGTGGCTGATCATACACTGTTCACGTGTCTGACCATGCACTGATCACGTGGCTGATCATACACTGCTCACGTAACTGATCATGCACTGATCACGTGGCTATCATGCACTGATCACGTGGCTGATCATGCACTGATCACGTGGCTGATCATGCACACATCACGTGACTATCATGCACTGATCACGTGGCTGTCATGCACTGATCACGTGGCTATCATATACTGGTCACGTGACTGATCATGCACTGATCACGTGGCTGATCATGCACTGATCACGTGACTGATCATGCACTGATCACGTGACTGATCATGCACTGATCACGTGGCTGATCATGCACTGATCACGTAACTGATCATGCACTGATCACGTGGCTGATCATGCACTGATCACGTGGCTGATCATGCACTGATCACGTGACTGATCATGCACTGATCACGTGACTGATCATGCACTGATCACGTGGCTATCATGCACTGATCACGTGACTGATCATGCACTGATCACGTGACTGATCATGCACTGATCACGTGACTGATCATGCACTGATCACGTGACTGATCATGCACTGATCACGTGACTGATCATGCACTGATCACGTGGCTGATCATGCACTGATCACGTGACTGATCATGCACTGATCACGTGATGATCATGCACTGATCACGTGGCTATCATGCACTGATCACGTGGCTGATCATGCACTGATCACGTGACTGATCATGCACTGATCACGTGGCTATCATGCACTGATCACGTGGCTATCATGCACTGATCACGTGGCTGATCATGCACTGATCACGTGACTGATCATGCACTGATCACGTGGCTATCATGCACTGATCACGTGACTGATCATGCACTGATCACGTGGCTGATCATGCACTGATCACGTGACTGATCATGCACTGATCACGTGACTGATCATGCACTGATCACGTGACTGATCATGCACTGATCACGTGACTGATCATGCACTGATCACGTGGCTATCATGCACTGATCACGTGGCTGATCATGCACTGATCACGTAGCTATCATGCACTGATCACGTGACTGATCATGCACTGATCACGTGACTGATCATGCACTGATCACGTGGCTGATCATGCACTGATCACGTGGCTGATCATGCACTGATCACGTGACTGATCATGCACTGATCACGTGACTGATCATGCACTGATCACGTGGCTATCATGCACTGATCACGTGGCTGATCATGCACTGATCACGTGCCTGATCATGCACTGATCACATGACTGATCATGCACTGATCACGTGACTGATCATGCACTGATCACGTGGCTATCATGCACTGATCACGTGGCTGATCATGCACTGATCACGTAGCTACCATGCACTGATCACGTGACTGATCATGCACTGATCACGTGACTGATCATGCACTGATCACGTGGCTATCATGCACTGATCACGTGGCTGATCATGCACTGATCACGTGATGATCATGCACTGATCACGTGGCTATCATGCACTGATCACGTGGCTGATCATGCACTGATCACGTGGCTGATCATGCACTGATCACGTGACTGATCATGCACTGATCACGTGGCTGATCATGCACTGATCACGTGGCTGATCATGCATGATCACGTGACTGATCATGCACTGATCACGTGGCTATCATGCACTGATCACGTGGCTGATCATGCACTGATCACGTGGCTATCATGCACTGATCACGTGGCTGATCATGCACTGATCACGTAGCTATCATGCACTGATCACGTGACTGATCATGCACTGATCACGTGGCTGATCATGCACTGATCACGTGGCTGATCATGCACTGATCACGTGACTGATCATGCACTGATCACGTGGCTATCATGCACTGATCACGTGGCTGATCATGCACTGATCACGTAGCTACCATGCACTGATCACGTGACTGATCATGCACTGATCACGTAACTGATCATGCACTGATCACGTGGCTGATCATGCACTGATCACGTGGCTGATCATGCACTGATCACGTGACTGATCATGCACTGATCACGTGGCTGATCATGCACTGATCACGTGACTGATCATGCACTGATCACGTGGCTGATCATGCACTGATCACGTGGCTATCATGCACTGATCACGTGGCTGATCATGCAATGATCACGTAGCTACCATATACTGGTCACGTGACTGATCATGCACTGATCACGTAACTGATCATGCACTGATCACGTGACTGATCATGCACTGATCACGTGACTGATCATGCACTGATCACGTGGCTATCATGCACTGCTCACGTGGCTGATCATGCAACGATCACGTAGCAACCATGTACTGATCACGTGACTGATCATGCACTGATCACGTAATTGATCATGCACTGATCACGTGGCTCATCATGCACTGATCACGTGGCTGATCACACATGATCACGTGACTGATCATGCACTGATCACGTGGCTATCATGCACTGATCACGTGGCTGATCATGCACTGATCACGTGGATATCATGCACTGATCACGTGGCTGATCACACACTATCACATGACTGATCATGCACTGATCACGTGGCTATCATGCACTGATCACGTGGCTATCATGCACTGATCACGTGGCTGATCATGCACTGATCACGTAGCTATCATGCACTGATCACGTGACTGATCATGCACTGATCACGTAATTGATCATGCACTGATCACGTGGCTGATCATGCACTGATCACGTGACTGATCATGCACTGATCACGTGACTGATCATGCACTGATCACGTGGCTATCATGCACTGATCACGTGGCTGATCATGCACTGATCACGTGCCTGATCATGCACTGATCACGTGGCTGATCATGCACTGATCACGTGACTGATCATGCACTGATCACGTGTCTGATCATGCACTGATCACGTGGCTATCATGCACTGATCACGTGGCTGATCATGCATGATCACGCAGCTACCATGTACTGATCACGTGACTGATCATGCACTGATCACGTGACTGATCATGCACTGATCACGTGGCTATCATGCACTATCACGTGGCTGATCATGCACTGATCATGTAGCTACCATGTACTGGTCACGTGAATGATCATGCACTGATCACGTGACTGATCATGCACTGATCACGTGGCTATCATGCACTGATCACGTGACTGATCATGCACTGATCACGTCTATATCATGCACTGATCAGTGACTGATCATGCACTGATCACGTGGCTGATCATGCACTGATCACGTGACTGATCATGCACTGATCACGTGGCTGATCATGCACTGATCACGTGACTGATCATGCACTGATCACGTGGCTATCATGCACTGATCACGTGGCTGATCATGCACTGATCACGTGGCTGATCATGCACTGATCACGTGACTGATCATGCACTGATCACGTGACTGATCATGCACTGATCACGTGGCTATCATGCACTGATCACGTGGCTGATCATGCACTGATCACGTGATGATCATGCACTGATCACGTGGATATCATGCACTGATCACGTGGCTGATCATGCACTGATCACGTGTCTGATCATGCACTGATCACGTGGCTGATCATGCACTGATCACGTGACTGATCATGCACTGATCACGTGGCTATCATGCACTGATCACGTGGCTGATCATGCACTGATCACGTGGCTGATCACACACTGTCACGTGACTATCATGCACTGATCACGTGGCACTCATGCACTGATCACGTGGCTGATCATACACTGATCACGTGACTGATCATGCACTGATCACGTGGCTATCATGCACTGATCACGTGGCTGTCATGCAATGATCACGTAGCTACCATGCACTGATCACGTGACTGATCATGCACTGATCACGTAACTGATCATGCACTGATCACGTGACTGATCATGCACTGATCACGTGACTGATCATGCACTGATCACGTGGCTATCATGCACTGATCACGTGGCTGATCATGCACTGATCACGTAGCAACCATGTACTGATCACGTGACTGATCATGCACTGATCACGTAATTGATCATGCACTGATCACGTGGCTCATCATGCACTGATCACGTGGCTGATCACACACGTATCACGTGACTGATCATGCACTGATCACGTGACTGATCATGCACTGATCACGTGGCTATCATGCACTGATCACGTGCTATCATGCACTGATCACGTGGCTGATCACACACGATCACGTGACTGATCATGCACTGATCACGTGGCTATCATGCACTGATCACGTGACTGATCATGCACTGATCACGTGACTGATCATGCACTGATCACGTGACTGATCATGCACTGATCACGTGGCTATCATGCACTGATCACGTGGCTGATCATGCACTGATCACGCAGCTACCATGCACTGATCACGTGACTGATCATGCACTGATCACAATTGATCATGCACTGATCACGTGGCTTATCATGCACTGATCATGTGACTGATCATGTGCTGATCATGTTTGGTGTCATACACTGATCATGTGCCTCTGGAGGCAATGAACATAGAGCTGAGTATGCACGAATCAGTCAGCAGGCTATAATCATGGAACTCAGCTCTGAGAAATCATGCTGCTCAGCTGGCAATAATCAAGTAGATGAGCAGGCAGGAATTACGCAGCACAGGTGGCAATTGTCAAGCAGATGACAGGCAGGAATCGTGCAGCTCAGCTGGCAATTGTCAAGCAGATGAGCAGACAGTAATCACGCAGCTCAGCAGGCCCTGATCACGTGACTGAGCATGCACTGTTCACGTGGCTGATCACACACTGATCACGTGACTGATCATGCACTGATCACGTGACTGATCATGCACTGATCACGTGGCTATCATGCACTGATCACGTGGCTGATCATGCACTGATCACGGGACTGATCATGCACTGATCACGGGCTATCATGCACTGACTACATGACTGATCATGCACTGATCACGTGGCTGATCATGCACTGATCACGTGACTGATCATGCACTGATCACGTGACTGATCATGCACTGATCACGTGGCTGATCATGCACTGATCACGTGGCTATCATGCACTGATCACGTGGCTGATCATGCACTGATCACGTGGCTATCATGCACTGATCACGTGACTGATCATGCACTGATCACGTGACTGATCATGCACTGATCACGTGGCTATCATGCACTGATCACGTGGCTGATCATGCATGATCACGCAGCTACCATGTACTGGTCACATGACTGATCATGCACTGATCACGTGACTGATCATGCACTGATCACGTGGCTATCATGCACTACTCACGTGGCTGATCATGCAATGATCATGTAGCTACCATGTACAGGTCACGTGAATGATCATACACCCATCAGGTGACTGATCATGCACTGATCACGTGGCTATCATGCACTGATCACGAGACTGATCATGCACTGATCACGTCTATATCATGCACTGATCACATGACTGCCCATGCACTGATCACGTGGATGATCATACACTAATCATGTGACAGATCATGCACTGATCACGTGGCTGATCATGCACTGATACCGTGACTGAGCATGGACTGATCACATGACTATCATGTAGTGATCACGTGACTTAATGGCGCTGATCATGTGACTGATCATGCACTGATCATGTTTGCTATCATACACTGATCATGTGCCTCTGGAGGCAATAAACAAAGAGCTGAGTAGGCACGAATCAAACAGTCAGCAGGCAATAATCATGGAACTCAGGTGTGAGGAATCATGCTGCTCAGCTGGCAATAATCAAGCAGCTGAGCAGGCAGGAATTACGCAGCACAGCTGGCAATTGTCAAGCAGATGACAGGCAGGAATCGTGCAGCTCAGCTGGCAATTGTCAAGCAGATGAGCAGACAGTAATCACGCAGCTCAGCAGGCCCAGATCACGTGACTGAGCATGCACTGTTCACGTGGCTGATCATACACTGATCACGTGATGATCATGCACTGATCACTTGGATATCATGCACTGATCACGTGGCTGATCATACACTGTTCACGTGTCTGACCATGCACTGATCACGTGGCTGATCATACACTGCTCACGTAACTGATCATGCACTGATCACGTGGCTATCATGCACTGATCACGTGGCTGAACATGCACTGTTCACGTGGCTGATCACACACCTGTCACGTGACATATCATGCACTGATCACGTGGCACTCATGCACTGATCACGTGGCTGATCATACTCTGCTCACGTAACTGATCATGCACTGATCACGTGGCTATCATGCACTGATCACGTGGCTGATCATGCACTGATCACGTGGCTGATCATGCACTGATCACGTGACTGATCATGCACTGATCACGTGGCATCATGCACTGATCACGTGGCTATCATGCACTGATCACGTGGCTGATCATGCACTGATCACGTGGCTACATGTACTGGTCACGTGACTGATCATGCACTGATCACGTAACTGATCATGCACTGATCACGTGACTGATCATGCACTGATCACGTGACTGATCATGCACTGATCACGTGGCTATCATGCACTGATCACGTGGCTATCATGCACTGATCACGTGGCTGATCATGCACTGATCACGTGGCTATCATGCACTGATCACGTGACTGATCATGCACTGATCACGTGGCTGATCATGCACTGATCACGTGGCTATCATGCACTGATCACGTGACTGATCATGCACTGATCACGTGGCTATCATGCACTGATCACGTGGCTGATCATGCACTGATCACGCAGCTACCATGTACTGGTCACGTGACTGATCATGCACTGATCACGTGACTGATCATGCACTGATCACGTGGCTTATCATGCACTGATCATGTGACTGATCATGTGCTGATCATGTTTGGTGTCATACACTGATCATGTGCCTCTGGAGGCAATGAACATAGAGCTGAGTAGGCAGGAAACAGTCAGCAGGCTATAATCATGGAACTCAGCTCTGAGAAATCATGCTGCTCAGCTGGCAATAATCAAGCAGATGAGCAGGCAGGAATTACGCAGCACAGGTGGCAATTGTCAAGCAGATGACAGGCAGGAATCGTGCAGCTCAGCTGGCAATTGTCAAGCAGATGAGCAGACAGTAATCACGCAGCTCAGCAGGCCCTGATCACGTGACTGAGCATGCACTGTTCACGTGGCTGATCATACACTGATCACGTGACTGATCATGCACTGATCACGTGGCTATCATGCACTGATCACGTGGCTGATCATGCACTGATCACGTAATGTCATGCACTGATCACGTGGCTATCATGCACTGATCACGTGGCTGATCATGCACTGATCACGTGGCTGATCATGCACTGATCACGTGGCTATCATGCACTGATCACGTGGCTGATCATGCACTGATCACGGGACTGATCATGCACTGATCACGTGCTATCATGCACTGATCACGTGACTGATCATGCACTGATCACGTGGCTGATCATGCACTGATCACGTGACTGATCATGCACTGATCACGTGACTGATCATGCACTGATCACGTGGCTATCATGCACTGATCACGTGGCTGATCATGCACTGATCACGTGACTGATCATGCACTGATCACGTGGCTATCATGCACTGATCACGTGGCTGATCATGCACTGATCACGTGGCTGATCATGCACTGATCACGTGGCTGATCATGCACTGATCACGTGCTGATCATGCACTGATCACGTGGCTATCATGCACTGATCACGTGGCTATCATGCACTGATCACGTGACTGATCATGCACTGATCACGTGACTGATCATGCACTGATCACGTGGCTATCATGCACTGATCACGTGGCTGATCATGCACTGATCACGTGACTGATCATGCACTGATCACGTGGCTGATCATGCACTGATCACGTGACTGATCATGCACTGATCACGTGGCTGATCATGCACTGATCACGTGGCTATCATGCACTGATCACGTGGCTGATCATGCACTGATCACGTAGCTACCATGCACTGATCACGTGACTGATCATGCACTGATCACGTAATTGATCATGCACTGATCACGTGGCTCATCATGCACTGATCACGTGGCTGATCACACACTATCACGTGACTGATCATGCACTGATCACGTGACTGATCATGCACTGATCACGTGGCTATCATGCACTGATCACGTGGCTATCATGCACTGATCACGTGGCTGATCACACACTATCACGTGACTGATCATGCACTGATCACGTGGCTATCATGCACTGATCACGTGGCTGATCATGCACTGATCACGTGGCTATCATGCACTGATCACGTGGCTGATCATGCACTGATCACGTGACTGATCATGCACTGATCACGTGACTGATCATGCACTGATCACGTGGCTGATCATGCACTGATCACGTGGCTACCATGCACTGATCACGTGACTGATCATGCACTGATCACATGACTGATCATGCACTGATCACGTGGCTTATCATGCACTGATCATGTGACTGATCATGCACTGATCATGTTTGGTATCATACACTGATCATGTGCCTCTGGAGGCAATGAACAAAGAGCTGAGTAGGCACGAATCAGTCAGCAGGCTATAATCATGGAACTCAGCTCTGAGAAATCATGCTGCTCAGCTGGCAATAATCAAGTAGCTGAGCAGGCAGGAATTACGCAGCACAGCTGGCAATTGTCAAGCAGATGACAGGCAGGAATCGTGCAGCTCAGCTGGCAATTGTCAAGCAGATGAGCAGACAGTAATCACGCAGCTCAGCAGGCCCTGATCACGTGACTGAGCATGCACTGTTCACGTGGCTGATCATACACTGATCACGTGACTGATCATGCACTGATCACGTGACTGATCATGCACTGATCACGTGGCTGATCATGCACTGATCACGTGGCTGATCATGCACTGATCACGGGACTGATCATGCACTGATCACGGGCTATCATGCACTGACACATGACTGATCATGCACTGATCACGTGGCTGATCATGCACTGATCACGTGGCTATCATGCACTGATCACGTGGCTGATCATGCACTGATCACGTAGCTACCATGTACTGGTCACGTGACTGATCATGCACTGATCACGTGACTGATCATGCACTGATCACGTGGCTGATCATGCACTGATCACGTGACTGATCATGCACTGATCACGTGACTGATCATGCACTGATCACGTGGCTATCATGCACTGATCACGTGGCTGATCATGCACTGATCACGTGGCTGATCATGCACTGATCACGTGACTGATCATGCACTGATCACATGACTATCATGCACTGATCACGTGACTTAATGCACTGATCATGTGACTGATCATGCGCTGATCATGTTTGCTATCATACACTGATCATGTGCCTCTGGAGGCAATCAACAAAGAGCTGAGTAGGCACGAATCAAACAGTCAGCAGGCAATAATCATGGAACTCAGGTGTGAGGAATCATGCTGCTCAGCTGGCAATAATCAAGCAGCTGATCAGGCAGGAATTATCAGCACAGCTGGCAATTGTCAAGCAGATGACTGGCAGGAATCATGCAGTCAGCTGGCAATTGTCAAGCAGATGAGCAGACAGTAATCATGCAGCTCATCAGGCCCTGATCACGTGACTGATCATGCACTGATCACGTGGCTGATCATACACTGATCACGTGACTGATCATGCACTGATCACGTGGCTATCATGCACTGATCACGTGGCTGATCATGCACTGATCACGTGGCTGATCATGCACTGATCACGTGGCTATCATGCACTGCTCACGTGGCTGATCATGCACTGATCACGTAGCTACCATGTACTGGTCACGTGACTGATCATGCACTGATCACGTGACTGATCATGCACTGATCACGTGGCTGATCATGCACTGATCACGTGGCTGATCATGCACTGATCACGTGACTGATCATGCACTGATCACGTGGCTGATCATGCACTGATCACGTGGCTGATCATGCACTGATCACGTGGCTGATCATGCACTGATCACGAGACTGATCATGCACTGATCACGTCTATATCATGCACTGATCACATGACTGCCCATGCACTGATCACGTGGATGATCATACACTAATCATGTGACAGATCATGCACTGATCACGTGGCTGATCATGCACTGATACCGTGACTGAGCATGGACTGATCACATGACTATCATGTAGTGATCACGTGACTTAATGGCGCTGATCATGTGACTGATCATGCACTGATCATGTTTGCTATCATACACTGATCATGTGCCTCTGGAGGCAATAAACAAAGAGCTGAGTAGGCACGAATCAAACAGTCAGCAGGCAATAATCATGGAACTCAGGTGTGAGGAATCATGCTGCTCAGCTGGCAATAATCAAGCAGCTGAGCAGGCAGGAATTACGCAGCACAGCTGGCAATTGTCAAGCAGATGACAGGCAGGAATCGTGCAGCTCAGCTGGCAATTGTCAAGCAGATGAGCAGACAGTAATCACGCAGCTCAGCAGGCCCTGATCACGTGACTGAGCATGCACTGTTCACGTGGCTGATCATACACTGATCACGTGATGATCATGCACTGATCACTTGGATATCATGCACTGATCACGTGGCTGATCATACACTGTTCACGTGTCTGACCATGCACTGATCACGTGGCTGATCATACACTGCTCACGTAACTGATCATGCACTGATCACGTGGCTATCATGCACTGATCACGTGGCTGAACATGCACTGTTCACGTGGCTGATCACACACCTGTCACGTGACATATCATGCACTGATCACGTGGCACTCATGCACTGATCACGTGGCTGATCATACTCTGCTCACGTAACTCATGCACACATCACGTGGCTATCATGCACTGCTCACGTGGCTCGTCATGGAATGATCACGTAGCTACCATATACTGGTCACGTGACTGATCATGCACAGATCACGTAAATGATCATGCACTGTTCACGTGACTGATCATGTACTGATCACGTGACTGATCATGCACTGATCACGTGGCTATCATGCTCTGCTCACGTGGCTGATCATGCAACGATCACGTAGCAACCATGTACTGGTCACGTGACTGATCATGCACTGATCACGTAATTGATCCTGCACTGATCACGTGGCTCATCATGCACTGATCACGTGGCTGATCACACATGTATCACGTGACTGATCATGCACTGATCACGTGGCTATCATGCACTGATCACGTGGCTGTCATGCACTGATCACGTGGATATCATGCACTGATCACGTGGCTGATCACACACTGATCACATGACTGATCATGCACTGATCACGTGGCTATCATGCACTGATCACGTGGCTATCATGCACTGATCACGTGGCTGATCATGCAATGATCACGTAGCTACCATGTACTGGTCACGTGACTGATCATGCACTGATCACGTGACTGATCATGCACTGATCACGTGGCTGATCATGCACTGATCACGTGGCTGATCATGCACTGATCACGTGACTGATCATGCACTGATCACGTGACTGATCATGCACTGATCACGTGGCTATCATGCACTGATCACGTGGCTGATCATGCACTGATCACGTAGCTATCATGCACTGATCACGTGACTGATCATGCACTGATCACGTGACTGATCATGCACTGATCACGTGACTGATCATGCACTGATCACGTGGCTATCATGCACTGATCACGTGGCTGATCATGCACTGATCACGCAGCTACCATGTACTGTCACATGACTGATCATGCACTGATCACATGACTGATCATGCACTGATCACGTGGCTTATCATGCACTGATCATGTGACTGATCATGTGCTGATCATGTTTGGTGTCATACACTGATCATGTGCCTCTGGAGGCAATGAACAAAGAGCTGAGTAGGCACGAATCAGTCAGCAGGCAATAATCATGGAACTCAGCTGTGAGGAATCATGCTGCTCAGCTGGCAATAATCAAGCAGCTGAGCAGGCAGGAATTACGCAGCACAGCTGGCAATTGTCAAGCAGATGACAGGCAGGAATCGTGCAGCTCAGCTGGCAATTGTCAAGCAGATGAGCAGACAGTAATCACGCAGCTCAGCAGGCCCTGATCACGTGACTGAGCATGCACTGTTCACGTGGCTGATCATACACTGATCACGTGACTGATCATGCACTGATCACGTGACTGATCATGCACTGATCACGTGGCTATCATGCACTGATCACGTGGCTGATCATGCACTGATCACGTGCCTGATCATGCACTGATCACGTGGCTGATCATGCACTGATCACGTGACTGATCATGCACTGATCACGTGGCTGATCATGCACTGATCACGTGGCTATCATGCACTGATCACGTGGCTGATCATGCATGATCACGCAGCTACCATGCACTGATCACGTGACTGATCATGCACTGATCACGTGACTGATCATGCACTGATCACGTGGCTATCATGCACTGATCACGTGGCTGATCATGCAATGATCACGTAGCTACCATGCACTGGTCACGTGACTGATCATGCACTGATCACGTGACTGATCATGCACTGATCACGTGACTGATCATGCACTGATCACGTGGCTGATCATGCACTGATCACGTGGCTGATCATGCACTGATCACGTGGCTGATCATGCACTGATCACGTGACTGATCATGCACTGATCACGTGACTGATCATGCACTGATCACGTGACTGATCATGCACTGATCACGTGACTGATCATGCACTGATCACGTGGCTATCATGCACTGATCACGTGGCTGATCATGCACTGATCACGTGACTGATCATGCACTGATCACGTGACTGATCATGCACTGATCACGTGACTGATCATGCACTGATCACGTGGCTGATCATGCACTGATCACGTGACTGATCATGCACTGATCACGTGACTGATCATGCACTGATCACGTGGCTATCATGCACTGATCACGTGGCTGATCATGCACTGATCACGTGACTGATCATGCACTGATCACGTGGCTGATCATGCACTGATCACGTGGCTGATCATGCACTGATCACGTGGCTGATCATGCACTGATCACGTGACTGATCATGCACTGATCACGTGACTGATCATGCACTGATCACGTGGCTATCATGCACTGATCACGTGGCTGATCATGCACTGATCACGTAGCTACCATGTACTGGTCACGTGACTGATCATGCACTGATCACGTGACTGATCATGCACTGATCACGTGGCTGATCATGCACTGATCACGTGGCTGATCATGCACTGATCACGTGACTGATCATGCACTGATCACGTGGCTATCATGCACTGATCACGTGGCTGATCATGCACTGATCACGTGGCTGATCATGCACTGATCACGTGACTGATCATGCACTGATCACGTCTATATCATGCACTGATCACATGACTGCCCATGCACTGATCACGTGGATGATCATACACTAATCATGTGACAGATCATGCACTGATCACGTGGCTGATCATGCACTGATACCGTGACTGAGCATGGACTGATCACATGACTATCATGTAGTGATCACGTGACTTAATGGCGCTGATCATGTGACTGATCATGCACTGATCATGTTTGCTATCATACACTGATCATGTGCCTCTGGAGGCAATAAACAAAGAGCTGAGTAGGCACGAATCAAACAGTCAGCAGGCAATAATCATGGAACTCAGTGTGAGGAATCATGCTGCTCAGCTGGCAATAATCAAGCAGCTGAGCAGGCAGGAATTACGCAGCACAGCTGGCAATTGTCAAGCAGATGACAGGCAGGAATCGTGCAGCTCAGCTGGCAATTGTCAAGCAGATGAGCAGACAGTAATCACGCAGCTCAGCAGGCCCTGATCACGTGACTGAGCATGCACTGTTCACGTGGCTGATCATACACTGATCACGTGATGATCATGCACTGATCACTTGGATATCATGCACTGATCACGTGGCTGATCATACACTGTTCACGTGTCTGACCATGCACTGATCACGTGGCTGATCATACACTGCTCACGTAACTGATCATGCACTGATCACGTGGCTATCATGCACTGATCACGTGGCTGATCATACACTGATCACGTAACTCATGCACACATCACGTGGCTATCATGCACTGCTCACGTGGCTCGTCATGGAATGATCACGTAGCTACCATATACTGGCACGTGACTGATCATGCACTGATCACGTAAATGATCATGCACTGTTCACGTGACTGATCATGTACTGATCACGTGACTGATCATGCACTGATCACGTGGCTATCATGCACTGCTCACGTGGCTGATCATGCAACGATCACGTAGCAACCATGTACTGGTCACGTGACTGATCATGCACTGATCACGTAATTGATCATGCACTGATCACGTGGCTCATCATGCACTGATCACGTGGCTGATCACACATGATCACGTGACTGATCATGCACTGATCACGTGGCTCTCATGCACTGATCACGTGGCTGTCATGCACTGATCACGTGGATATCATGCACTGATCACGTGGCTGATCACACTGATCACGTGACTGATCATGCACTGATCACGTGGCTATCATGCACTGATCACGTGGCTATCATGCACTGATCACGTGGCTGATCATGCACTGATCACGTAGCTATCATGTACTGATCACGTGACTGATCATGCACTGATCACGTGATTGATCATGCACTGATCACGTGGCTGATCATGCACTGATCACGTGGCTGATCATGCACTGATCACGTGACTGATCATGCACTGATCACGTGACTGATCATGCACTGATCACGTGGCTATCATGCACTGATCACGTGGCTGATCATGCACTGATCACGTGCCTGATCATGCACTGATCACGTGGCTGATCATGCACTGATCACGTGACTGATCATGCACTGATCACGTGACTGATCATGCACTGATCACGTGGCTATCATGCACTGATCACGTGGCTGATCATGCATGATCACGCAGCTACCATGTACTGGTCACATGACTGATCATGCACTGATCACGTGACTGATCATGCACTGATCACGTGGCTATCATGCACTACTCACGTGGCTGATCATGCAATGATCATGTAGCTACCATGTACAGGTCACGTGAATGATCATACACTGATCAGGTGACTGATCATGCACTGATCACGTGGCTATCATGCACTGATCACGTGACTGATCATGCACTGATCACGTCTATATCATGCACTGATCACATGACTGATCATGCACTGATCACGTGGATGATCATGCACTGATCACGTGACTGATCATGCACTGATCACGTGGCTGATCATGCACTGATCACGTGACTGACATGCACTGATCACGTGGCTGATCATGCACTGATCACGTGACTGATCATGCACTGATCACGTGGCTATCATGCACTGATCACGTGGCTGATCATGCACTGATCACGTGGCTGATCACACACTGTCACGTGACATATCATGCACTGATCACGTGGCACTCATGCACTGATCACGTGGCTGATCATACACTGATCACGTAACTGATCATGCACTGATCACGTGGCTATCATGCACTGATCACGTGGCTGTCATGCAATGATCACGTGGCTATCATGCACTGATCACGTGACTGATCATGCACTGATCACGTGACTGATCATGCACTGATCACGTGGCTATCATGCACTGATCACGTGGCTGATCATGCACTGATCACGTAGCTATCATGCACTGATCACGTGACTGATCATGCACTGATCACGTAATTGATCATGCACTGATCACGTGGCTGATCATGCACTGATCACGTGGCTGATCATGCACTGATCACGTGACTGATCATGCACTGATCACGTGGCTATCATGCACTGATCACGTGGCTATCATGCACTGATCACGTGGCTGATCATGCACTGATCACGTGGCTATCATGCACTGATCACGTGACTGATCATGCACTGATCACGTGACTGATCATGCACTGATCACGTGGCTGATCATGCACTGATCACGTGGCTGATCATGCACTGATCACGTGACTGATCATGCACTGATCACGTGACTGATCATGCACTGATCACGTGGCTGATCATGCACTGATCACGTGGATGATCATACACTGATCTTGTGACAGATCATGCACTGATCACGTGGCTGATCATGCACTGATACCGTGACTGAGCATGGACTGATCACATGACTATCATGTAGTGATCACGTGACTTAATGGCGCTGATCATGTGACTGATCATGCACTGATCATGTTTGCTATCATACACTGATCATGTGCCTCTGGAGGCAATAAACAAAGAGCTGAGTAGGCACGAATCAAACAGTCAGCAGGCAATAATCATGGAACTCAGCTGTGAGGAATCATGCTGCTCAGCTGGCAATAATCAAGCAGCTGAGCAGGCAGGAATTACGCAGCACAGCTGGCAATTGTCAAGCAGATGACAGGCAGGAATCGTGCAGCTCAGCTGGCAATTGTCAAGCAGATGAGCAGACAGTAATCACGCAGCTCAGCAGGCCCTGATCACGTGACTGAGCATGCACTGTTCACGTGGCTGATCATACACTGATCACGTGACTGATCATGCACTGATCACGTGGATATCATGCACTGATCACGTGGCTGATCATGCACTGATCACGTGGCTGATCATGCACTGATCACGTGACTGATCATGCACTGATCACGTGGCATCATGCACTGATCACGTGGCTGATCATGCACTGATCACGTGACTGATCATGCACTGATCACGTGGCTATCATGCACTGATCACGTGGCTGATCATGCACTGATCACGTGGCTACATATACTGGTCACGTGACTGATCATGCACTGATCACGTGGCTGATCATGCACTGATCACGTGACTGATCATGCACTGATCACGTGACTGATCATGCACTGATCACGTGGCTGATCATGCACTGATCACGTGACTGATCATGCACTGATCACGTGGCTGATCATGCACTGATCACGTGGCTGATCATGCACTGATCACGTGACTGATCATGCACTGATCACGTGACTGATCATGCACTGATCACGTGGCTATCATGCACTGATCACGTGACTGATCATGCACTGATCACGTGACTGATCATGCACTGATCACGTGACTGATCATGCACTGATCACGTGACTGATCATGCACTGATCACGTGGCTGATCATGCACTGATCACGTGGCTGATCATGCACTGATCACGTGACTGATCATGCACTGATCACGTGATGATCATGCACTGATCAGTGGCTATCATGCACTGATCACGTGGCTGATCATGCACTGATCACGTGACTGATCATGCACTGATCACTGGCTATCATGCACTGATCACGTGGCTATCATGCACTGATCACGTGGCTGATCATGCACTGATCACGTGACTGATCATGCACTGATCACGTCTATCATGCACTGATCACGTGACTGATCATGCACTGATCACGTGGATGATCATGCACTGATCATGTGACTGATCATGCACTGATCACGTGGCTGATCATGCACTGATCACGTGTCTGATCATGCACTGATCACGTGGCTGATCATGCACTGATCACGTGACTGATCATGCACTGATCACGTGGCTATCATGCACTGATCACGTGGCTGATCATGCACTGATCACGTGGCTGATCATGCACTGTCACGTGACTATCATGCACTGATCACGTGGCACTCATGCACTGATCACGTGGCTGATCATACACTGATCACGTGACTGATCATGCACTGATCACGTGGCTATCATGCACTGATCACGTGGCTGTCATGCAATGATCACGGAGCTACATATACTGATCACGTGACTGATCATGCACTGATCACGTAACTGATCATGCACTGATCACGTGACTGATCATGCACTGATCACGTGACTGATCATGCACTGATCACGTGGCTATCATGCACTGATCACGTGGCTGATCATGCACTGATCACGTAGCAACCATGTACTGATCACGTGACTGATCATGCACTGATCACGTAATTGATCATGCACTGATCACGTGGCTCATCATGCACTGATCACGTGGCTGATCATGCACTATCACGTGACTGATCATGCACTGATCACGTGACTGATCATGCACTGATCACGTGGCTATCATGCACTGATCACGTGGCTATCATGCACTGATCACGTGGCTGATCACACACGATCACGTGACTGATCATGCACTGATCACGTGGCTATCATGCACTGATCACGTGGCTGATCATGCACTGATCACGTGACTGATCATGCACTGATCACGTGACTGATCATGCACTGATCACGTGGCTATCATGCACTGATCACGTGGCTGATCATGCACTGATCACGTGGCTACCATGCACTGGTCACATGACTGATCATGCACTGATCACATAACTGATCATGCACTGATCACGTGGCTTATCATGCACTGATCATGTGACTGATCATGTGCTGATCATGTTTGGTGTCATACACTGATCATGTGCCTCTGGAGGCAATGAACATAGAGCTGAGTAGGCAGGAATCAGTCAGCAGGCAATAATCATGGAACTCAGCTCTGAGAAATCATGCTGCTCAGCTGGCAATAATCAAGTAGCTGAGCAGGCAGGAATTACGCAGCACAGCTGGCAATTGTCAAGCAGATGACAGGCAGGAATCGTGCAGCTCAGCTGGCAATTGTCAAGCAGATGAGCAGACAGTAATCACGCAGCTCAGCAGGCCCTGATCACGTGACTGAGCATGCACTGTTCACGTGGCTGATCACACACTGATCACGTGACTGATCATGCACTGATCACGTGACTGATCATGCACTGATCACGTGGCTGATCATGCACTGATCACGTGGCTGATCATGCACTGATCACGGGACTGATCATGCACTGATCACGGGCTATCATGCACTGACTACATGACTGACATGCACTGATCACGTGGCTGATCATGCACTGATCACGTGACTGATCATGCACTGATCACGTGACTGATCATGCACTGATCACGTGGCTGATCATGCACTGATCACGTGGCTATCATGCACTGATCACGTGGCTGATCATGCAATGATCACGTAGCTACCATGCACTGGTCACGTGACTGATCATGCACTGATCACGTAATTGATCATGCACTGATCACGTGGCTGATCATGCACTGATCACGTGACTGATCATGCACTGATCACGTGGCTATCATGCACTGATCACGTGGCTGATCATGCACTGATCACGTGGCTGATCATGCACTGATCACGTGACTGATCATGCACTGATCACGTGGCTGATCATGCACTGATCACGTGACTGATCATGCACTGATCACGTGACTGATCATGCACTGATCACGTGGCTGATCATGCACTGATCACGTGGCTGATCATGCACTGATCACGTGGCTGATCATGCACTGATCACGTGGCTGATCATGCACTGATCACGTGACTGATCATGCACTGATCACGTGACTGATCATGCACTGATCACGTGGCTATCATGCACTGATCACGTGGCTGATCATGCATGATCACGCAGCTACCATGTACTGGTCACGTGACTGATCATGCACTGATCACGTGACTGATCATGCACTGATCACGTGGCTATCATGCACTGATCACGTGGCTGATCATGCACTGATCACGTAGCTACCATGTACTGGTCACGTGAATGATCATGCACTGATCACGTGACTGATCATGCACTGATCACGTGACTGATCATGCACTGATCACGTGGCTGATCATGCACTGATCACGTGGCTGATCATGCACTGATACCGTGACTGAGCATGGACTGATCACATGACTATCATGTAGTGATCACGTGACTTAATGGCACTGATCATGTGACTGATCATGCGCTGATCATGTTTGCTATCATACACTGATCATGTGCCTCTGGAGGCAATAAACAAAGAGCTGAGTAGGCACGAATCAAACAGTCAGCAGGCAATAATCATGGAACTCAGGTGTGAGGAATCATGCTGCTCAGCTGGCAATAATCAAGCAGCTGAGCAGGCAGGAATTACGCAGCACAGCTGGCAATTGTCAAGCAGATGACAGGCAGGAATCGTGCAGCTCAGCTGGCAATTGTCAAGCAGATGACAGACAGGAATCATGCAGCTCAGCTGGCAATTGTCACGCAGATGAGCATGACAGTAATCACGCAGCTCATCATGCACTGATCACGTGACTGATCATGCACTGATCACGTGGCTGATCATGCACTGATCACGTGACTGATCATGCACTGATCACGTGGCTATCATGCACTGATCACGTGGCTGAACATGCACTGTTCACATGGGTGATCACACACCTGTCACGTGACATATCATGCACTGATCACGTGGCACTCATGCACTGATCACGTGGCTGATCATACTCTGCTCACGTAACTCATCATGCACTCATCACGTTTCTATCATGCACTGCTCACGTGGCTCGTCATGGAATGATCACGTAGCTACCATATACTGGTCACGTGACTGATCATGCACAGATCACGTAAATGATCATGCACTGTTCACGTGACTGATCATGTACTGATCACGTGGCTGATCATGCACTGATCACGTGACTGATCATGCACTGATCACGTGGCTGATCATGCACTGATCACGTGACTGATCATGCACTGATCACGTGACTGATCATGCACTGATCACGTAATTGATCATGCACTGATCACGTGGCTGATCATGCACTGATCACGTGACTGACCATGCACTGATCACGTGATGATCATGCACTGATCACGTGGCTATCATGCACTGATTACGTGGCTGATCATGCACTGATCACGTGACTGATCATGCACTGATCACGTGGCTATCATGCACTGATCACGTGGCTATCATGCACTGATCACGTGGCTGATCATGCACTGATCACGTGACTGATCATGCACTGATCACGTCTATATCATGCAGTGATCACGTGACTGATCATGCACTGATCACGTGGATGATCATGCACTGATCACGCGACTGATCATGCACTGATCACGTGACTGATCATGCACTGATCACGTGGCTGATCATGCACTGATCACGTGACTGATCATGCACTGATCACGTGGCTGATCATGCACTGATCACGTGACTGATCATGCACTGATCACGTGACTGATCATGCACTGATCACGTGACTGATCATGCACTGATCACGTGGCTATCATGCACTGATCACGTGGCTGATCATGCACTGATCACGTAGCTATCATGCACTGATCACGTGACTGATCATGCACTGATCACGTGACTGATCATGCACTGATCACGTGGCTATCATGCACTGATCACGTGGCTGATCATGCACTGATCACGTGCCTGATCATGCACTGATCACATGACTGATCATGCACTGATCACGTGACTGATCATGCACTGATCACGTGGCTATCATGCACTATCACGTGGCTGATCATGCAATGATCACGTAGCTACCATGTACTGGTCACGTGACTGATCATGCACTGATCACGTGACTGATCATGCACTGATCACGTGGCTATCATGCACTGTTCACGTGGCTGATCATGCACAGATCACGTGACTGATCATGCACTGATCACGTGACTGATCATGCACTGATCACGTGGCTATCATGCACTGATCACGTGGCTGATCATGCACTGATCACGTGGCTGATCATGCACTGATCACGTGTCTGATCATGCACTGATCACGTGGCTGATCATGCACTGATCACGTAACTGATCATGCACTGATCACGTGGCTATCATGCACTGATCACGTGGCTGATCATGCACTGATCACGTGGCTGATCACACACTGATCACGTGACATATCATGCACTGATCACGTGGCACTCATGCACTGATCACGTGGCTGATCATACACTGATCACGTAACTCATCATGCACTGATCACGTGGCTATCATGCACTGATCACGTGGCTGTCATGCAATGATCACGTAGCTACCATATACTGGTCCTGTGAATGATCATGCACTGATCACGTAAATGATCATGCACTGATCACGTGACTGATCATGCACTGATCACGTGGCTGATCATGCACTGATCACGTGACTGATCATGCACTGATCAGGTGGCTATCATGCACTGATCACGTGGCTGATCATGCACGATCACGTAGCAACCATGCACTGGTCACGTGACTGATCATGCACTGATCACGTAATTGATCATGCACTGATCACGTGGCTGATCATGCACTGATCACGTGGCTGATCACACATGATCACGTGACTGATCATGCACTGATCACGTGGCTATCATGCACTGATCACGTGGCTATCATGCACTGATCACGTGGATATCATGCACTGATCACGTGGCTGATCACACATGATCACGTGACTGATCATGCACTGATCACGTGGCTATCATGCACTGATCACGTGGCTATCATGCACTGATCACGTGGCTGATCATGCAATGATCACGTAGCTACCATGCACTGGTCACGTGACTGATCATGCACTGATCACGTAATTGATCATGCACTGATCACGTGGCTGATCATGCACTGATCACGTGGCTGATCACACACGATCACGTGACTGATCATGCACTGATCACGTGACTGATCATGCAATGATCACGTGGCTATCATGCACTGATCACGTGGATATCATGCACTGATCACGTGGCTGATCACACACGATCACGTGACTGATCATGCACTGATCACGTGGCTATCATGCACTGATCACGTGGCTATCATGCACTGATCACGTGGCTATCATGCACTGATCACGTGGCTGATCACACACGTATCACGTGACTGATCATGCACTGATCACGTGACTGATCATGCACTGCTCACGTGGCTGATCATGCAATGATCACGTGCCTGTTCATGCACTGATCACGAGGCTGATCATACACTGTTCACGTGTCTGACCTTGCACTGATCACGTGGCTGACCATACACTGCTCACATAACTGATCATGCACTGATCAAGTGGCTATCATGCACTGATCACGTGGCTGAACATGCACTGTTCACGTGGCTGATCACACACCTGTCACGTGACATATCATGCACTGATCACGTGGCACTCATGCACTGATCACGTGGCTGATCATACTCTCCTCACGTAAATGATCATGCACACATCACGTGGCTATCATGCACTGCTCACGTGGCTCGTCATGGAATGATCACGTAGCTACCATATACTGTTCACGTGACTGATCATGCAAAGATCACGTAAATGATCATGCACTGTTCACGTGACTGATCATGTACTGATCACGTGACTGATCATGCACTGATCACGTGGCTATCATGCACTGCTCACGTGGCTGATCATGAAACGATCACGAAGCAACCATGTACTGTTCACGTGACTGATCATGCAAAGATCACGTAAATGATCATGCACTGATCACGTGGATGATCATACACTAATCTTGTGACAGATCATGCACTGATCACGTGGCTGATCATGCACTGATACCGTGAGTGAGCATGGACTGATCACATGACTATCATGTAGTGATCACGTGACTTAATGGCGCTGATCATGTGACTGATCATGCGCTGATCATGTTTGCTATTATACACTGATCATGTGCCTCTGGAGGCAATAAACAAAGAGCTGAGTAGGCACGAATCAAACAGTCAGCAGGCAATAATCATGGAACTCAGATGTGAGGAATCATGCTGCTCAGCTGGCAATAATCAAGCAGCTGAGCAGGCAGGAATTAGGCAGAACAGCTGGCAATTGTCAAGCAGATGACAGGCAGGAATCAAGCAGCTCAGCTGGCAATTGTCAAGCAGATGAGCAGACAGGAATCACGCAGCTCAGCAGGCCCAGATCACGTGACTGAACATGCACTGTTCACGTGGCTGATCATACACTGATTACGTGATTGATCATGCACTGATCACTTGGATATCATGCACTGATCACGTGGCTGATCATACACTGTTCACGTGTCTGAACATGCACTTCTCACGTGGCTGATCATACACTGCTCACGTAACTGATCATGCACTGATCACGTGGTTGAACATGCACTGTTCACGTGGCTGATCACACACCTGTCACGTGACATAACATGCACTGATCACGTGGCACTCATGCACTGATCACGTGGCTGATCATACTCTGCTCATGTAAGTGATCATGCACACATCACGTGGCTATCATGCACTGCTCACGTGGCTGATCATGCGATGATCACGCAGCTACCATGTACTGGTCACATGACTGATCATGCACTGATCACGTGACTGATCATGCAGTGATCACGTGGCTATCATGCACTACTCACGTGGCTGATCATGCAATGTTCATGTAACTACCATGTACAGGTCACGTGAATGATCATACACCCATCAGGTGACTGATCATGCACTGATCACGTGGCTATCATGCACTGATCACGAGACTGGTCATGCACTGATAACGTCTATATCAAGCACTGATCACATGACTGCCCATGCACTGATCACGTGGATGATCATACACTAATCATGTGACAGATCACGCACTGATCACGTGGCTGATCATGCACTGATCACGTGACTGATCATGCACTAATCACGTGGCTATCATGCACTGATCACCTGGCTTTCATGCACAGATCACGTGACTGATCATGCACTGATCACGTGACTAATCATGCACTGATCACGTGGCTATCATGCACTGATCACTTGGCTGGACATACACTGATCACGTGCCTGTTCATGCACTGATCACGTGGCTGATCATGCACTGATCACGTGACTGATCATGCACTGATCACGTGGCTATCATGCACTGCTCACGTGGCTGATCATGCATGATCACGCAGCTACCATGTACTGGTCACATGACTGATCATGCACTGATCACGTGAGTGATCATGCACTGATCACGTGGCTATCATGCACTACTCACGTGGCTGATCATGCAATGTACATGTAACTACCATGTACAGGTCACGTGAATGATCATACACTCATCAGGTGACTGATCATGCACTGATCACGTGGCTATCATGCACTGATCACGTGGATATCATGCACTGATCGCGTGGCTGATCACACACGTATCACATGACTGATCATGCACTGATCACGTGGCTATCATGCACTGATCACGTGGCTGATCATGCACTGATCACGTGACTGATCACCCAATGATCACGTAGCTACCATGTACTGGTCACGTGACTGATCATGCACTGATCACGTAATTGATCCTGCACTGATCACATGGCTCATCACGCACTGATCAGGTGACTGATCACACACGTATCACGTGACTGATCATGTACAGATCACGTGAATAATCATGAAGTGATCTCGTGGCTATCCTGCAATGATCACGTGAATAACATGCACTGATCACGTGGCTGATCACACACGTATCACGTGACTGATCATGCACTGATCACGTGGCTATAATACACTGATCACGTGGCTATCCTGCACTGATCACGTGGATATCATGCACTGATCACGTGGCTGATCACACACGTATCACGTGACTGATCATGCACAGATCACGTGACTGATCATGCACTGCTCACGTGGCTGATCATGCAATGATCACACAGCTACCATGTACTGGTCACATGACTGATCATGCACTGATCACATAATTGATCATGCACTGATCACCTGGCTTATCATGCATTGATCATGTGACTGATCATGTGCTGATCATGTTTGGTGTCACACACTAATCATGTGCCTCTGGAGGCAATGAACATAGAGCTGAGTAGGCAAGAATCAGTCAGCAGGCTATAATCATGGAACTCAGCTCTGAGAAATCATGCTGCTCAGCTGGCAATAATCAAGTAGATGAGCAGGCAGGAATTACGCAGCACAGGTGGCAATTGTCAAGGAGATGACAGGCAGGAATCGGGCAGCACAGCTGGAAATTGTCAAGCAGATGAGCAGACAGTAATCACGCAGCTCAGCAGGCCCTGATCACGTGACTGAGCATGCACTGTTCACATGGCTGATCACACACTATCACATGACTGATCATGCACTGATCATGTGACTGATCATGCACTGATCACGTAGCTATCTTGCACTGATCACTTGGCTGATCATAACTCATCACGTGACTGATCGTGCACTGATCACGGCGCTATCATTCATTGACTACATGACTCCACATGCACTGATCACGTGGATGATCATGCACTGATCACGTGACTGACCATGCACTGATCACGTGACTGATCAGGCACTGATCACATGGCTGATCATGCACTAATCACGTGGCTATCATGCACTGCTCACGTGGCTGATCAGGCAATGATCACGTAGCTACCATGTACTGGTCACGTGACTGATCATGCACTGATCACGTAATTGATCATGCACTGATCATGTGGCTGATCATGCACTGATCACGTGGCTGAACATACACTGATCACGTGACTGATCATGCACTGATCACGTGAATGATCATGCACTGATCACGTGGCTATCATGCACTGATCACTTGGCTGGACATACACTGATCACGTGCCTGGTCATGCACTGATCACGTGGCTGATCATGCACTGATCACGTGACTGATCATGCACTGATCTCGTGTCTGATCATGCACTGATCACGTGGCTATCATGCACTGCTCACGTGGCTGATCATGCGATGATCACGCAGCTACCATGTACTGGTCACATGACTGATCATGCACTGATCACGTGACTGATCATGCAGTGATCACGTGGCTATCATGCACTATCACGTGGCTGATCATGCAATGATCATGTAACTACCATGTACAGGTCTCGTGAATGATCATACACCTATCAGGTGACTGATCATGCACTGATCACGTGGCTATCATGCACTGATCACGAGACTGGTCATGCACTGATAACGTCTATATCATGCACTGATCACATGACTGCCCATGCACTGATCACGTGGATGATCATACACTAATCATGTGACAGATCATGCACTGATCACGTGGCTGATCATGCACTGATCACGTGACTGATCATGCACTGATCACGTGGCTATCATGCACTGATCACCTGGCTATCATGCACAGATCACGTGACTGATCATGCACTGATCACGTGACTAATCATGCACTGATCACGTGGCTATCATGCACTGATCACTTGGCTGAACATTCACTGATCACCTGCCTGTTCATGCACTGATCACGTGGCTGATCATGCACTGATCACGTGACTGATCATGCACTGATCACGTGGCTATCATGCACTGCTCACGTGGCTGATCATGCGATGATCACGCAGCTACCATGTACTGGTCACATGACTGATCATGCACTGATCACGTGAGTGATCATGCAGTGATCACATGGCTATCATGCACTACTCACGTGGCTGATCATGCAATGTACATGTAACTACCATGTACAGGTCACGTGAATGATCATACACCCATCAGGTGACTGATCATGCACTGATCACGTGGCTATCATGCACTGATCACGTGGATATCATGCACTGATCATGTGGCTGATCACACACGTATCACATAACTGATCATGCACTGATCACGTGGCTATAATGCACTGATCACGTGGCTATCATGCACTGATCACGTGGCTGATCACGCAATGATCACGTAGCTACCATGTACTGGTCACGTGACTGATCATGCACTGATCACGTAATTGATCCTGCACTGATCACATGGCTCATCACGCACTGATCAGTTGGCTGATCACACACGAATCACGTGACTGATCATGTACAGATCACGTGAATAATCATGAAGTGATCTCGTGGCTATCCTGCAATGATCATGTGGATAACATGCACTGATCACGTGGCTGATCACACACGATCACGTGACTGATCATGCACTGATCACGTGGCTATAATACACTGATCACGTTTCTATCCTGCACTGATCACGTGGATATCATGCACTGATCACGTGGCTGATCACACACATATCACGTGACTGATCATGCACAGATCACCTGACTGATCATGCACTGCTCACGTGGCTGATCATGCAATGATCACACAGCTACCATGTACTGGTCACATGACTGATCATGCACTGATCACATAATTGATCATGCACTGATCACCTGGCTTATCATGCATTGATCATGTGACTGATCATGTGCTGATCATGTTTGGTGTCACACACTGATCATGTGCCTCTGGAGGCAATGAACATAGAGCTGAGTAGGCAGGAATCAGTCAGCAGGCTATAATCATGGAACTCAGCTCTGAGAAATCATGCTGCTCAGCTGGCAATAATCAAGTAGATGAGCAGGCAGGAATTACGCAGCACAGGTGGCAATTGTCAAGGAGATGACAGGCAGGAATCGGGCAGCACAGCTGGAAATTGCCAAGCAGATGAGCAGACAGTAATCACGCAGCTCAGCAGGCCCTGATCACGTGACTGAGCATGCACTGTTCACATGGCTGATCACACACCTATCACGTGACTGATTATGCACTGATCCTGTGACTGATCATGCACTGATCACGTAGCTATCTTGCACTGATCACTTGGCTGATCATAACTCATCACGGGACTGATCATTCACTGATCACGGCGCTATCATGCATTGACTACATGACTCCACATGCACTGATCACATGGATGAACATGCACTGATCACGTGACTGACCATGCACTGATCACGTGACTGATCAGGCACTGATCACATGGCTGATCATGCACTGATCACGTGGCTATCATGCACTGCTCACGTGGCTGATCAGGCAATGATCACGTAGCTACCATGTACTGGTCACGTGACTGATCATGCACTGATCACGTAATTGATAATGCACTGATCATGTGGCTCATCATGCACTGATCACGTGGCTGAACATACACTGATTACGGGACTGATCATGCACTGATCACGTGACTGATCATGCACTGATCACGTGGCTATCATGCACTGATCACTTGGCTGGACATACACTGATCACGTGCCTGGTCATGCACTGATCACGTGGCTCATCATGCACTGATCACGTGACTGATCATGCACTGATCTTGTCTCTGATCATTCACTGATCACGTGGCTATCATGCACTGATCACGTGGCTGATCATGCGATGATCACGCAGCTACCATGTACTGGTCACATGACTGATCATGCACTGATCACGTGACTGATCATGCAGTGATCACGTGGCTATCATGCCCTACTCACGTGGCTGATCATGCAATGTTCATGTAACTACCATGTACAGGTCACGTCAATGATCATACACCCATCAGGTGACTGATTATGCACTGATCACGTGGCTATCATGCACTGATCATGAGACTGGTCATGCACTGATAACGTCTATATCATGCACTGATCACATGACTGCCCATGCACTGATCACGTGGATTATCATACACTAATCATGTGACAGTTCATGCACTGATCACGTGGCTGATCATGCACTGATCACGTGACTGATCATGCACTGATCACGTGACTGATCATGCACTGATCACGTGGCTGATCATACACTGTTCTCGTGTCTGACCATGCACTGCTAACGTGGCTGATCATACACTGCTCAGGTAACTGATCATGCACTGATCACGTGGCTATCATGCACTGATCACGTGGCTGAACATGCACTGTTCACGTGGCTGATCACACACCTGTCATGTGACATATCATGCACTGATCACGTGGCACTCATGCACTGATCACGTGGCTGATCATACTCTGCTCACGTAACTCATCATGCACACATCACGTGGCTATCATGCACTTCTCACGTGGCTGTCATGGAATGATCACATAGCTACCATATACTGGTCCTGAGAATGATCATGCACAGATCACGTAAATGATCATGCACTGTTCACGTGACTGATCATGTACTGATAACGTGGCTGATCATACTCTGCTCACCTAACTCATCATGCACACATCAGGTGGCTATCATGCTCTGCTCACGTGGCTGATCATGCAACGATCACGTAGCAACCATGTACTGGTCACGTGACTGATCATGCACTGATCACGTAATTGATCCTGCACTGATCACGTGGCTCATCATGCACTGATCACGTGGCTGATCACACATGTATCACGTGACTGATCATGCACTGATCACGTGGCTCTCATGCACTGATCACGTGGCTATCATGCAGCGATCACGTGGCTGATCACACATGTATCACGTGACTGATCATGCACTGATCACGTGGCTCTCATGCACTGATCACGTGGCTATCATGCACTGAACACGTGGCTGATCACGCAATGATCACGTAGCTACCATGTACTGGTCACGTGACTGATCATGCACTGATGATGTAATTGATCCTGCACTGATCACATGGCTCATCACGCACTGATCCGTTGGCTGATCACACACGTATCACGTGACTGATCATGTACAGATCACGTGAATAATCATGAAGTGATCACCTGGCTATCCTGCACTGATCACGTGGATAACATGCACTGATCACGTGGCTGATCACACACGTATCACGTGACTGATCATGCACTGATCACGTGGCTATAATACACTGATCACGTGGCTATCCTGCACTGATCACGTGGATATCATGCACTGATCACGTGGCTGATCACACACGTATCACGTGACTGATCATGCACTGATCACGTGACTGATCATGCACTGATCACGTGGCTGATCATGCAATGATCACACAGCTACCATGTACTGGTCACATGACTGATCATGCACTGATCACATAATTGATCATGCACTGATCACGTGGCTATCATGCTCTGCTCACGTGGCTGATCATGCAACGATCACGTAGCAACCATGTACTGGTCTCGTGACTGATCATGCACTGATCACGTAATTGATCCTGAACTGATCACGTGGCACATCACGCACTGATCAGGTGGCTGATCAAACACGTATCACGTGACTGATCATGTACAGATCACGTGACTAATCATGAAGTGATCACGTGGCTATCCTGCACTGATCACGTGGATATCATGCACTGATCACGTGGCTGATCACACACGTATCACGTGACTGATCATGCACTGATCACGTGGCTATCATGCACTGATCACGTCTCTGATCATGCACAGTTCACGTGACTGATCATGCACAGATCACGTGACTGATCATGCACTGATCACGTGGCTATCATGCACTGCTCACGTGGCTGATCATGCAATGATCACACAGCTACCATATACTGGTCACATGACTGATCATGCACTGATCACATAATTGATCATGCACTGATCACCTGGCTTATCATGCATTGATCATGTGACTGATCATGTGCTGATCATGTTTGGTGTCACACACTGATCATGTGCCTCTGGAGGCAATGAACAGAGCTGAGTAAGCAGGAATCAGTCAGCAGGCTATAATCATGGAACTCAGCTCTGAGAATCATGCTGCTCAGCTGGCAATAATCAAGTAGATGAGCAGGCAGGAATTACGCAGCACAGGTGGCAATTGTCAAGGAGATGACAGGCAGGAATCGTGCAGCTCAGCTGGAAATTGTCAAGCAGATGAGCAGACAGTAATCACGCAGCTCAGCAGGCCCTGATCACGTGACTGAGCATGCACTGTTCACGTGGCTGATCACACACTTATCACGTGACTTATCATGCACTGATCATGTGACTGATCATGCACTGATCACGTAGCTATCTTGCACTGATCACTTGGCTGATCATACACTCATCACGGGACTGATCGTGCACTGATCACGGCGCTATCATTCTTTGACTACATGACTCCACATGCACTGATCACGTGGATGATCATGCACTGATCACGTGATTGACCATGCACTGATCCCGTGACTGATCAGGCACTGATCAAATGGCTGATCATGCACTGATCACGTGGCTATCATGCACTGCTCAAGTGGCTGATCAGTCAATGATCACGTAGCTACCATGTACTGGTCACGTGACTGATCATGCACTGATCACGTAATTGATCATGCCCTGATCATGTGGCTGATCATGCACTGATCATGTGACTGATCATGCACTGATCACGTGGCTATCATGCACTGATCACTTGGCTGGACATACACTGATCACGTGTCTGGTCATGCACTGATCACGTGACTGATCATGCACTGATCACGTGGCTGATCATACATTGATCACGTGACTGATCATGCACTGATCACGTGACTGATCATGCACTGATCACGTGGCTGTCATGCACTGATCACTTGGCTGGACATACACTGATCACATGCCTGGTCATGCACTGATCACGTGGCTTATCATGCACTGATCACGTGACTAATCATGCACTAATCTCGTGTCTGATCATGCACTGATCACGTGGCTATCATGCACTGCTCACGTGGCTGATCAAGCGATGATCACGCATCTACCATGTACTGGTCACATGACTGATCATGCACTGATCACGTGACTGATCATGCAGTGATCACGTGGCTATCATGCACTATCACGTGGCTGTTCATGCAATGATCATGTAGCTACCATGTACAGGTCACGTGAATGATCATACACCCATCAGGTGACTGATCATGCACTGATCACGTAATTGATCATGCATTGATCATGTGGCTGATTATGCACTGATCACGTGGCTGATCATGCACTGATACCGTGACTGAGCATGGACTGATCACATGACTATCATGTAGTGATCACGTAACTTAATGGCACTGATCATGTGACTGATCATGTGCTGATCATGT
Source organism: Bos javanicus (assembly GCF_032452875.1). Classification (NCBI taxonomy): domain Eukaryota; kingdom Metazoa; phylum Chordata; class Mammalia; order Artiodactyla; family Bovidae; genus Bos; species Bos javanicus. The sequence goes on from NW_026893822.1 coordinate 259,120, forward strand.
TTGCTATCATACACTGATCATGTGCCTCTGGAGGCAATAAACAAAGAGCTGAGTAGGCACGAATCAAACAGTCAGCAGGCAATAATCATGGAACTCAGATGTGAGGAATCATGCTGCTCAGCTGGCAATAATCAAGCAGCTGAGCAGGCAGGAATTACGCAGCACAGCTGGCAATTGTCAAGCAGATGACAGGCAGGAATCGTGCAGCTCAGCTGGCAATTGTCAAGCAGATGAGCAGGCAGGAATCGTGCAGCTCAGCTGGCAATTGTCACAGATGAGCATGACAGTAATCACGCAGCTCAGCAGGCCCAGATCATGTGACTGAACATGCACTGTTCACGTGGCTGATCATACACTGATCACGTGATTGATCATGCACTGATCACGTGGCTACACGTGATCATGCACTGATCACGTGGATCACACTGATCACATGGTTTATCATGCACTGATCACGTGAGTGATCATGCATGATGATCACGTGACTGATGATGATCATGATCACTGACTCTCGTGGCTGATCATGCACTGATCATGTGGCTGATCAGGCAATGATCACGTAGCTGATCATGTACTGATCACGTGACTGATCATGCACTGATCACGTGACTGATCATGCACTGATCACGTGGCTGATCATGCACTGATCACTTGACTGATCATACACTGATCACGTGCCTGGTCATGCACAGATTACATGACTGATCATGCACTGAACACGTGACTGATCATGCACTGATCACGTGGCTGATCATGCACTTCTGACGTGGCTGATCATGCAATGATCATGTAGCTACCATGTACCGGTCAGGTGACTGATCATACACCCATCAGGTGACGGATCATGCACTGATCACGTGGCTATCATGCACTGTTTACGTGGCTGATCATACACTGATCACCTGTCTGGTCATGCACAGATCACGTGACAAATCATGAACTGATCACATAGCTATCATGAACTGATCACCTGGCTGATCATGCACTGATCACGTGGCTGATCATACACTGTTCTCGAGTCTGACCATGCACTGATAACGTGGCTGATCATACACTGCTCAGGTAACTGATCATGCACTGATCACGTGGCTATCATGCACTGATCACGTGGCTGAACATGCACTGTTCACGTGGCTGATCACACTGATCATGCACTGATCATATGATCATGCACTGATCACGTGGCTGATCATGCACTGATCACGTGGCTGATCATACTCTGCTCACGTAACTCATCATGCACATGCATCACGTGGCTATCATGCACTGCTCACGTGGCTGATCATGGAATGATCACATAGCTACCATGATACTGGTCACTGAGAATGATCATGCACAGATCACGTAAATGATCATGCACTGTTCACGTGACTGATCATGTACTGATCACGTGGCTGATCATACTCTGCTCACCTAACTCATCATGCACACATCAGGTGGCTATCATGCTCTGCTCACGAGGCTGATCATGCAACGATCACGTGGCTAACCATATACTGGTCACGTGACTGATCATGCACTGATCACGTAATTGATCCTGCACTGATCACGTGGCTCATCATGCACTGATCACGTGGCTGATCACATATGTATCACGTGACTGATCATGCACTGATCACGTGGCTGATCATGCACTGATCACGTGGCTATCATGCACTGATCACGTGGATATCATGCACTGATCACGTGGCTGATCACACATGTATCACATGACTGATCATGCACTGATCACGTGGCTATCATGCACTGATCACGTGGCTGATCATGCACTGATCACGTGACTGATCATGCAATGATCACGTGGCTACCATGTACTGGTCACGTGACTGATCATGCACTGATCACGTAACTGATCCTGCACTGATCACATGGCTCATCATGCACTGATCAGGTGGCTGATCATGCACGTATCACGTGACTGATCATGTACAGATCACGTGAATAATCATGAAGTGATCTCGTGGCTATCCTGCAATGATCACGTGGATAACATGCACTGATCACGTGGCTGATCATACACTATCACGTGACTGATCATGCACTGATCACGTGGCTATAATACACTGATCACGTGGCTATCCTGCACTGATCACGTGGATATCATGCACTGATCACGTGGCTGATCACACACGTATCACGTGACTGATCATGCACTGATCACGTGACTGATCATGCACTGCTCACGTGGCTGATCATGCAATGATCACGTGCCTGTTCATGCACTGATCACGAGGCTGATCATACACTGTTCACGTGTCTGACCTTGCACTGATCACGTGGCTGACCATACACTGCTCACATAACTGATCATGCACTGATCAAGTGGCTATCATGCACTGATCACGTGGCTGAACATGCACTGTTCACGTGGCTGATCACACACCTGTCACGTGACATATCATGCACTGATCACGTGGCACTCATGCACTGATCACGTGGCTGATCATACTCTCCTCACGTAAATGATCATGCACACATCACGTGGCTATCATGCACTGCTCACGTGGCTCGTCATGGAATGATCACGTAGCTACCATATACTGTTCACGTGACTGATCATGCAAAGATCACGTAAATGATCATGCACTGTTCACGTGACTGATCATGTACTGATCACGTGACTGATCATGCACTGATCACGTGGCTATCATGCTCTGCTCACGTGGCTGATCATGAAACGATCACGAAGCAACCATGTACTGTTCACGTGACTGATCATGCAAAGATCACGTAAATGATCATGCACTGATCACGTGGATGATCATACACTAATCTTGTGACAGATCATGCACTGATCACGTGGCTGATCATGCACTGATACCGTGAGTGAGCATGGACTGATCACATGACTATCATGTAGTGATCACGTGACTTAATGGCGCTGATCATGTGACTGATCATGCGCTGATCATGTTTGCTATTATACACTGATCATGTGCCTCTGGAGGCAATAAACAAAGAGCTGAGTAGGCACGAATCAAACAGTCAGCAGGCAATAATCATGGAACTCAGGTGTGAGGAATCATGCTGCTCAGCTGGCAATAATCAAGCAGCTGAGCAGGCAGGAATTAGGCAGAACAGCTGGCAATTGTCAAGCAGATGACAGGCAGGAATCAAGCAGCTCAGCTGGCAATTGTCAAGCAGATGAGCAGACAGGAATCACGCAGCTCAGCAGGCCCAGATCACGTGACTGAACATGCACTGTTCACGTTGCTGATCATACACTGATCACGTGATTGATCATGCACTGATCACTTGGATATCATGCACTGATCACGTGGCTGATCATACACTGTTCACGTGTCTGAACATGCACTTCTCACGTGGCTGATCATACACTGCTCACGTAACTGATCATGCACTGATCACGTGGTTGAACATGCACTGTTCACGTGGCTGATCACACACCTGTCACGTGACATAACATGCACTGATCACGTGGCACTCATGCACTGATCACGTGGCTGATCATACTCTGCTCATGTAAGTGATCATGCACACATCACGTGGCTATCATGCACTGCTCACGTGGCTGATCATCGATGATCACGCAGCTACCATGTACTGGTCACATGACTGATCATGCACTGATCACGTGACTGATCATGCAGTGATCACGTGACTATCATGCACTGATCACGTGGCTGATCATGCAATGTTCATGTAACTACCATGTACAGGTCACGTGAATGATCATGCACCCATCAGGTGACTGATCATGCACTGATCACGTGGCTATCATGCACTGATCACGTGACTGGTCATGCACTGATAACGTCTATATCATGCACTGATCACATGACTGCCCATGCACTGATCACGTGGATGATCATACACTAATCATGTGACAGATCATGCACTGATCACGTGGCTGATCATGCACTGATCACGTGACTGATCATGCACTAATCACGTGGCTATCATGCACTGATCACGTGGCTTTCATGCACAGATCACGTGACTGATCATGCACTGATCACGTGACTAATCATGCACTGATCACGTGGCTATCATGCACTGATCACTTGGCTGGACATACACTGATCACGTGCCTGTTCATGCACTGATCACGTGGCTGATCATGCACTGATCACGTGACTGATCATGCACTGATCACGTGGCTATCATGCACTGCTCACGTGGCTGATCATGCCATGATAACGCAGCTACCATGTACTGGTCACATGACTGATCATGCACTGATCACGTGAGTGATCATGCAGTGATCACGTGGCTATCATGCACTGCTCACGTGGCTGATCATGCAATGTACATGTAACTACCATGTACAGGTCACGTGAATGATCATACACCCATCACGTGACTGATCATGCACTGATCACGTGGCTATCATGCACTGATCACGTGGCTGATCATGCACTGATCATGTGGCTGATCACACACGTATCACATGACTGATCATGCACTGATCACGTGGCTATCATGCACTGATCACGTGGCTGTCATGCACTGATCACGTGACTGATCACCCAATGATCACGTAGCTACCATGTACTGGTCACGTGACTGATCATGCACTGATCACGTAATTGATCCTGCACTGATCACATGGCTCATCACGCACTGATCAGGTGGCTGATCACACACGTATCACGTGACTGATCATGTACAGATCACGTGAATAATCATGAAGTGATCTCGTGGCTATCCTGCAATGATCACGTGAATAACATGCACTGATCACGTGGCTGATCACACACGTATCACGTGACTGATCATGCACTGATCACGTGGCTATAATACACTGATCACGTGGCTATCCTGCACTGATCACGTGGATATCATGCACTGATCACGTGGCTGATCACACACGTATCACGTGACTGATCATGCACAGATCACGTGACTGATCATGCACTGCTCACGTGGCTGATCAAGCAATGATCACACAGCTACCATGTACTGGTCACATGACTGATCATGCACTGATCACATAATTGATCATGCACTGATCACCTGGCTTATCATGCATTGATCATGTGACTGATCATGTGCTGATCATATTTGGTGTCACACACTGATCATGTGCCTCTGGAGGCAATGAACATAGAGCTGAGTAGGCAGGAATCAGTCAGCAGGCTATAATCATGGAACTCAGCTCTGAGAAATCATGCTGCTCAGCTGGCAATAATCAAGTAGATGAGCAGGCAGGAATTACGCAGCACAGGTGGCAATTGTCAAGGAGATGACAGGCAGGAATCGGGCAGCACAGCTGGAAATTGTCAAGCAGATGAGCAGACAGTAATCACGCAGCTCAGCAGGCCCTGATCACGTGACTGAGCATGCACTGTTCACATGGCTGATCACACACCGATCACATGACTGATCATGCACTGATCATGTGACTGATCATGCACTGATCACGTAGCTATCTTGCACTGATCACTTGGCTGATCATAACTCATCACGTGACTGATCGTGCACTGATCACGGCGCTATCATTCATTGACTACATGACTCCACATGCACTGATCACGTGGATGATCATGCACTGATCACGTGACTGACCATGCACTGATCACGTGACTGATCAGGCACTGATCACATGGCTGATCATGCACTAATCACGTGGCTATCATGCACTGCTCACGTGGCTGATCAGGCAATGATCACGTAGCTACCATGTACTGGTCACGTGACTGATCATGCACTGATCACGTAATTGATCATGCACTGATCATGTGGCTGATCATGCACTGATCACGTGGCTGAACATACACTGATCACGTGACTGATCATGCACTGATCACGTGAATGATCATGCACTGATCACGTGGCTATCATGCACTGATCACTTGGCTGGACATACACTGATCACGTGCCTGGTCATGCACTGATCACGTGGCTGATCATGCACTGATCACGTGACTGATCATGCACTGATCTCGTGTCTGATCATGCACTGATCACGTGGCTATCATGCACTGCTCACGTGGCTGATCATGCATGATCACGCAGCTACCATGTACTGGTCACATGACTGATCATGCACTGATCACGTGACTGATCATGCAGTGATCACGTGGCTATCATGCACTATCACGTGGCTGATCATGCAATGATCATGTAACTACCATGTACAGGTCACGTGAATGATCATACACCCATCAGGTGACTGATCATGCACTGATCACGTGGCTATCATGCACTGATCACGAGACTGGTCATGCACTGATAACGTCTATATCATGCACTGATCACATGACTGCCATGCACTGATCACGTGGATGATCATACACTAATCATGTGACAGATCATGCACTGATCACGTGGCTGATCATGCACTGATCACGTGACTGATCATGCACTGATCACGTGGCTATCATGCACTGATCACGTGGCTATCATGCACTGATCACGTGACTGATCATGCACTGATCACGTGACTAATCATGCACTGATCACGTGGCTATCATGCACTGATCACTTGGCTGGACATACACTGATCACGTGCCTGTTCATGCACTGATCGCGTGGCTGATCATGCACTGATCGCGTGGCTCTCATGCACTGCTCACGTGGCTGATCATGCGATGATCGCGCAGCTACCATGTACTGGTCACGTGACTGATCATGCACTGATCACGTGAGTGATCATGCGGTGATCACATGGCTATCATGCACTACTCACGTGGCTGATCATGCAATGTTCATGTAACTACCATGTACAGGTCACGTGAATGATCATACACCCATCAGGTGACTGATCATGCACTGATCACGTGGCTATCATGCACTGATCACGTGGATATCATGCACTGATCACGTGGCTGATCACACACTGCTCACATAACTGATCATGCACTGATCACGTGGCTATCATGCACTGATCACATGGCTATCATGCACTGATCACGTGGCTGATCACGCAATGATCACGTAGCTACCATGTACTGGTCACGGGACTGATCATGCACTCATCACGTAATTGATCCTGCACTGATCACATGGCTCATCACGCACTGATCAGGTGGCTGATCACACTCGTATCACGTGACTGATCATGTACAGGTCACGTGAATTATCATGCACTGATCTCGTGGCTATCCTGCAATGATCACGTGGATAACATGCACTGATCACGTGGCTGATCACACACGTATCACGTGACTGATCATGCACTGATCACGTGGCTATAATACACTGATCACGTTTCTATCCTGCACTGATCACGTGGATATCATGCACTGATCACGTGGCTGATCACACACATATCACGTGACTGATCATGCACAGATCACGTGACTGATCATGCACTGCTCACGTGGCTGATCATGCAATGATCACACAGCTACCATGTACTGGTCACATGACTGATCATGCACTGATCACATAATTGATCATGCACTGATCACCTGGCTTATCATGCATTGATCATGTGACTGATCATGTGCTGATCATGTTTGGTGTCACACACTGATCATGTGCCTCTGGAGGCAATGAACATAGAGCTGAGTAGGCAGGAATCAGTCAGCAGGCTATAATCATGGAACTCAGCTCTGAGAAATCATGCTGCTCAGCTGGCAATAATCAAGTAGATGAGCAGGCAGGAATTACGCAGCACAGGTGGCAATTGTCAAGGAGATGACAGGCAGGAATCGGGCAGCACAGCTGGAAATTGTCAAGCAGATGAGCAGACAGTAATCACGCAGCTCAGCAGGCCCTGATCACGTGACTGAGCATGCACTGTTCACATGGCTGATCACACACTATCACGTGACTGATCATGCACTGATCATGTGACTGATCATGCACTGATCACGTAGCTATCTTGCACTGATCACTTGGCTGATCATAACTCATCACGGGACTGATCATTCACTGATCACGGGCTATCATGCATTGACTACATGACTCCATGCACTGATCACATGGATGATCATGCACTGATCACGTGACTGACCATGCACTGATCTCGTGACTGATCAGGCACTGATCACATGGCTGATCATGCACTGATCACGTGGCTATCATGAACTGCTCACGTGGCTGATCAGGCAATGATCACGTGGCTACCATGTACTGGTCACGTGACTGATCATGCACTGATCGCGTAATTGATAATGCACTGATCATGTGGCTCATCACGCACTGATCACGTGGCTGAACATCCACTAATTACGTGACTGATCATGCACTGATCACGTGACTGATCATGCACTGATCGCGTGGCTATCATGCACTGATCACTTGGCTGGACATACACTGATCACGTGCCTGGTCATGCACTGATCACGTGGCTCATCATGCACTGATCACGTGACTGATCATGCACTGATCTTGTCTCTGATCATTCACTGATCACGTGGCTATCATGCACTGCTCACGTGGCTGATCATGCATGATCACGCAGCTACCATGTACTGGTCACATGACTGATCATGCACTGATCACGTGACTGATCATGCAGTGATCACGTGGCTATCATGCACTACTCACGTGGCTGATCATGCAATGTTCATGTAACTACCATGTACAGGTCACGTGAATGATCATACACCCATCAGGTGACTGATCATGCACTGATCATGTGGCTATCATGCACTGATCTTGAGACTGGTCATGCACTGATAACGTCTATATCATGCACTGATCACATGACTGCCCATGCACTGAAAACGTGGATTATCATACACTAATCATGTGACAGTTCATGCACTGATCACGTGGCTGATCATGCACTGATCACGTGACTGATCATGCACTGATCACGTGACTGATCATGCACTGATCACGTGGCTGATCATACACTGTTCTCGTGTCTGACCATGCACTGCTAACGTGGCTGATCATGCACTGCTCAGGTAACTGATCATGCACTGATCACGTGGCTATCATGCACTGATCACGTGGCTGAACATGCACTGTTCACGTGGCTGATCACACACCTATCATGTGACATATCATGCACTGATCACGTGGCACTCATGCACTGATCACGTGGCTGATCATACTCTGCTCCCGTAACTCATCATGCACACATCACGTGGCTATCATGCACTTCTCACGTGGCTAGTCATGGAATGATCACATAGCTACCATATACTGGTCCTGAGAGTGATCATGCACAGATCACGTAAATGATCATGCACTGTTCACGTGACTGATCATGTACTGATCACGTGGCTGATCATACTCTGCTCACCTAACTCATCATGCACACATCAGGTGGCTATCATGCTCTGCTCACGAGGCTGATCATGCAACGATCACGTAGCAACCATATACTGGTCACGTGACTGATCATGCACTGATCACGTAATTGATCCTGCACTGATCACGTGGCTCATCATGCACTGATCACGTGGCTGATCACATATGATCACGTGACTGATCATGCACTGATCACGTGGCTCTCATGCACTGATCACGTGGCTATCATGCACTGATCACGTGGATATCATGCACTGATCATGTGGCTGATCACACATGTATCACATGACTGATCATGCACTGATCACGTGGCTGATCATGCACTGATCACGTGGCTATCATGCACTGATCACGTGGCTGATCACGCAATGATCACGTAGCTACCATGTACTGGTCACGTGACTGATCATGCACTGATCGCGTAATTGATCCTGCACTGATCACATGGCTCATCACGCACTGATCAGGTGGCTGATCACACACGTATCGCGTGACTGATCATGTACAGATCGCGTGAATAATCATGAAGTGATCTCGTGGCTATCCTGCAATGATCACGTGGATAACATGCACTGATCACGTGGCTGATCACCCACGTATCACGTGACTTATCATGCACTGATCACGTGGCTATAATACACTGATCACGTGGCTATCCTGCACTGATCGCGTGGATATCATGCACTGATCACGTGGCTGATCACACACGTATCGCGTGACTGATCATGCACTGATCACGTGACTGATCATGCACTGCTCACGTGGCTGATCATGCAATGATCACGTGCCTGTTCATGCACTGATCACGAGGCTGATCATACACTGTTCACGTGTCTGACCTTGCACTGATCACGTGGCTGACCATACACTGCTCACATAACTGATCATGCACTGATCAAGTGGCTATCATGCACTGATCACGTGGCTGAACATGCACTGTTCACGTGGCTGATCACACACTGTCACGTGACATATCATGCACTGATCACGTGGCACTCATGCACTGATCACGTGGCTGATCATACTCTCCTCACGTAAATGATCATGCACACATCACGTGGCTATCATGCACTGCTCACGTGGCTCGTCATGGAATGATCACGTGGCTACCATATACTGTTCGCGTGACTGATCATGCAAAGATCGCGTAAATGATCATGCACTGTTCACGTGACTGATCATGTACTGATCACGTGACTGATCATGCACTGATCGCGTGGCTATCATGCTCTGCTCACGTGGCTGATCATGAACTGATCACGAAGCAACCATGTACTGTTCACGTGACTGATCATGCAAAGATCGCGTAAATGATCATGCACTGATCAAGTGAATGATCATACACTAATCTTGTGACAGATCATGCACTGATCACGTGGCTGATCATGCACTGATACCGTGAGTGAGCATGGACTGATCACATGACTATCATGTAGTGATCACGTGACTTAATGGCGCTGATCATGTGACTGATCATGCGCTGATCATGTTTGCTATTATACACTGATCATGTGCCTCTGGAGGCAATAAACAAAGAGCTGAGTAGGCGCGAATCAAACAGTCAGCAGGCAATAATCATGGAACTCAGATGTGAGGAATCATGCTGCTCAGCTGGCAATAATCAAGCAGCTGAGCAGGCAGGAATTAGGCAGAACAGCTGGCAATTGTCAAGCAGATGACAGGCAGGAATCAAGCAGCTCAGCTGGCAATTGTCAAGCAGATGAGCAGACAGGAATCACGCAGCTCAGCAGGCCCAGATCACGTGACTGAACATGCACTGTTCACGTGGCTGATCATACACTGATTACGTGATTGATCATGCACTGATCACTTGGATATCATGCACTGATCACGTGGCTGATCATACACTGTTCACGTGTCTGAACATGCACTTCTCACGTGGCTGATCATACACTGCTCACGTAACTGATCATGCACTGATCACGTGGTTGAACATGCACTGTTCACGTGGCTGATCACACACCTGTCACGTGACATAACATGCACTGATCACGTGGCACTCATGCACTGATCGCGTGGCTGATCATACTCTGCTCATGTAAGTGATCATGCACACATCACGTAGCTATCATGCACTGCTCACGTGGCTGATCATGCGATGATCACGCAGCTACCATGTACTGGTCACATGACTGATCATGCACTGATCACGTGACTGATCATGCAGTGATCACGTGGCTATCATGCACTACTCACGTGGCTGATCATGCAATGTTCATGTAACTACCATGTACAGGTCACGTGAATGATCATACACCCATCAGGTGACTGATCATGCACTGATCGCGTGGCTATCATGCACTGATCACGAGACTGGTCATGCACTGATAACGTCTATATCATGCACTGATCACATGACTGCCCATGCACTGATCACGTGGATGATCATACACTAATCATGTGACAGATCATGCACTGATCGCGTGGCTGATCATGCACTGATACCGTGACTTGATCATGCACTGATCACGTGGCTATCATGCACTGATCACCTGGCTATCATGCACTGATCACGTGACTGATCATGCACTGATCACGTGTCTATCATACACTGATCACTTGGCTGGACAAACACTGATCACGTGCCTGGTCATGCAGTGATCAGGTGGCAGATCATGCACTGATCACGTGGCTATCATGCACTGATCACGTGGCTGATCATGCAATGATCACGTGGCTACCATGTACTGGTCACGTGACTGATCATGCACTGATCACGTAATTGATCCTGCACTGATCACATGGCTCATCACGCACTGATCAGGTGGCTGATCACGCACGTATCACGTGACTGATCATGTACAGATCACGTGAATAATCATGAAGTGATCTCGTGGCTATCCTGCAATGATCGCGTGGATAACATGCACTGATCACGTGGCTGATCACACACGATCACGTGACTTATCATGCACTGATCACGTGGCTATAATACACTGATCACGTGGCTATCCTGCACAGATCACGTGGATATCATGCACTGATCACGTGGCTGATCACACGCGTATCACGTGACTGATCATGCACTGATCACGTGACTGATCATGCACTGCTCACGTGGCTGATCATGCAATGATCACGTGCCTGTTCATGCACTGATCACGAGGCTGATCATACACTGTTCACGTGTCTGACCTTGCACTGATCACGTGGCTGACCATACACTGCTCACATAACTGATCATGCACTGATCAAGTGGCTATCATGCACTGATCACGTGGCTGAACATGCACTGTTCACGTGGCTGATCACACACTGATCACGTGACTATCATGCACTGATCACGTGGCACTCATGCACTGATCACGTGGCTGATCATACTCTCCTCACGTAAATGATCATGCACACATCACGTGGCTATCATGCACTGCTCCCGTGGCTCGTCATGGAATGATCACGTAGCTACCATATACTGTTCACGTGACTGATCATGCAAAGATCACGTAAATGATCATGCACTGTTCACGTGACTGATCATGTACTGATCACGTGACTGATCATGCACTGATCACGTGGCTATCATGCTCTGCTCACGTGGCTGATCATGAAACGATCACGAAACAACCATGTACTGTTCACGTGACTGATCATGCAAAGATCACGTAAATGATCATGCACTGATCACGTGGATGATCATACACTAATCTTGTGACAGATCATGCACTGATCACGTGGCTGATCATGCACTGATACCGTGAGTGAGCATGGACTGATCACATGACTATCATGTAGTGATCACGTGACTTAATGGCGCTGATCATGTGACTGATCATGCGCTGATCATGTTTGCTATTATACACTGATCATGTGCCTCTGGAGGCAATAAACAAAGAGCTGAGTAGGCACGAATCAAACAGTCAGCAGGCAATAATCATGGAACTCAGATGTGAGGAATCATGCTGCTCAGCTGGCAATAATCAAGCAGCTGAGCAGGCAGGAATTAGGCAGAACAGCTGGCAATTGTCAAGCAGATGACAGGCAGGAATCAAGCAGCTCAGCTGGCAATTGTCAAGCAGATGAGCAGACAGGAATCACGCAGCTCAGCAGGCCCAGATCACGTGACTGAACATGTACTGTTCACGTGGCTGATCATACACTGATTACGTGATTGATCATGCACTGATCACTTGGATATCATGCACTGATCACGTGGCTGATCATACACTGTTCACGTGTCTGAACATGCACTTCTCACGTGGCTGATCATACACTGCTCACGTAACTGATCATGCACTGATCACGTGGTTGAACATGCACTGTTCACGTGGCTGATCACACACCTGTCACGTGACATAACATGCACTGATCACGTGGCACTCATGCACTGATCACGTGGCTGATCATACTCTGCTCATGTAAGTGATCATGCACACATCACGTGGCTATCATGCACTGCTCACGTGGCTGATCATGCGATGATCACGCAGCTACCATGTACTGGTCACATGACTGATCATGCACTGATCACGTGACTGATCATGCAGTGATCACGTGGCTATCATGCACTACTCACGTGGCTGATCATGCAATGTTCATGTAACTACCATGTACAGGTCACGTGAATGATCATGCACCCATCAGGTGACTGATCATGCACTGATCACGTGGCTATCATGCACTGATCACGAGACTGGTCATGCACTGATAACGTCTATATCATGCACTGATCACATGACTGCCCATGCACTGATCACGTGGATGATCATACACTAATCATGTGACAGATCACGCACTGATCACGTGGCTGATCATGCACTGATCACGTGACTGATCATGCACTAATCACGTGGCTATCATGCACTGATCACCTGGCTTTCATGCACAGATCACGTGACTGATCATGCACTGATCACGTGACTAATCATGCACTGATCACGTGGCTATCATGCACTGATCACGTGGCTGGACATACACTGATCACGTGCCTGTTCATGCACTGATCACGTGGCTGATCATGCACTGATCACGTGACTGATCATGCACTGATCACGTGGCTATCATGCACTGCTCACGTGGCTGATCATGCCTGATCACGCAGCTACCATGTACTGGTCACATGACTGATCATGCACTGATCACGTGAGTGATCATGCAGTGATCACGTGGCTATCCTGCACTACTCACGTGGCTGATCATGCAATGTACATGTAACTACCATGTACAGGTGCCGTGAATGATCATACACCCATCAGGTGACTGATCATGCACTGATCACGTGGCTATCATGCACTGATCACGTGGATATCATGCACTGATCATGTGGCTGATCACACACGTATCACATGACTGATCATGCACTGATCACGTGGCTATCATGCACTGCTCACGTGGCTGTCATGCACTGATCACGTGACTGATCACCCAATGATCACGTAGCTACCATGTACTGGTCACGTGACTGATCATGCACTGATCACGTAATTGATCATGCACTGATCACATGGCTCATCACGCACTGATCAGGTGGCTGATCACACACGATCACGTGACTGATCATGTACAGATCACGTGAATAATCATGAAGTGATCTCGTGGCTATCCTGCAATGATCACGTGAATAACATGCACTGATCACGTGGCTGATCACACACGATCACGTGACTGATCATGCACTGATCACGTGGCTATAATACACTGATCACGTGGCTATCCTGCACAGATCACGTGGATATCATGCACTGATCACGTGGCTGATCACACACTATCACGTGACTGATCATGCACAGATCACGTGACTGATCATGCACTGCTCACGTGGCTGATCATGCAATGATCACACAGCTACCATGTACTGGTCACATGACTGATCATGCACTGATCACATAATTGATCATGCACTGATCACCTGGCTTATCATGCATTGATCATGTGACTGATCATGTGCTGATCATGTTTGGTGTCACACACTGATCATGTGCCTCTGGAGGCAATGAACAAAGAGCTGAGTAGGCAGGAATCAGTCAGCAGGCTATAATCATGGAACTCAGCTCTGAGAAATCATGCTGCTCAGCTGGCAATAATCAAGTAGATGAGCAGGCAGGAATTACGCAGCACAGGTGGCAATTGTCAAGGAGATGACAGGCAGGAATCGGGCAGCACAGCTGGAAATTGTCAAGCAGATGAGCAGACAGTAATCACGCAGCTCAGCAGGCCCTGATCACGTGACTGAGCATGCACTGTTCACATGGCTGATCACACACTATCACATGACTGATCATGCACTGATCATGTGACTGATCATGCACTGATCACGTAGCTATCTTGCACTGATCACTTGGCTGATCATAACTCATCACGTGACTGATCGTGCACTGATCACGGGCTATCATTCATTGACTACATGACTGCACTGATCACGTGGATGATCATGCACTGATCACGTGACTGACCATGCACTGATCACGTGACTGATCAGGCACTGATCACATGGCTGATCATGCACTAATCACGTGGCTATCATGCACTGCTCACGTGGCTGATCAGGCAATGATCACGTAGCTACCATGTACTGGTCACGTGACTGATCATGCACTGATCACGTAATTGATCATGCACTGATCATGTGGCTGATCATGCACTGATCACGTGGCTGAACATACACTGATCACGTGACTGATCATGCACTGATCACGTGAATGATCATGCACTGATCACGTGGCTATCATGCACTGATCACTTGGCTGGACATACACTGATCACGTGCCTGGTCATGCACTGATCACGTGGCTGATCATGCACTGATCACGTGGCTGATCATGCACTGATCTCGTGTCTGATCACGCACTGATCACGTGGCTATCATGCACTGATCACGTGGCTGATCATGCATGATCACGCAGCTACCATGTACTGGTCACATGACTGATCATGCACTGATCACGTGACTGATCATGCAGTGATCACGTGGCTATCATGCACTACTCACGTGGCTGATCATGCAATGATCATGTAACTACCATGTACAGGTCACGTGAATGATCATACACCCATCAGGTGACTGATCATGCACTGATCACGTGGCTATCATGCACTGATCACGAGACTGGTCATGCACTTATAACGTCTATATCATGCACTGATCACATGACTGCCCATGCACTGATCACGTGGATGATCATACACTGATCATTGACAGATCATGCACTGATCACGTGGCTGATCATGCACTGATCACGTGACTGATCATGCACTGATCACGTGGCTATCATGCACTGATCACCTGGCTATCATGCACTGATCACGTGACTGATCATGCACTGATCACGTGACTAATCATGCACTGATCACGTGGCTATCATGCACTGATCACTTGGCTGGACATACACTGATCACGTGCCTGTTCATGCACTGATCACGTGGCTGATCATGCACTGATCACGTGACTGATCATGCACTGATCACGTGGCTATCATGCACTGCTCACGTGGCTGATCATGCGATGATCACGCAGCTACCATGTACTGGTCACATGACTGATCATGCACTGATCACGTGAGTGATCATGCAGTGATCACATGGCTATCATGCACTACTCACGTGGCTGATCATGCAATGTACATGTAACTACCATGTACTGGTCACGTGAATGATCATACACCCATCAGGTGACTGATCATGCACTGATCACGTGGCTATCATGCACTGATCACGTGGATATCATGCACTGATCATGTGGCTGATCACACGTATCACATAACTGATCATGCACTGATCACGTGGCTATCATGCACTGATCACGTGGCTATCATGCACTGATCACGTGGCTGATCATGCAATGATCACGTGCTATCATGTACTGGTCACGTGACTGATCATGCACTGATCACGTAATTGATCCTGCACTGATCACATGGCTCATCACGCACTGATCAGTTGGCTGATCACACACGAATCACGTGACTGATCATGTACAGATCACGTGACTAATCATGAAGTGATCTCGTGGCTATCCTGCAATGATCACGTGGATAACATGCACTGATCACGTGGCTGATCACACACGTATCACGTGACTGATCATGCACTGATCACGTGGCTATAATACACTGATCACGTTTCTATCCTGCACTGATCACGTGGATATCATGCACTGATCACGTGGCTGATCACACACATATCACGTGACTGATCATGCACAGATCACGTGACTGATCATGCACTGCTCACGTGGCTGATCATGCAATGATCACACAGCTACCATGTACTGGTCACATGACTGATCATGCACTGATCACATAATTGATCATGCACTGATCACCTGGCTTATCATGCATTGATCATGTGACTGATCATGTGCTGATCATGTTTGGTGTCACACACTGATCATGTGCCTCTGGAGGCAATGAACATAGAGCTGAGTAGGCAGGAATCAGTCAGCAGGCTATAATCATGGAACTCAGCTCTGAGAAATCATGCTGCTCAGCTGGCAATAATCAAGTAGATGAGCAGGCAGGAATTACGCAGCACAGGTGGCAATTGTCAAGGAGATGACAGGCAGGAATCGGGCAGCACAGCTGGAAATTGTCAAGCAGATGAGCAGACAGTAATCACGCAGCTCAGCAGGCCCTGATCACGTGACTGAGCATGCACTGTTCACATGGCTGATCACACACCTATCACGTGACTGATCATGCACTGATCATGTGACTGATCATGCACTGATCACGTGGCTATCTTGCACTGATCACTTGGCTGATCATGAACTCATCACGGGACTGATCATTCACTGATCACGGCGCTATCATGCACTGACTACATGACTCCACATGCACTGATCACATGGATGATCATGCACTGATCACGTGCCTGTTCATGCACTGATCACGTGACTGATCAGGCACTGATCACATGGCTGATCATGCACTGATCACGTGGCTATCGTGCACTGCTCACGTGGCTGATCAGGCAATGATCACGTAGCTACCATGTACTGGTCACGTGACTGATCATGCACTGATCACGTAATTGATAATGCACTGATCATGTGGCTCATCATGCACTGATCACGTGGCTGAACATACACTGATTACGTGACTGATCATGCACTGATCACGTGACTGATCATGCACTGATCACGTGGCTATCATGCACTGATCACTTGGCTGGACATACACTGATCACGTGCCTGGTCATGCACTGATCACGTGGCTCATCATGCACTGATCACGTGACTGATCATGCACTGATCTTGTCTCTGATCATTCACTGATCACGTGGCTATCATGCACTGCTCACGTGGCTGATCATGCATGATCACGCAGCTACCATGTACTGGTCACATGACTGATCATGCACTGATCACGTGACTGATCATGCAGTGATCACGTGGCTATCATGCACTACTCACGTGGCTGATCATGCAATGTTCATGTAACTACCATGTACAGGTCACGTGAATGATCATACACCCATCAGGTGACTGATCATGCACTGATCATGTGGCTATCATGCACTGATCATGAGACTGGTCATGCACTGATAACGTCTATATCATGCACTGATCACATGACTGCCCATGCACTGATCACGTGGATTATCATACACTAATCATGTGACAGTTCATGCACTGATCACGTGGCTGATCATGCACTGATCACGTGACTGATCATGCACTGATCACGTGGCTGATCATACACTGTTCTCGTGTCTGACCATGCACTGCTAACGTGGCTGATCATACACTGCTCAGGTAACTGATCATGCACTGATCACGTGGCTATCATGCACTGATCACGTGGCTGAACATGCACTGTTCACGTGGCTGATCACACACCTGTCATGTGACATATCATGCACTGATCACGTGGCACTCATGCACTGATCACGTGGCTGATCATACTCTGCTCACGTAACTCATCATGCACACATCACGTGGCTATCATGCACTTCTCACGTGGCTCGTCATGGAATGATCACATAGCTACCATATACTGGTCCTGAGAATGATCATGCACAGATCACGTACATGATCATGCACTGTTCACGTGACTGATCATGTACTGATAACGTGGCTGATCATACTCTGCTCACCTAACTCATCATGCACACATCAGGTGGCTATCATGCTCTGCTCACGTGGCTGATCATGCAACGATCACGTAGCAACCATGTACTGGTCACGTGACTGATCATGCACTGATCACGTAATTGATCCTGCACTGATCACGTGGCTCATCATGCACTGATCACGTGGCTGATCACACATGTATCACGTGACTGATCATGCACTGATCACGTGGCTCTCATGCACTGATCACGTGGCTATCATGCAGTGATCACGTGGCTGATCACACATGTATCACGTGACTGATCATGCACTGATCACGTGGCTCTCATGCACTGATCACGTGGCTATCATGCACTGATCACGTGGCTGATCATGCAATGATCACGTAGCTACCATGTACTGGTCACGTGACTGATCATGCACTGATCACGTAATTGATCCTGCACTGATCACGTGGCTCATCACGCACTGATCAGGTGGCTGATCACACACGTATCACGTGACTGATCATGTACAGATCACGTGAATAATCATGCACTGATCACCTGGCTATCATGCACTGATCACGTGGATAACATGCACTGATCACGTGGCTGATCACACACGTATCACGTGACTGATCATGCACTGATCACGTGGCTATAATACACTGATCACGTGGCTATCCTGCACTGATCACGTGGATATCATGCACTGATCACGTGGCTGATCACACACGTATCACGTGACTGATCATGCACTGATCACGTGACTGATCATGCACTGATCACGTGGCTGATCATGCAATGATCACACAGCTACCATGTACTGGTCACATGACTGATCATGCACTGATCACATAATTGATCATGCACTGATCACCTGGCTTATCATGCATTGATCATGTGACTGATCATGTGCTGATCATGTTTGGTGTCACACACTGATCATGTGCCTCTGGAGGCAATGAACATAGAGCTGAGTAGGCAGAATCAGTCAGCAGGCTATAATCATGGAACTCAGCTCTGAGAAATCATGCTGCTCAGCTGGCAATAATCAAGTAGATGAGCAGGCAGGAATTACGCAGCACAGGTGGCAATTGTCAAGGAGATGACAGGCAGGAATCGGGCAGCTCAGCTGGAAATTGTCAAGCAGATGAGCAGACAGTAATCACGCAGCTCAGCAGGCCCTGATCACGTGACTGAGCATGCACTGTTCACATGGCTGATCACACACCTATCACGTGACTGATCATGCACTGATCATGTGACTGATCATGCACTGATCACGTAGCTATCTTGCACTGATCACTTGGCTGATCATAACTCATCACGGGACTGATCATTCACTGATCACGGCGCTATCATGCACTGACTACATGACTCCACATGCACTGATCACATGGATGATCATGCACTGATCACGTGACTGACCATGCACTGATCACGTGACTGATCAGGCACTGATCACATGGCTGATCATGCACTGATCACGTGGCTATCATGCACTGCTCACGTGGCTGATCATGCAATGATCACGTAGCTACCATGTACTGGTCACGTGACTGATCATGCACTGATCACGTAGCTGATCTTGCACTGATCACTTGGCTGATCATAACTCATCACGGGACTGATCATTCACTGATCACGGCGCTATCATGCATTGACTACATGACTCCACATGCACTGATCACATGGATGATCATGCACTGATCACGTGACTGACCATGCACTGATCACGTGACTGATCAGGCACTGATCACATGGCTGATCATGCACTGATCACGTGGCTATCATGCACTGCTCACGTGGCTGATCAGGCACTGATCACGTAGCTACCATGTACTGGTCACGTGACTGATCATGCACTGATCACGTAATTGATAATGCACTGATCATGTGGCTCATCATGCACTGACCACGTGGCTGAACATACACTGATTACGTGACTGATCATGCACTGATCACGTGACTGATCATGCACTGATCACGTGGCTATCATGCACTGATCACTTGGCTGGACATACACT
Source organism: Bos javanicus (assembly GCF_032452875.1). Classification (NCBI taxonomy): domain Eukaryota; kingdom Metazoa; phylum Chordata; class Mammalia; order Artiodactyla; family Bovidae; genus Bos; species Bos javanicus. The sequence goes on from NW_026893822.1 coordinate 280,332, forward strand.
GATCACGTGCCTGGTCATGCACTGATCACGTGGCTCATCATGCACTGATCACGTGACTGATCATGCACTGATCTTGTCTCTGATCATTCACTGATCACGTGGCTATCATGCACTGCTCACGTGGCTGATCATGCATGATCACGCAGCTACCATGTACTGATCACATGACTGATCATGCACTGATCACGTGACTGATCATGCAGTGATCACGTGTCTATCATGCACTACTCACGTGGCTGATCATGCAATGTTCATGTAACTACCATGTACAGGTCACGTGAATGATCATACACCCATCAGGTGACTGATCATGCACTGATCATGTGGCTATCATGCACTGATCACGTGACTGGTCATGCACTGATCACGTCTATATCATGCACTGATCACATGACTGCCCATGCACTGATCACGTGGATGATCATGCACTAATCATGTGACAGATCATGCACTGATCACGTGGCTGATCATGCACTGATCACGTGACTGATCATGCACTGATCACGTGGCTGATCATACACTGTACTCGTGTCTGACCATGCACTGCTCACGTGGCTGATCATACACTGATCACGTAACTGATCATGCACTGATCACGTGGCTATCATGCACTGATCACGTGGCTGATCATGCACTGATCACGTGGCTGATCACACACTGTCACGTGACATATCATGCACTGATCACGTGGCACTCATGCACTGATCACGTGGCTGATCATACACTGATCACGTAACTGATCATGCACTGATCACGTGGCTATCATGCACTGCTCACGTGGCTGTCATGCAATGATCACGTAGCTACCATATACTGGTCACTGTGACTGATCATGCACTGATCACGTAAATGATCATGCACTGATCACGTGACTGATCATGCACTGATCACGTGGCTGATCATACACTGATCACGTAACTGATCATGCACTGATCACGTGGCTATCATGCACTGATCACGTGGCTGATCATGCACTGATCACGTAGCAACCATGTACTGGTCACGTGACTGATCATGCACTGATCACGTAATTGATCATGCACTGATCACGTGGCTGATCATGCACTGATCACGTGGCTGATCACACATGATCACGTGACTGATCATGCACTGATCACGTGGCTATCATGCACTGATCACGTGGCTATCATGCACTGATCACGTGGCTGATCACACATGATCACGTGACTGATCATGCACTGATCACGTGGCTGATCATGCACTGATCACGTGGCTATCATGCACTGATCACGTGGCTGATCATGCAATGATCACGTAGCTACCATGCACTGGTCACGTGACTGATCATGCACTGATCACGTAATTGATCATGCACTGATCACGTGGCTGATCATGCACTGATCACGTGGCTGATCACACACTATCACGTGACTGATCATGCACTGATCACGTGACTGATCATGCACTGATCACGTGGCTATCATGCACTGATCACGTGGCTATCATGCACTGATCACGTGGCTGATCACACACGTATCACGTGACTGATCATGCACTGATCACGTGGCTATCATGCACTGATCACGTGGCTATCATGCACTGATCACGTGGATATCATGCACTGATCACGTGGCTGATCACACACTGATCACGTGACTGATCATGCACTGATCACGTGACTGATCATGCACTGATCACGTGGCTGATCATGCACTGATCACGCAGCTATCATGCACTGGTCACATGACTGATCATGCACTGATCACATGACTGATCATGCACTGATCACGTGGCTTATCATGCACTGATCATGTGACTGATCATGTGCTGATCATGTTTGGTATCATACACTGATCATGTGCCTCTGGAGGCAATGAACAAAGAGCTGAGTAGGCACGAATCAGTCAGCAGGCTATAATCATGGAACTCAGCTGTGAGAAATCATGCTGCTCAGCTGGCAATAATCAAGCAGATGAGCAGGCAGGAATTACGCAGCACAGCTGGCAATTGTCAAGCAGATGACAGGCAGGAATCGTGCAGCTCAGCTGGCAATTGTCAAGCAGATGAGCAGACAGTAATCACGCAGCTCAGCAGGCCCTGATCACGTGACTGAGCATGCACTGTTCACGTGGCTGATCACACACTGATCACGTGACTGATCATGCACTGATCATGTGACTGATCATGCACTGATCACGTGGCTGATCATGCACTGATCACGTGGCTGATCATGCACTGATCACGTGACTGATCATGCACTGATCACGTGCTATCATGCACTGATACATGACTATCATGCACTGATCACGTGGCTGATCATGCACTGATCACGTGACTGATCATGCACTGATCACGTGACTGATCATGCACTGATCACGTGGCTGATCATGCACTGATCACGTGGCTGATCATACACTGATCACGTGACTGATCATGCACTGATCACGTGACTGATCATGCACTGATCACGTGGCTATCATGCACTGATCACGTGGCTGACATACACTGATCACGTGACTGATCATGCACTGATCACGTGGCTGATCATGCACTGATCACGTGACTGATCATGCACTGATCACGTGACTGATCATGCACTGATCACGTGGCTATCATGCACTGCTCACGTGGCTGATCATGCATGATCACGTAGCTACCATGTACTGGTCACGTGACTGATCATGCACTGATCACGTGACTGATCATGCACTGATCACGTGGCTATCATGCACTGATCACGTGGCTATCATGCACTATCACGTGGCTGATCATGCACTGATCACGTGACTACCATGCACTGATCACGTGACTGATCATGCACTGATCACGTGACTGATCATGCACTGATCACGTGGCTATCATGCACTGATCACGTGACTGATCATGCACTGATCACGTCTATATCATGCACTGATCACGTGACTGATCATGCACTGATCACGTGGCTGATCATGCACTGATCACGTGACTGATCATGCACTGATCACGTGGCTGATCATGCACTGATCACGTGACTGATCATGCACTGATCACGTGGCTGATCATGCACTGATCACGTGGCTATCATGCACTGATCACGTGACTGATCATGCACTGATCACGTGACTGATCATGCACTGATCACGTGGCTATCATGCACTGATCACGTGGCTGATCATGCACTGATCACGTGCCTGATCATGCACTGATCACGTGGCTGATCATGCACTGATCACGTGACTGATCATGCACTGATCACGTGACTGATCATGCACTGATCACGTGGCTATCATGCACTGATCACGTGGCTGATCATGCATGATCACGCAGCTACCATGTACTGATCACGTGACTGATCATGCACTGATCACGTGACTGATCATGCACTGATCACGTGGCTATCATGCACTGATCACGTGGCTGATCATGCAATGATCATGTAGCTACCATGTACAGGTCACGTGAATGATCATACACTGATCAGGTGACTGATCATGCACTGATCACGTGGCTATCATGCACTGATCACGTGGCTGATCATGCACTGATCACGTCTATATCATGCACTGATCACATGACTGATCATGCACTGATCACGTGGATGATCATGCACTGATCACGTGACTGATCATGCACTGATCACGTGGCTGATCATGCACTGATCACGTGACTGATCATGCACTGATCACGTGACTGATCATGCACTGATCACGTGGCTGATCATACACTGATCACGTGTCTGACCATGCACTGATCACGTGGCTGATCATACACTGCTCACGTAACTGATCATGCACTGATCACGTGGCTATCATGCACTGATCACGTGGCTGAACATGCACTGATCACGTGGCTGATCACACACCTGTCACGTGACATATCATGCACTGATCACGTGGCACTCATGCACTGATCACGTGGCTGATCATACACTGATCACGTAACTGATCATGCACTGATCACGTGGCTATCATGCACTGCTCACGTGGCTGTCATGGAATGATCACGTAGCTACCATATACTGGTCACGTGACTGATCATGCACTGATCACGTAAATGATCATGCACTGATCACGTGACTGATCATGCACTGATCACGTGGCTGATCATACACTGATCACGTGACTGATCATGCACTGATCACGTGGCTATCATGCACTGCTCACGTGGCTGATCATGCACGATCACGTAGCAACCATGTACTGGTCACGTGACTGATCATGCACTGATCACGTAATTGATCATGCACTGATCACGTGGCTCATCATGCACTGATCACGTGGCTGATCACACATGATCACGTGACTGATCATGCACTGATCACGTGGCTATCATGCACTGATCACGTGGCTATCATGCACTGATCACGTGGCTGATCACACACTGATCACGTGACTGATCATGCACTGATCACGTGGCTATCATGCACTGATCACGTGGCTGATCATGCACTGATCACGTAGCTACCATGTACTGGTCACGTGACTGATCATGCACTGATCACGTAATTGATCATGCACTGATCACGTGGCTGATCATGCACTGATCACGTGGCTGATCATGCACTATCACGTGACTGATCATGCACTGATCACGTGACTGATCATGCACTGATCACGTGGCTATCATGCACTGATCACGTGGCTATCATGCACTGATCACGTGGCTGATCACACACGATCACGTGACTGATCATGCACTGATCACGTGGCTATCATGCACTGATCACGTGGCTATCATGCACTGATCACGTGGATATCATGCACTGATCACGTGGCTGATCACACACTGATCACGTGACTGATCATGCACTGATCACGTGACTGATCATGCACTGATCACGTGGCTGATCATGCACTGATCACACAGCTACCATGTACTGATCACATGACTGATCATGCACTGATCACATGACTGATCATGCACTGATCACGTGGCTTATCATGCACTGATCATGTGACTGATCATGTGCTGATCATGTTTGCTATCATACACTGATCATGTGCCTCTGGAGGCAATGAACAAAGAGCTGAGTAGGCACGAATCAGTCAGCAGGCTATAATCATGGAACTCAGCTGTGAGAAATCATGCTGCTCAGCTGGCAATAATCAAGCAGATGAGCAGGCAGGAATTACGCAGCACAGCTGGCAATTGTCAAGCAGATGACAGGCAGGAATCGTGCAGCTCAGCTGGCAATTGTCAAGCAGATGAGCAGACAGTAATCACGCAGCTCAGCAGGCCCTGATCACGTGACTGAGCATGCACTGTTCACGTGGCTGATCACACACTGATCACGTGACTGATCATGCACTGATCATGTGACTGATCATGCACTGATCACGTGGCTATCATGCACTGATCACGTGGCTGATCATGCACTGATCACGTGACTGATCATGCACTGATCACGTGCTATCATGCACTGATACATGACTGATCATGCACTGATCACGTGGCTGATCATGCACTGATCACGTGACTGATCATGCACTGATCACGTGACTGATCATGCACTGATCACGTGGCTGATCATGCACTGATCACGTGGCTGATCATACACTGATCACGTGACTGATCATGCACTGATCACGTGACTGATCATGCACTGATCACGTGGCTATCATGCACTGATCACGTGGCTGACATACACTGATCACGTGACTGATCATGCACTGATCACGTGGCTGATCATGCACTGATCACGTGACTGATCATGCACTGATCACGTGACTGATCATGCACTGATCACGTGGCTATCATGCACTGCTCACGTGGCTGATCATGCATGATCACGCAGCTACCATGTACTGGTCACGTGACTGATCATGCACTGATCACGTGACTGATCATGCACTGATCACGTGGCTATCATGCACTGATCACGTGGCTATCATGCACTATCACGTGGCTGATCATGCACTGATCATGTGACTACCATGTACTGGTCACGTGAATGATCATGCACTGATCACGTGACTGATCATGCACTGATCACGTGGCTATCATGCACTGATCACGTGACTGATCATGCACTGATCACGTCTATATCATGCACTGATCACGTGACTGATCATGCACTGATCACGTGGATGATCATGCACTGATCACGTGACTGATCATGCACTGATCACGTGGCTGATCATGCACTGATCACGTGACTGATCATGCACTGATCACGTGGCTATCATGCACTGATCACGTGGCTATCATGCACTGATCACGTGACTGATCATGCACTGATCACGTGACTGATCATGCACTGATCACGTGGCTATCATGCACTGATCACGTGGCTGATCATGCACTGATCACGTGCCTGATCATGCACTGATCACGTGGCTGATCATGCACTGATCACGTGACTGATCATGCACTGATCACGTGGCTATCATGCACTGATCACGTGGCTGATCATGCATGATCACGCAGCTACCATGTACTGATCACATGACTGATCATGCACTGATCACGTGACTGATCATGCACTGATCACGTGGCTATCATGCACTGATCACGTGGCTGATCATGCACTGATCATGTAACTACCATGTACTGATCACGTGAATGATCATGCACTGATCACGTGACTGATCATGCACTGATCACGTGGCTGATCATGCACTGATCACGTGGATATCATGCACTGATCACGTGGCTGATCACACACTATCAGTGACTGATCATGCACTGATCACGTGGCTATCATGCACTGATCACGTGGCTATCATGCACTGATCACGTGGCTGATCACACTATCACGTGACTGATCATGCACTGATCACGTGGCTGATCATGCACTGATCACGTGGCTGATCATGCACTGATCACGTGACTGATCATGCACTGATCACGTGACTGATCATGCACTGATCACGTGGCTATCATGCACTGATCACGTGGCTGACATACACTGATCACGTGGCTGATCATGCACTGATCACGTGGCTGATCATGCACTGATCACGTGACTGATCATGCACTGATCACGTGGCTGATCATGCACTGATCACGTGGCTATCATGCACTGATCACGTGGCTGATCATGCATGATCACGCAGCTATCATGCACTGATCACGTGACTGATCATGCACTGATCACGTGACTGATCATGCACTGATCACGTGGCTATCATGCACTGATCACGTGGCTGATCATGCAATGATCACGTAACTACCATGTACTGGTCACGTGACTGATCATGCACTGATCACGTGACTGATCATGCACTGATCACGTGGCTATCATGCACTGATCACGTGACTGATCATGCACTGATCACGTCTATATCATGCACTGATCACGTGACTGATCATGCACTGATCACGTGGATGATCATGCACTGATCACGTGACTGATCATGCACTGATCACGTGGCTGATCATGCACTGATCACGTGACTGATCATGCACTGATCACGTGGCTATCATGCACTGATCACGTGGCTATCATGCACTGATCACGTGACTGATCATGCACTGATCACGTGACTGATCATGCACTGATCACGTGGCTATCATGCACTGATCACGTGGCTGATCATGCACTGATCATGTAACTACCATGCACTGATCACGTGACTGATCATGCACTGATCACGTGACTGATCATGCACTGATCACGTGGCTGATCATGCACTGATCACGTGGCTATCATGCACTGATCACGTGGCTGATCACACTATCAGTGACTGATCATGCACTGATCACGTGGCTATCATGCACTGATCACGTGGCTATCATGCACTGATCACGTGGCTGATCACACACGTATCACGTGACTGATCATGCACTGATCACGTGGCTATCATGCACTGATCACGTGGCTATCATGCACTGATCACGTGGATATCATGCACTGATCACGTGGCTGATCACACACTGATCACGTGACTGATCATGCACTGATCACGTGACTGATCATGCACTGATCACGTGGCTGATCATGCACTGATCACGCAGCTATCATGCACTGGTCACATGACTGATCATGCACTGATCACATGACTGATCATGCACTGATCACGTGGCTTATCATGCACTGATCATGTGACTGATCATGTGCTGATCATGTTTGGTATCATACACTGATCATGTGCCTCTGGAGGCAATGAACAAAGAGCTGAGTAGGCAGGAATCAGTCAGCAGGCAATAATCATGGAACTCAGCTCTGAGAAATCATGCTGCTCAGCTGGCAATAATCAAGCAGATGAGCAGGCAGGAATTACGCAGCACAGCTGGCAATTGTCAAGCAGATGACAGGCAGGAATCGTGCAGCTCAGCTGGCAATTGTCAAGCAGATGAGCAGACAGTAATCACGCAGCTCAGCAGGCCCTGATCACGTGACTGAGCATGCACTGTTCACGTGGCTGATCACACACTGATCACGTGACTGATCATGCACTGATCATGTGACTGATCATGCACTGATCACGTGGCTGATCATGCACTGATCACGTGGCTGATCATGCACTGATCACGTGACTGATCATGCACTGATCACGGCGCTATCATGCACTGACTACATGACTGATCATGCACTGATCACGTGGCTGATCATGCACTGATCACGTGACTGATCATGCACTGATCACGTGACTGATCATGCACTGATCACGTGGCTGATCATGCACTGATCACGTGGCTGATCATACACTGATCACGTGACTGATCATGCACTGATCACGTGGCTGATCATGCACTGATCACGTGGCTATCATGCACTGATCACGTGGCTGATCATGCACTGATCACGTGCCTGATCATGCACTGATCACGTGGCTGATCATGCACTGATCACGTGACTGATCATGCACTGATCACGTGACTGATCATGCACTGATCACGTGGCTATCATGCACTGCTCACGTGGCTGATCATGCATGATCACGTAGCTACCATGTACTGGTCACGTGACTGATCATGCACTGATCACGTGACTGATCATGCACTGATCACGTGGCTATCATGCACTGATCACGTGACTGATCATGCACTGATCACGTCTATATCATGCACTGATCACGTGACTGATCATGCACTGATCACGTGGCTGATCATGCACTGATCACGTGACTGATCATGCACTGATCACGTGGCTGATCATGCACTGATCACGTGACTGATCATGCACTGATCACGTGGCTATCATGCACTGATCACGTGGCTATCATGCACTGATCACGTGACTGATCATGCACTGATCACGTGACTGATCATGCACTGATCACGTGGCTATCATGCACTGATCACGTGGCTGATCATGCACTGATCACGTGGCTGATCATGCACTGATCACGTGGCTGATCATGCACTGATCACGTGACTGATCATGCACTGATCACGTGGCTATCATGCACTGATCACGTGGCTGATCATGCACTGATCACGCAGCTATCATGCACTGGTCACATGACTGATCATGCACTGATCACGTGACTGATCATGCACTGATCACGTGGCTATCATGCACTGATCACGTGGCTGATCATGCACTGATCATGTAACTACCATGTACTGATCACGTGACTGATCATGCACTGATCACGTGACTGATCATGCACTGATCACGTGGCTATCATGCACTGATCACGTGGCTATCATGCACTGATCACGTGGCTGATCACACTATCAGTGACTGATCATGCACTGATCACGTGGCTATCATGCACTGATCACGTGGCTATCATGCACTGATCACGTGGCTGATCACACGATCACGTGACTGATCATGCACTGATCACGTGGCTATCATGCACTGATCACGTGGCTATCATGCACTGATCACGTGGATATCATGCACTGATCACGTGGCTGATCACACACTGATCACGTGACTGATCATGCACTGATCACGTGACTGATCATGCACTGATCACGTGGCTGATCATGCACTGATCACACAGCTACCATGTACTGATCACGTGACTGATCATGCACTGATCACATGACTGATCATGCACTGATCACGTGGCTTATCATGCACTGATCATGTGACTGATCATGTGCTGATCATGTTTGGTGTCATACACTGATCATGTGCCTCTGGAGGCAATGAACATAGAGCTGAGTAGGCAGGAATCAGTCAGCAGGCTATAATCATGGAACTCAGCTGTGAGAAATCATGCTGCTCAGCTGGCAATAATCAAGCAGATGAGCAGGCAGGAATTACGCAGCACAGGTGGCAATTGTCAAGCAGATGACAGGCAGGAATCGTGCAGCTCAGCTGGCAATTGTCAAGCAGATGAGCAGACAGTAATCACGCAGCTCAGCAGGCCCTGATCACGTGACTGAGCATGCACTGTTCACGTGGCTGATCACACACTGATCACGTGACTGATCATGCACTGATCACGTGACTGATCATGCACTGATCACGTGGCTATCATGCACTGATCACGTGGCTGATCATGCACTGATCACGTGACTGATCATGCACTGATCACGGGCTATCATGCACTGACTACATGACTGACATGCACTGATCACGTGGCTGATCATGCACTGATCACGTGACTGATCATGCACTGATCACGTGACTGATCATGCACTGATCACGTGGCTGATCATGCACTGATCACGTGGCTGATCATGCACTGATCACGTGACTGATCATGCACTGATCACGTGACTGATCATGCACTGATCACGTGGCTATCATGCACTGATCACGTGGCTGATCATGCACTGATCACGTGGCTGATCATGCACTGATCACGTGACTGATCATGCACTGATCACGTGACTGATCATGCACTGATCACGTGGCTATCATGCACTGATCACGTGGCTGATCATGCATGATCACGCAGCTATCATGTACTGGTCACATGACTGATCATGCACTGATCACGTGACTGATCATGCACTGATCACGTGGCTATCATGCACTGATCACGTGGCTGATCATGCAATGATCATGTAACTACCATGTACTGGTCACGTGACTGATCATGCACTGATCACGTGACTGATCATGCACTGATCACGTGGCTATCATGCACTGATCACGTGACTGATCATGCACTGATCACGTCTATATCATGCACTGATCACGTGACTGATCATGCACTGATCACGTGGCTGATCATGCACTGATCACGTGACTGATCATGCACTGATCACGTGGCTGATCATGCACTGATCACGTGACTGATCATGCACTGATCACGTGGCTATCATGCACTGATCACGTGGCTATCATGCACTGATCACGTGACTGATCATGCACTGATCACGTGACTGATCATGCACTGATCACGTGGCTATCATGCACTGATCACGTGGCTGATCATGCACTGATCACGTGGCTGATCATGCACTGATCACGTGGCTGATCATGCACTGATCACGTGGCTATCATGCACTGATCACGTGGCTATCATGCACTGATCACGTGGATATCATGCACTGATCACGTGGCTGATCACACACTATCACGTGACTGATCATGCACTGATCACGTGACTGATCATGCACTGATCACGTGGCTGATCATGCACTGATCACGTGGCTATCATGCACTGATCACGTGACTGATCATGCACTGATCACATGACTGATCATGCACTGATCACGTGGCTTATCATGCACTGATCATGTGACTGATCATGTGCTGATCATGTTTGGTGTCATACACTGATCATGTGCCTCTGGAGGCAATGAACATAGAGCTGAGTAGGCAGGAATCAGTCAGCAGGCTATAATCATGGAACTCAGCTCTGAGAAATCATGCTGCTCAGCTGGCAATAATCAAGTAGATGAGCAGGCAGGAATTACGCAGCACAGGTGGCAATTGTCAAGCAGATGACAGGCAGGAATCGTGCAGCTCAGCTGGCAATTGTCAAGCAGATGAGCAGACAGTAATCACGCAGCTCAGCAGGCCCTGATCACGTGACTGAGCATGCACTGTTCACGTGGCTGATCACACACTGATCACGTGACTGATCATGCACTGATCACGTGACTGATCATGCACTGATCACGTGGCTATCATGCACTGATCACGTGGCTGATCATGCACTGATCACGTGACTGATCATGCACTGATCACGGGCTATCATGCACTGATACATGACTGACATGCACTGATCACGTGGCTGATCATGCACTGATCACGTGACTGATCATGCACTGATCACGTGACTGATCATGCACTGATCACGTGGCTGATCATGCACTGATCACGTGGCTATCATGCACTGCTCACGTGGCTGATCATGCAATGATCACGTAGCTACCATGTACTGGTCACGTGACTGATCATGCACTGATCACGTAATTGATCATGCACTGATCACGTGGCTGATCATGCACTGATCACGTGGCTGATCATGCACTGATCACGTGACTGATCATGCACTGATCACGTGACTGATCATGCACTGATCACGTGGCTATCATGCACTGATCACGTGGCTGATCATGCACTGATCACGTGCCTGATCATGCACTGATCACGTGGCTGATCATGCACTGATCACGTGACTGATCATGCACTGATCACGTGACTGATCATGCACTGATCACGTGGCTATCATGCACTGATCACGTGGCTGATCATGCATGATCACGCAGCTATCATGCACTGATCACGTGACTGATCATGCACTGATCACGTGACTGATCATGCACTGATCATGTGGCTATCATGTACTGATCACGTGACTGATCATACACTGATCACGTGACTGATCATGCACTGATCACGTGGCTATCATGCACTGATCACGTGACTGATCATGCACTGATCACGTCTATATCATGCACTGATCACATGACTGATCATGCACTGATCACGTGGATGATCATGCACTGATCACGTGACTGATCATGCACTGATCACGTGGCTGATCATGCACTGATCACGTGACTGATCATGCACTGATCACGTGGCTATCATGCACTGATCACGTGGCTATCATGCACTGATCACGTGACTGATCATGCACTGATCACGTGACTGATCATGCACTGATCACGTGGCTATCATGCACTGATCACGTGGCTGATCATGCACTGATCACGTGCTGATCATGCACTGATCACGTGGCTGATCATGCACTGATCACGTGACTGATCATGCACTGATCACGTGGCTATCATGCACTGCTCACGTGGCTGATCATGCATGATCACGCAGCTACCATGCACTGGTCACGTGACTGATCATGCACTGATCACGTGACTGATCATGCACTGATCACGTGGCTATCATGCACTGATCACGTGGCTGATCATGCACTGACATGTAACTATCATGCACTGATCACGTGACTGATCATGCACTGATCACGTGACTGATCATGCACTGATCACGTGGCTATCATGCACTGATCACGTGGCTATCATGCACTGATCACGTGGCTGATCATGCACTGATCACGTGACTGATCATGCACTGATCACGTGGCTGATCATGCACTGATCACGTGGCTATCATGCACTGATCACGTGGCTGATCATGCAATGATCACGTAGCTACCATGTACTGGTCACGTGACTGATCATGCACTGATCACGTAATTGATCATGCACTGATCACGTGGCTGATCATGCACTGATCACGTGGCTGATCACACTGATCACGTGACTGATCATGCACTGATCACGTGGCTATCATGCACTGATCACGTGGCTATCATGCACTGATCACGTGGCTATCATGCACTGATCACGTGGCTGATCATGCACTGATCACGTGACTGATCATGCACTGATCACGTGGCTATCATGCACTGATCACGTGGCTGATCATGCACTGATCACGTGGCTATCATGCACTGATCACGTGGCTGATCATGCACTGATCACGTGACTGATCATGCACTGATCACGTGACTGATCATGCACTGATCACGTGGCTATCATGCACTGATCACGTGGCTATCATGCACTGATCACGTGGCTGATCACACGATCACGTGACTGATCATGCACTGATCACGTGGCTATCATGCACTGATCACGTGGCTGATCATGCACTGATCACGTGGATATCATGCACTGATCACGTGGCTGATCATGCACTGATCACGTGACTGATCATGCACTGATCACGTGACTGATCATGCACTGATCACGTGGCTGATCATGCAATGATCACACAGCTACCATGTACTGGTCACATGACTGATCATGCACTGATCACATGATTGATCATGCACTGATCACGTGGCTTATCATGCATTGATCATGTGACTGATCATGTGCTGATCATGTTTGGTGTCATACACTGATCATGTGCCTCTGGAGGCAATGAACAAAGAGCTGAGTAGGCAGGAATCAGTCAGCAGGCTATAATCATGGAACTCAGCTCTGAGAAATCATGCTGCTCAGCTGGCAATAATCAAGCAGATGAGCAGGCAGGAATTACGCAGCACAGGTGGCAATTGTCAAGCAGATGACAGGCAGGAATCGTGCAGCTCAGCTGGCAATTGTCAAGCAGATGAGCAGACAGTAATCACGCAGCTCAGCAGGCCCTGATCACGTGACTGAGCATGCACTGTTCACGTGGCTGATCACACACTGATCACGTGACTGATCATGCACTGATCATGTGACTGATCATGCACTGATCACGTGGCTATCATGCACTGATCACGTGGCTGATCATACACTGATCACGGGACTGATCATGCACTGATCACGTGCTATCATGCACTGACACATGACTCCACATGCACTGATCACGTGGCTGATCATGCACTGATCACGTGACTGATCATGCACTGATCACGTGACTGATCATGCACTGATCACGTGGCTGATCATGCACTGATCACGTGGCTATCATGCACTGCTCACGTGGCTGATCATGCAATGATCACGTAGCTACCATGTACTGATCACGTGACTGATCATGCACTGATCACGTAATTGATCATGCACTGATCACGTGGCTGATCATGCACTGATCACGTGGCTGATCATGCACTGATCACGTGACTGATCATGCACTGATCACGTGACTGATCATGCACTGATCACGTGGCTATCATGCACTGATCACGTGGCTGATCATGCACTGATCACGTGCTGGTCATGCACTGATCACGTGGCTGATCATGCACTGATCACGTGACTGATCATGCACTGATCACGTGACTGATCATGCACTGATCACGTGGCTATCATGCACTGATCACGTGGCTGATCATGCATGATCACGCAGCTACCATGTACTGGTCACATGACTGATCATGCACTGATCACGTGACTGATCATGCACTGATCACGTGGCTATCATGCACTACTCACGTGGCTGATCATGCAATGATCATGTAGCTAAGATGTACAGGTCACGTGAATGATCATACACCCATCAGGTGACTGATCATGCACTGATCACGTGGCTATCATGCACTGATCACGAGACTGATCATGCACTGATCACGTCTATATCATGCACTGATCACAAGACTGCCCATGCACTGATCACGTGGATGATCATACACTAATCATGTGACAGATCATGCACTGATCACGTGGCTGATCATGCACTGATCACGTGACTGATCATGCACTGATCACGTGACTGATCATGCACTGATCACGTGGCTGATCATGCACTGATCACGTGGCTGATCATGCACTGATCACGTGTCTGATCATACACTGATCACGTAACTGATCATGCACTGATCACGTGGCTATCATGCACTGATCACGTGGCTGAACATGCACTGATCACGTGGCTGATCACACACCTGTCACGTCACATATCATGCACTGATCACGTGGCACTCATGGAATGATCACGTAGCAACCATATACTGGTCACGTGACTGATCATGCACAGATCACGTAAATGATCACTCACTGTTCACGTGACTGATCATGCACTGATCACGTGGCTGATCATGCACTGATCACTGGACTGATCATGCACTGATCACTTGGCTGGTCATACACTGATCTCGTGCCTGGTCATGCACAGATTACATGACTGATCATGCACTGAACACGTGACTGATTATGCACTGATCACGTGGCTATCATGCACTGCTCACGTGGCTGATCATGCAATGATCACGTAGCAACCATTTACTGGTCACGTGACTGATCATGCACTGATCACGTAATGAATCCTGCACTGATCACCTGACTCATCATGCACTGATCAGGTGGCTGATCACACACAAATCACGTGACTGATCATGTACTGATCACGTGGTTATCATGCACTGATCACGTGGCTATCATGCACTGATCACGTGGATATCATGCACTGATCACGTGGCTGATCACACACGTATCACGTGACTGATCATGCACTGATCACGTGGCTATCATGCACTGATCACGTGGCTATCATGCACTGATCACGTGGCTGATCATGCAATGATCACGTAGCTACATGTACTGGTCACGTGACTGATCTTGCACTGATCACGTAATTGATCATGCACTGATCACGTGGCTCATCAAGCACTGATCACGTGGCTGATCACACACGTATCACGTGACTGATCATGCGCTGGTCACGTGACTGATCATGCACTGATCATGTAGCTATCATGCACTGATCACGTGGCTATCATGCCCTGATCACGTGGCTGATCACACACGTATCAAGTGACTGGTCATGCACAGATCACGTGAGTAATCATGAACTTATCACGTGGCTATAATTCACTGATCACGTGAATATCATGCACTGATTACATGCCTGATCATGCACAGATCACGTGACTAATCATGAACTGATCACATAGGTATCATGCACTGATCACGTGGCTGATCATACAATGATCACACAGCTACCATGCACTGGTCACGTGACTGATCATGCACTGATCACATGATTGATCATGCACTGATCACGTGGCTTATCATGCATTGATCACGTGACTGATCATGCACTGATCACGTTTGGTGTCATACACTGATCATGTGCCTCTGGAGGCAATGAACAAAGAGCTGAGTAGGCACGAATCAGTCAGCAGGCAATAATCATGGAACTCAGCTCTGAGAAATCATGCTGCTCAGCTGGCAATAATCAAGCAGATGAGCAGGCAGGAATTACGCAGCACAGCTGGCAATTGTCAAGCAGATGACAGGCAGGAATCGTGCAGCTCAGCTGGCAATTGTCAAGCAGATGAGCAGACAGTAATCACGCAGCTCAGCAGGCCCTGGTAACGTGACTGATCATGCACTGTTCACGTGACTGATCATGCACTGATCACGTGACTGATCATGCACTGATCACGTGACTGATCATGCACTGATCACGTGGCTGATCATGCACTGATCACATGGCTGATCATGCACTGATCACATAACTGATCATGCACTGATCACGAGCTATCATGCACTGACTACATGACTGATCATGCACTGATCACGTGGCTGATCATGCACTGATCACGTGACTGATCATGCACTGATCACGTGGCTGATCATGCACTGATCACGTGGCTGATCATGCACTGTTCACGTGTCTGAACATGCACTGCTCACGTGACTGATCATACACTTATCACGTGATTGATCATGCACTGATCACTTGGATATCATGCACTGATCATATGGCTGATCATACACTGTTCACGAGTCTGACCATGCACTGATTACGTGGCTGATCATACACTGCTCATGTAACTGATCATGCACTGATCACGTGGCTGATCATGCACTGATCACGTGACTATCATGCACTGGTCACGTGACTGATCATGCCCTGATCAAGTGGCTATCATGCACTGATCACATGACTGATCATGCACTGATCACGTGGCTGATCATGCACTGATCACGTGACTATCATGCACTGATCACGTGTCTGATCATGCACTGATCACATGGCTATCATGCACTGCTCACGTGGCTGATCATGCACTGATCACGTGGATGATCATGCACTGATCCCGTGTTTGATCATGCACTGTTCACGTGTCTGAACATGCACTGCTCACGTGGCTGATCATACACTTATCACGTGGCTGATCATGCACTGATCAGTTGGATATCATGCACTGATCATATGGCTGATCATACACTGTTCACGAGTCTGACCATGCACTGATTACGTGGCTGATCATACACTGCTCACGTAACTGATCATGCACTGATCACGTGACTATCATGCACTGATCACGTGACTGATCATGCACTGGTCACGTGACTGATCATGCCCTGATCAAGTGGCTATCATGCACTGATCACGTGGATGATCATGCACTGATCATGTGGCTGATCATGCACTGATCACATGACTGATCATGCACTGATCACATGGCTGATCATGCACTGATCACGTGGCTATCATGCACTGATCACGTGGCTGATCACGCAATGATCACGTAGCTACCATGTACTGGTCACGTGACTGATCATGCACTGATCACGTAATTGATCCTGCACTGATCACATGGCTCTTCACGCACTGATCAGTTGGCTGATCACACACGTATCACGTGACTGATCATGTACAGATCACGTGAATAATCATGAAGTGATCACCTGGCTATCCTGCACTGATCACGTGGATAACATGCACTGATCACGTGGCTGATCACACACGTATCACGTGACTGATCATGCACTGATCACGTGGCTATAATACACTGATCACGTGGCTATCCTGCACTGATCACGTGGATATCATGCACTGATCACGTGGCTGATCACACACGTATCACGTGACTGATCATGCACTGATCACGTGACTGATCATGCACTGATCACGTGGCTGATCATGCAATGATCACACAGCTACCATGTACTGGTCACATGACTGATCATGCACTGATCACATAATTGATCATGCACTGATCACCTGGCTTATCATGCATTGATCATGTGACTGATCATGTGCTGATCATGTTTGGTGTCACACACTGATCATGTGCCTCTGGAGGCAATGAACATAGAGCTGAGTAGGCAGGAATCAGTCAGCAGGCTATAATCATGGAACTCAGCTCTGAGAAATCATGCTGCCCAGCTGGCAATAATCAAGTAGATGAGCAGGCAGGAATTACGCAGCACAGGTGGCAATTGTCAAGGAGATGACAGGCAGGAATCGGGCAGCTCAGCTGGAAATTGTCAAGCAGATGAGCAGACAGTAATCACGCAGCTCAGCAGGCCCTGATCACGTGACTGAGCATGCACTGTTCACATGGCTGATCACACACCTATCACGTGACTGATCATGCACTGATCATGTGACTGATCATGCACTGATCACGTAGCTATCTTGCACTGATCACTTGGCTGATCATGAACTCATCACGTGACTGATCGTGCACTGATCACTGCGCTATCATTCATTGACTACATGACTCCACATGCACTGATCACGTGGATGATCATGCACTGATCACGTGACTGACCATGCACTGATCACGTGACTGATCAGGCACTGATCACATGGCTGATCATGCACTGATCACGTGGCTGATCATGCACTGATCACGTGACTGATCATGCACTGATCACGTGGCTGATCATGCACTGATCACGTGGCTAACATACACTGATCACGTGGCCTGATCATGCACTGATCACGTGGCTGATCATGCACTGATCACGTGACTGATCATGCACTGATCTCGTGTCTGATCATGCACTGATCACGTGGCTATCATGCACTGCTCACGTGGCTGATCATGCATGATCACGCAGCTACCATGTACTGGTCACATGACTGATCATGCACTGATCACGTGACTGATCATGCAGTGATCACGTGGCTATCATGCACTACTCACGTGGCTGATCATGCAATGATCATGTAATTACCATGTACAGGTCACGTGAATGATCATACACCCATCAGGTGACTGATCATGCACTGATCACGTGGCTATCATGCACTGATCACGAGACTGGTCATGCACTGATAACGCCTATATCATGCACTGATCACGTGACTGATCATGCACTGATCACGTGGATGATCATGCACTGATCATGTGACTGATCATGCACTGATCACGTGGCTGATCATGCACTGATCACGTGACTGATCATGCACTGATCACGTGGCTATCATGCACTGATCACCTGGCTTTCATGCACTGATCACGTGGCTGATCATGCACTGATCACGTGACTGATCATGCACTGATCACGTGGCTATCATGCACTGTTCACGTGGCTGATCATGCGATGATCACGCAGCTACCATGTACTGGTCACATGACTGATCATGCACTGATCACGTGAGTGATCATGCAGTGATCACGTGGCTATCATGCACTACTCACGTGGCTGATCATGCAATGTACATGTAAATACCATGTACAGGTCACGTGAATGATCATACACCCATCAGGTGACTTATCATGCACTGATCACGTGGCTATCATGCACTGATCACGTGGATATCATGCACTGATCATGTGGCTGATCACACACGTATCACATGACTGATCATGCACTGATCACGTGGCTATCATGCACTGATCACGTGGCTATCATGCACTGATCACGTGGCTGATCACGCAATGATCACGTAGCTACATGTACTGGTCACGTGACTGATCATGCACTGATCACGTAATTGATCCTGCACTGATCACATGGCTCATCACGCACTGATCAGTTGGCTGATCACACACGAATCACGTGACTGATCATGTACAGTTCACGTGAATAATCCTGAAGTGATCTCGTGGCTATCCTGCAATGATCACGTGGATAACATGCACTGATCACGTGGCTGATCACACACGTATCACGTGACTGATCATGCACTGATCACGTGGCTATAATACACTGATCACTTTCCTATCCTGCACTGATCACGTGGATATCATGCACTGATCACGTGGCTGATCACACACATATGACGTGACTGATCATGCACAGATCACGTGACTGATCATGCACTGCTCACGTGGCTGATCATGCAATGATCACACAGCTACCATGTACTGGTCACATGACTGATCATGCACTGATCACATAATTGATCATGCACTGATCACCTGGCTTATCATGCATTGATCATGTGACTGATCATGTGCTGATCATGTTTGGTGTCACACACTGATCGTGTGCCTCTGGAGGCAATGAACATAGAGCTGAGTAGGCAGGAATCAGTCAGCAGGCTATAATCATGGAACTCAGCTCTGAGAAATCATGCTGCTCAGCTGGCAATAATCAAGTAGATGAGCAGGCAGGAATTACGCAGCACAGGTGGCAATTGTCAAGGAGATGACAGGCAGGAATCGTGCAGCTCAGCTGGAAATTGTCAAGCAGATGAGCAGACAGTAATCACGCAGCTCAGCAGGCCCTGATCACGTGACTGAGCATGCACTGTTCACATGGCTGATCACACACCTATCACGTGACTGATCATGTGACTGATCATGCACTGATCACGTAGCTATCTTGCACTGATCACTTGGCTGATCATGAACTCATCACGGGACTGATCATTCACTGATCACGGCGCTAGCATGCATTGACTACATGACTCCACATGCACTGATCACATGGATGATCATGCACTGATCACGTGACAGACCATGCACTGATCACGTGAATGATCAGGCACTGATCACATGGCTGATCATGCACTGATCATGTGGCTATCATGCACTTCTCACGTGGTTGATCAGGCAATGATCACTTAGCTACCATGTACTGGTCACGTGACTGATCATGCACTGATAACGTAATTGATAATGCACGGATCATGTGGCTCATCATGCACTGATCACGTGGCTGAACATACACTGATCACGTGACTGATGATGCACTGATCACGTGACTGATCATGCACTGATCACGTGGCTATCATGCACTGATCACTTGGCTGACATACACTGATCACGTGCCTGGTCATGCACTGATCACGTGGCTGATCATGCACTGATCACGTGACTGATCATGCACTGATCTCGTCTCTAATCATTCACTGATCACGTGGCTATCATGCACTGCTCACGTGGCTGATCATGCGATGATCACGCAGCTACCATGTACTGGTCACATGACTGATCATGCACTGATCACGTGACTGATCATGCAGTGATCACGTGGCTATCATGCACTACTCACGTGGTTGATCATGTAATGTTCATGTAACTACCATGTACAGGTCACGTGAATGATCATACACCCATCAGATGACTGATCATGCACTGATCATGTGGCTATCATGCACTGATCATGAGACTGGTCATGCACTGATAACGTCTATATCATGCACTGATCACATGACTGCCCATGCACTGATCACGTGGATTATCATACACTAATCATGTGACAGTTCATGCACTGATCACGTGGCTGATCATGCACTGATACCGTGACTGAGCATGGACTGATCACATGACTATCATGTAGTGATCACGTGACTTAATGGCTCTGATCATGTGACTGATCATGGGCTGATCATGTTTGCTATCATACACTGATCATGTGCATCTGAAGGCAATAAACAAAGAGCTGAGTAGGCACGAATCAAACAGTCAGCAGGCAATAATCATGGAACTCAGGTGTGAGGAATCATGCTGCTCAGCTGGCAATAATCAAGCAGCTGAGCAGGCAGGAATTACGCAGCACATCTGGCAATTGTCAAGCAGATGACAGGCAGGAATCGTGCAGCTCAGCTGGCAATTGTCAAGCAGATGAGCAGAGAGTAATCACGCAGCTCAGCAGGCCCAGATCACGTGACTGAGCATGCACTGTTCACGTGGCTGATCATGCACTGATCACTTTGATATCATGCACTGATCACGTGGCTGATCATACAGTGTTCACGTGTCTGACCATGCACTGATCACGTGGCTGATCATACACTGCTCAGGTAACTGATCATGCACTGATCACGTGGCTATCATGCACTGAATACGTGGCTGAACATGAACTGTTCACGTGGCTGATCACACACCTGTCACGTGACATATCATGCACTGATCACCTGGCACTCATGCACTGATCACGTGGCTGATCATACTCTGCTCAAGTAACTCATCATGCACACATCACGTGGCTATCATGCACTGCTCACGTGGTTCGTCATGGAATGATCACGAAGTTACCATATACTGGTCACGTGACTGATCATGCACAGATCACGTAAATGATCATGCACTGTTCACGTGACTGATCATGTACGGATCACGTGACTAATCATGAAGTGATCACGTGGCTATCCTGCACTGATCACGTGGATATCATGCACTGATCATGTGGCTGATCATGCAATGTTCACGTAGCTACCATGCACTGATGACGTGACTGATCATGCACTGATCACGTGGCTGATCATGCAATGATCACGTAGCTACCAGGCACTGGTCACGTGACTGATCAGGCACTGGTCACGTGACTGATCATGCACTGCTCACGTGGCTGATCATGCAATGATCACGCAGCTACCATGTACTGGTGGCATGACTGATCATGCACTGATCACGTAATTGATCATGCACTGATCACCTGGCTTATCATGCATTGATCATGTGACTGATCATGTGCTGATCATGTTTCGTGTCACACACTGATCATGTGCCTCTGGAGGCAAAGAACATAGAGCTGAGTAGGCAGGAATCAGTCAGCAGGCTATAATCATGGAACTCAGCTCTGAGAAATCATGCTGCTCAGCTGGCAATAATCAAATAGATGAGCAGGCAGGAATTACGCAGCACAGGTGGCAATTGTCAAGGAGATGGCAGGCAGGAATCGTGCAGCTCAGCTGGCAATTGTCAAGCAGATGAGCAGACAGTAATCACGCAGCTCAGCAGGCCCTGATCACGTGACTGAGCATGCACTGTTCACATGGATGATCACACACCTATCACGTGACTGATCATGCACTTATCACGTGGCTCTCATGCACTGATCACGTGATTGCGCATGCATTGTTCACGTAATAGTATGCACTGATCACGTGGCTGATCATGCACTGATGACGTGGCTAATCATGCAATGATGATATGCCTGATCATGCACTGATCACGTAGCCATCTTGCACTGATCACTTGGCTGAACATACACTCATCACGGGACTGATCGTGCTCTGATCAAGGCGCTATCATGCATTGATTACATGACTCCACATGCACTGATCACGTGGATGATCATGCACTGATCACGTGACTGACCATGCACTGATCACGTGACTGATCATGCACTGATCACGTGGCTATCATGCACTGATCACCTGGCTATCATGCACTGATCATTTGGCTGGTCATACACTGATCACATGCCTGGTCATGCACTGATCACGTGACTGACCATGCACTGATCACGTGACTGATCATGCACTGATCACGTGGCTGATCATGCACTGATCACCTGGCTCATCATGCACAGATCACGTGACTGATCATGCACTGATCACGTGACTAATCGTGCACTGATCACGTGGCTATCATGCACTGATCACTTGGCTGACATACACTGATCACGTGCCTGGTCATGCACTGATCACGTGGCTGATCATGCACTGATCACGTGACTGATCATGCACTGATCTCGTGTCTGATCATGCACTGATCACGTGGCTATCATGCACTGCTGACGTGGCTGATCATGCGATGATCACACAGCTAACATGTACTGGTCACATGACTGATCATGCACTGATCACGTGACTGATCATGCAGTGATCACGTGGCTATCATGCACTACTCACGTGGATGATCATGCAATGTTCATGTAACTACCATGTACAGGTCACGTGAATGATCATACACCCATCAGGTGACTGATCATGCACTGATCACGTGGCTATCATGCACTGATCACGAGACTGGTCATGCACTGATAACGTCTATATCATGCACTGATCACATGACTGCCCATGCACTGATCACGTGGATGATCATACACTAATCATGTGTCAGATCATGCACTGATCACGTGGCTGATCATGCACTGATACCGTGACTGAGCATGGACTGATCACATGACTATCATGTAGTGATCACGTGACTTAATGGCTCTGATCATGTGACTGATCATGCGCTGATCATGTTTGCTATCATACACTGATCATGTGCCTCTGGAGGCAATAAACAAAGAGCTGAGTAGGCACGAATCAAACAGTCAGCAGGCAATAATCATGGAACTCAGGTGTGAGGAATCATGCTGCTCAGCTGGCAATAATCAAGCAGCTGAGCAGGCAGGAATTACGCAGCACAGCTGGCAATTGTCCAGCAGATGACAGGCAGGAATCGTGCAGCTCAGCTGGCAATTGTCAAGCAGATGAGCAGACAGGAATCACGCAGATCAGCAGGCCCAGATCACGTGACTGAGCATGCACTGTTCATGTGGCTGATCATACACTGATCACGTGACTCATCATGCACTGATCACTTGGATATCATGCACTGATCACGTGGCTGATCATGCACTGTTCTCGTGTCTGACCATGCACTGATCACGTGGCTATCATGCACTGATCACGTGGCTGAACATGCACTGTTCACGTGGCTGATCACACACCTGTCACGTGACATATCATGCACTGATCACGTGGCACTCATGCACTGATCACGTAGCTGATCATACTCTGCTCACGTAACTCATCATGCACACATCACGTTTCTACCATGCACTGCTCACGTGACTCATCATGGAATGATCACGTAGCTACTATATACTGGTCACGTGACTGATCATGCACAGTTCACGTAAATGATCACGCACTGTTCACGTGACAGCTCATGTACTGATCACGTGACTGATCATGCACTGATCACGTGACTGATCATCCACTGATCTCGTGGCTATCATGCACTTATTACTTGGCTGATCATACACTGATCACGTGACTGATAATGCACTGATCATCTGGCTATCGTGCACTCATTATCTGGCTATCGTGCACTGATCACGTGGTTGATCATACACTGATCACGAGACTGATCATGCACTAATTACGTCTATATCATGCACTGATCACATGACTGCCCATGCACTGATCACGCGGATGATCATACACTGATCATGCGACAGATCATGCACTGATCAGGTGACTTATCATGCACTGTTAACGTGAGTGATCATGCATTGATCACGTGACTGATCATGCACTGAACTCGTGGCTATCATGCACTGATCTCGTGGCTATCATGCACGGCTCATGTGGCTGATCAGGCAATGATCACGTAGCTACCATGTACTGATCACGTGACTGATCATGCACTGATCACGTAATTGATCATGCACTGATCATGTGGCTGATCATGCACTGAACACGTGGCTGATCATGCACTGATCACGTGACTGATCATGCACTGATCACGTGACTGATCATGCACTGATCACGTGACTATCATGCACTGATCACTTGGCTGGTCAAACACTGATCACGTGGCTGATCATGCAATGATCACGTGACTGATCATGCACTGAACACGTGACTGATCATGCACTGATCACGTGGCTATCATGCACTATCACGTGGCTGATCATGCAATGATCATGTAGCTACCATGTACCGGTCAGGTGACTGATCATACACCCATCAGGTGACGGATCATGCACTGATCACGTGGCTATCATGCACTGATCACCTGCCTGGTCTTGCACAGATCACGTGACAAATCATGAACTGATCACATAGCTATCATGAACTGATCACCTGGCTGATCATGCACTGATCACGTGGCTGATCATGCACTGATCACGTGGCTGATCATGCACTGATACGTGACTGAGCATGGACTGATCACATGACTATCATGTAGTGATCACGTGACTTAATGCACTGATCATGTGACTGATCATGCACTGATCACGTAATGATCATGCACTGATCACGTGACTGATCATGCACTGATCACGTGGCTGATCACACACTGATCACGTGACTGATCATGCACTGATCACGTGGCTATCATGCACTGATCACGTGGCTATCATGCACTGATCACGTGGCTATCATGCACTGATCACGTGGCTGATCATGCACTGATCACGTGACTGATCATGCACTGATCACGTGGCTGATCATACACTGTTCACGTGTCTGACCATGCACTGATCACGTGGCTGATCATACACTGCTCACGTAACTGATCATGCACTGATCACGTGGCTATCATGCACTGATCACGTGGCTGAACATGCACTGTTCACGTGGCTGATCACACACCTGTCATGTGACATATCATGCACTGATCACGTGGCACTCATGCACTGATCACGTGGCTGATCATACTCTGCTCACGTAACTCATCATGCACACATCACGTGGCTATCATGCACTTCTCACGGGGCTCGTCATGGAATGATCACGTAGCTACCATATACTGGTCACGTGACTGATCATGCACTGATCACGTAAATGATCATGCACTGATCACGTGACTGATCATGCACTGATCACGTGGCTGATCATACACTGATCACGTGACTGATCATGCACTGATCACGTGGCTATCATGCACTGCTCACGTGGCTGATCATGCACGATCACGTAGCAACCATGTACTGGTCACGTGACTGATCATGCACTGATCACGTAATTGATCATGCACTGATCACGTGGCTCATCATGCACTGATCACGTGGCTGATCACACATGTATCACGTGACTGATCATGCACTGATCACGTGGCTATCATGCACTGATCACGTGGCTATCATGCACTGATCACGTGGATATCATGCACTGATCACGTGGCTGATCACACATGTATCACATGATCATGCACTGATCACGTGGCTATCATGCACTGATCACGTGGCTATCATGCACTGATCACGTGGCTGATCATGCAATGATCACGTAGCTACCATGTACTGGTCACGTGACTGATCATGCACTGATCACGTGATTGATCATGCACTGATCACGTGGCTGATCATGCACTGATCACGTGGCTGATCACACACTGATCACGTGACTGATCATGCACTGATCACGTGACTGATCATGCACTGATCACGTGGCTATCATGCACTGATCACGTGGATGATCATGCACTGATCACGTGGCTGATCACACACGATCACGTGACTGATCATGCACTGATCACGTGGCTATCATGCACTGATCACGTGGCTATCATGCACTGATCACGTGGCTATCATGCACTGATCACGTGGCTGATCACACACTGATCACGTGACTGATCATGCACTGATCACGTGACTGATCATGCACTGATCACGTGGCTGATCATGCACTGATCACACAGCTACCATGTACTGGTCACATGACTGATCATGCACTGATCACATAATTGATCATGCACTGATCACGTGGCTTATCATGCACTGATCATGTGACTGATCATGCGCTGATCATGTTTGGTCATACACTGATCATGTGCCTCTGGAGGCAATGAACATAGAGCTGAGTAGGCAGGAATCAGTCAGCAGGCTATAATCATGGAACTCAGCTCTGAGAAATCATGCTGCTCAGCTGGCAATAATCAAGCAGATGAGCAGGCAGGAATTACGCAGCACAGCTGGCAATTGTCAAGCAGATGACAGGCAGGAATCGTGCAGCTCAGCTGGCAATTGTCAAGCAGATGAGCAGACAGTAATCACGCAGCTCAGCAGGCCCTGATCACGTGACTGAGCATGCACTGTTCACGTGGCTGATCACACACTGATCACGTGACTGATCATGCACTGATCATGTGACTGATCATGCACTGATCACGTGGCTATCATGCACTGATCACGTGGCTGATCATAACTGATCACGTGACTGATCATGCACTGATCACGGGCTATCATGCACTGACTACATGACTGACATGCACTGATCACGTGGATGATCATGCACTGATCACGTGACTGATCATGCACTGATCACGTGACTGATCATGCACTGATCACGTGGCTGATCATGCACTGATCACGTGGCTATCATGCACTGCTCACGTGGCTGATCATGCAATGATCACGTAGCTACCATGTACTGGTCACGTGACTGATCATGCACTGATCACGTAATTGATCATGCACTGATCACGTGGCTGATCATGCACTGATCACGTGGCTGATCATGCACTGATCACGTGACTGATCATGCACTGATCACGTGACTGATCATGCACTGATCACGTGGCTATCATGCACTGATCACGTGGCTGATCATGCACTGATCACGTGCCTGATCATGCACTGATCACGTGGCTGATCATGCACTGATCACGTGACTGATCATGCACTGATCACGTGACTGATCATGCACTGATCACGTGGCTATCATGCACTGATCACGTGGCTGATCATGCATGATCACGCAGCTACCATGCACTGATCACGTGACTGATCATGCACTGATCACGTGACTGATCATGCACTGATCACGTGGCTATCATGCACTGATCACGTGGCTGATCATGCAATGATCATGTAACTACCATGTACTGGTCACGTGACTGATCATACACCGATCACGTGACTGATCATGCACTGATCACGTGGCTATCATGCACTGATCACGTGGATATCATGCACTGATCACGTGGCTGATCACACTGATCACATGACTGATCATGCACTGATCACGTGGCTGATCATGCACTGATCACGTGGCTATCATGCACTGATCACGTGGCTGATCATGCACTGATCACGTAGCTACCATGCACTGATCACGTGACTGATCATGCACTGATCACGTGATTGATCATGCACTGATCACGTGGCTCATCATGCACTGATCAGTGGCTGATCATGCACTGATCACGTGACTGATCATGCACTGATCACGTGACTGATCATGCACTGATCACGTGGCTATCATGCACTGATCACGTGGCTATCATGCACTGATCACGTGGCTGATCATACACTATCACGTGACTGATCATGCACTGATCACGTGGCTATCATGCACTGATCACGTGGCTATCATGCACTGATCACGTGGATATCATGCACTGATCACGTGGCTGATCATGCACTATCACGTGACTGATCATGCACTGATCACGTGACTGATCATGCACTGATCACGTGGCTGATCATGCACTGATCACGCAGCTACCATGCACTGGTCACATGACTGATCATGCACTGATCACATAACTGATCATGCACTGATCACGTGGCTTATCATGCACTGATCATGTGACTGATCATGTGCTGATCATGTTTGGTGTCATACACTGATCATGTGCCTCTGGAGGCAATGAACATAGAGCTGAGTAGGCAGGAATCAGTCAGCAGGCTATAATCATGGAACTCAGCTCTGAGAAATCATGCTGCTCAGCTGGCAATAATCAAGTAGATGAGCAGGCAGGAATTACGCAGCACAGGTGGCAATTGTCAAGCAGATGACAGGCAGGAATCGTGCAGCTCAGCTGGCAATTGTCAAGCAGATGAGCAGACAGTAATCACGCAGCTCAGCAGGCCCTGATCACGTGACTGAGCATGCACTGTTCACGTGGCTGATCACACACTGATCACGTGACTGATCATGCACTGATCATGTGACTGATCATGCACTGATCACGTGGCTATCATGCACTGATCACGTGGCTGATCATGCACTGATCACGGGACTGATCATGCACTGATCACGTGCTATCATGCACTGATACATGACTGACATGCACTGATCACGTGGCTGATCATGCACTGATCACGTGACTGATCATGCACTGATCACGTGACTGATCATGCACTGATCACGTGACTGATCATGCACTGATCACGTGGCTGATCATGCACTGATCACGTGGCTATCATGCACTGATCACGTGGCTGATCATGCACTGATCACGTAGCTACCATGCACTGATCACGTGACTGATCATGCACTGATCACGTAACTGATCATGCACTGATCACGTGGCTGATCATGCACTGATCACGTGGCTGATCATGCACTGATCACGTGACTGATCATGCACTGATCACGTGACTGATCATGCACTGATCACGTGGCTATCATGCACTGATCACGTGGCTGATCATGCATGATCACGCAGCTACCATGTACTGGTCACATGACTGATCATGCACTGATCACGTGACTGATCATGCACTGATCACGTGGCTATCATGCACTACACGTGGCTGATCATGCAATGATCATGTAGCTACCATGTACAGGTCACGTGAATGATCATACACCCATCAGGTGACTGATCATGCACTGATCACGTGGCTATCATGCACTGATCACGTGACTGATCATGCACTGATCACGTCTATATCATGCACTGATCACATGACTGCCCATGCACTGATCACGTGGATGATCATACACTAATCATGTGACAGATCATGCACTGATCACGTGGCTGATCATGCACTGATCACGTGACAAATCATGCACTGATCACGTGGCTATCATGCACTGATCACGTGGCTATCATGCACTGATCACGTGACTGATCATGCACTGATCACGTGACTGATCATGCACTGATCACGTGGCTATCATGCACTGATCACGTGGGACATACACTGATCACGTGCCTGATCATGCACTGATCACGTGGCTGATCATGCACTGATCACGTGACTGATCATGCACTGATCACGTGGCTATCATGCACTGCTCACGTGGCTGATCATGCAT
The DNA here is from genome assembly GCF_032452875.1 of Bos javanicus. Lineage (NCBI taxonomy): Eukaryota > Metazoa > Chordata > Mammalia > Artiodactyla > Bovidae > Bos > Bos javanicus. The sequence goes on from NW_026893822.1 coordinate 311,728, forward strand.
GATCACGCAGCTACCATGTACTGGTCACATGACTGATCATGCACTGATCACGTGACTGATCATGCACTGATCACGTGGCTATCATGCACTGATCACGTGGCTGATCATGCAATGTACATGTAAATACCATGCACTGGTCACGTGACTGATCATGCACTGATCACGTGACTGATCATGCACTGATCACGTGGCTATCATGCACTGATCACGTGGCTGATCATGCACTGATCACGTGGCTGATCATGCACTGATCACGTGACTGATCATGCACTGATCACGTGGCTATCATGCACTGATCACGTGGCTGATCATGCACTGATCACGGGACTGATCATGCACTGATCACGGGCTATCATGCACTGATCACGTGACTGATCATGCACTGATCACGTGGCTGATCATGCACTGATCACGTGACTGATCATGCACTGATCACGTGACTGATCATGCACTGATCACGTGGCTATCATGCACTGATCACGTGGCTATCATGCACTGATCACGTGGCTGGACATGCACTGATCACGTGCCTGATCATGCACTGATCACGTGGCTGATCATGCACTGATCACGTGACTGATCATGCACTGATCACGTGGCTATCATGCACTGATCACGTGGCTGATCATGCACTGATCACGTGACTGATCATGCACTGATCACGTGACTGATCATGCACTGATCACGTGGCTATCATGCACTGATCACGTGGCTGATCATGCACTGATCACGTGCCTGATCATGCACTGATCACGTGGCTGATCATGCACTGATCACGTGACTGATCATGCACTGATCACGTGTCTGATCATGCACTGATCACGTGGCTATCATGCACTGCTCACGTGGCTGATCATGCATGATCACGCAGCTACCATGTACTGGTCACATGACTGATCATGCACTGATCACGTGACTGATCATGCAGTGATCACGTGGCTATCATGCACTACTCACGTGGCTGATCATGCAATGTTCATGTAGCTACCATGTACAGGTCACGTGAATGATCATACACCCATCAGGTGACTGATCATGCACTGATCACGTGGCTATCATGCACTGATCACGAGACTGATCATGCACTGATCACGTCTATATCATGCACTGATCACATGACTGCCCATGCACTGATCACGTGGATGATCATACACTAATCATGTGACAGATCATGCACTGATCACGTGGCTGATCATGCACTGATACCGTGACTGAGCATGGACTGATCACATGACTATCATGTAGTGATCACGTGACTTAATGGCGCTGATCATGTGACTGATCATGCGCTGATCATGTTTGCTATCATACACTGATCATGTGCCTCTGGAGGCAATAAACAAAGAGCTGAGTAGGCACGAATCAAACAGTCAGCAGGCAATAATCATGGAACTCAGGTGTGAGGAATCATGCTGCTCAGCTGGCAATAATCAAGCAGCTGAGCAGGCAGGAATTACGCAGCACAGCTGGCAATTGTCAAGCAGATGACAGGCAGGAATCGTGCAGCTCAGCTGGCAATTGTCAAGCAGATGAGCAGACAGTAATCACGCAGCTCAGCAGGCCCAGATCACGTGACTGAGCATGCACTGTTCACGTGGCTGATCATACACTGATCACGTGACTGATCATGCACTGATCACTTGGATATCATGCACTGATCACGTGGCTGATCATACACTGTTCTCGTGTCTGACCATGCACTGATCACGTGGCTATCATGCACTGATCACGTGGCTGATCATGCACTGTTCACGTGGCTGATCACACACCTGTCACGTGACATATCATGCACTGATCACGTGGCACTCATGCACTGATCACGTGGCTGATCATACTCTGATCACGTAACTCATCATGCACACATCACGTGGCTATCATGCACTGCTCACGTGACTGATCATGGAATGATCACGTAGCTACCATATACTGGTCACGTGACTGATCATGCACAGTTCACGTAAATGATCATGCACTGTTCACGTGACTGATCATGTACTGATCACGTGACTGATCATGCACTGATCACGTGGCTGATCATGCACTGATCACGTGGCTGATCATGCACTGATCACGTGGCTGATCATGCACTGATCACGTGACTGATCATGCACTGATCACTGGCTATCATGCACTGATCACTGGCTATCATGCACTGATCACGTGGCTGATCATGCACTGATCACGTGACTGATCATGCACTGATCACGGCTATCATGCACTGATCACGTGACTGATCATGCACTGATCACGTGGATGATCATGCACTGATCATGTGACTGATCATGCACTGATCACGTGACTGATCATGCACTGATCACGTGGTGATCATGCACTGATCACGTGACTGATCATGCACTGATCACGTGGCTGATCATGCACTGATCACGTGGCTATCATGCACTGATCACGTGGCTGATCATGCACTGATCACGTAGCTACCATGCACTGATCACGTGACTGATCATGCACTGATCACGTAACTGATCATGCACTGATCACGTGGCTGATCATGCACTGATCACGTGGCTGATCATGCACTGATCACGTGACTGATCATGCACTGATCACGTGACTGATCATGCACTGATCACGTGACTATCATGCACTGATCACGTGGCTGATCATGCACTGATCACGTGGCTGATCATGCACTGATCACGTGACTGATCATGCACTGATCACGTGACTGATCATGCACTGATCACGTGGCTATCATGCACTATCACGTGGCTGATCATGCAATGATCATGTAGCTACCATGTACTGGTCACGTGACTGATCATACACTGATCAGGTGACTGATCATGCACTGATCACGTGGCTATCATGCACTGATCACGTGGCTGATCATGCACTGATCACGTGCCTGATCATGCACTGATCACGTGACTGATCATGCACTGATCACGTGGCTATCATGCACTGATCACGTGGCTGATCATGCACTGATCACGTGGCTGATCATGCACTGATACGTGACTGATCATGCACTGATCACATGACTATCATGCACTGATCACGTGACTTAATGCACTGATCACGTGACTGATCATGCACTGATCACGTAATGATCATGCACTGATCACGTGACTGATCATGCACTGATCACGTGGCTGATCATGCACTGATCACGTGACTGATCATGCACTGATCACGTGATCATGCACTGATCACGTGGCTATCATGCACTGATCACGTGGATATCATGCACTGATCACGTGGCTGATCATGCACTGATCACGTGACTGATCATGCACTGATCACGTGGCTGATCATGCACTGATCACGTGTCTGACCATGCACTGATCACGTGGCTGATCATACACTGCTCACGTAACTGATCATGCACTGATCACGTGGCTATCATGCACTGATCACGTGGCTGAACATGCACTGTTCACGTGGCTGATCACACACTGTCACGTGACATATCATGCACTGATCACGTGGCACTCATGCACTGATCACGTGGCTGATCATACTCTGCTCACGTAACTCATCATGCACATCACGTGGCTATCATGCACTGCTCACGTGGCTCGTCATGGAATGATCACGTAGCTACCATATACTGGTCACTGACTGATCATGCACTGATCACGTAAATGATCATGCACTGATCACGTGACTGATCATGCACTGATCACGTGGCTGATCATACTGATCACGTGACTGATCATGCACTGATCACGTGGCTATCATGCACTGCTCACGTGGCTGATCATGCAACGATCACGTAGCAACCATGTACTGGTCACGTGACTGATCATGCACTGATCACGTAATTGATCATGCACTGATCACGTGGCTCATCATGCACTGATCACGTGGCTGATCACACATGAATCACGTGACTGATCATGCACTGATCACGTGGCTCATGCACTGATCACGTGGCTATCATGCACTGATCACGTGGATACCATGCACTGATCACGTGGCTGACCACACATGTATCACGTGACTGATCATGCACTGATCACGTGGCTATCATGCACTGATCACGTGGCTATCATGCACTGATCACGTGGCTGATCATGCAATGATCACGTAGCTACCATGTACTGGTCACGTGACTGATCATGCACTGATCACGTAATTGATCATGCACTGATCACGTGGCTGATCATGCACTGATCACGTGGCTGATCACACTGATCACGTGACTGATCATGCACTGATCACGTGACTGATCATGCACTGATCACGTGGCTATCATGCACTGATCACGTGGATGATCATGCACTGATCACGTGGCTGATCATGCACTGATCACGTGACTGATCATGCACTGATCACGTGGCTATCATGCACTGATCACGTGGCTATCATGCACTGATCACGTGGATATCATGCACTGATCACGTGGCTGATCATGCACTGATCACGTGACTGATCATGCACTGATCACGTGACTGATCATGCACTGATCACGTGGCTGATCATGCACTGATCACACAGCTACCATGTACTGGTCACATGACTGATCATGCACTGATCACGTAACTGATCATGCACTGATCACGTGGCTTATCATGCACTGATCATGTGACTGATCATGTGCTGATCATGTTTGGTGTCATACACTGATCATGTGCCTCTGGAGGCAATGAACATAGAGCTGAGTAGGCAGAATCAGTCAGCAGGCTATAATCATGGAACTCAGCTCTGAGAAATCATGCTGCTCAGCTGGCAATAATCAAGCAGCTGAGCAGGCAGGAATTACGCAGCACAGCTGGCAATTGTCAAGCAGATGACAGGCAGGAATCGTGCAGCTCAGCTGGCAATTGTCAAGCAGATGAGCAGACAGTAATCACGCAGCTCAGCAGGCCCTGATCACGTGACTGAGCATGCACTGTTCACGTGGCTGATCATACACTGATCACGTGACTGATCATGCACTGATCATGTGACTGATCATGCACTGATCACGTGGCTGATCATGCACTGATCACGTGGCTGATCATGCACTGATCACGTGACTGATCATGCACTGATCACGGGCTATCATGCACTGACACATGACTCCACATGCACTGATCACGTGGCTGATCATGCACTGATCACGTGACTGATCATGCACTGATCACGTGACTGATCATGCACTGATCACGTGGCTGATCATGCACTGATCACGTGGCTATCATGCACTGCTCACGTGGCTGATCATGCAATGATCACGTAGCTACCATGTACTGGTCACGTGACTGATCATGCACTGATCACGTAATTGATCATGCACTGATCACGTGGCTGATCATGCACTGATCACGTGGCTGATCATGCACTGATCACGTGACTGATCATGCACTGATCACGTGACTGATCATGCACTGATCACGTGGCTATCATGCACTGATCACGTGGCTGATCATGCACTGATCACGCCTGATCATGCACTGATCACGTGGCTGATCATGCACTGATCACGTGACTGATCATGCACTGATCACGTGACTGATCATGCACTGATCACGTGGCTATCATGCACTGATCACGTGGCTGATCATGCATGATCACGCAGCTATCATGCACTGATCACGTGACTGATCATGCACTGATCACGTGACTGATCATGCACTGATCACGTGGCTATCATGCACTGATCACGTGGCTGATCATGCAATGATCATGTAACTACCATGTACTGGTCACGTGACTGATCATGCACTGATCACGTGACTGATCATGCACTGATCACGTGGCTATCATGCACTGATCACGTGGCTGATCATGCACTGATCACGTGGCTGATCACACACGATCACGTGACTGATCATGCACTGATCACGTGGCTGATCATGCACTGATCACGTGGCTATCATGCACTGATCACGTGGCTGATCATGCACTGATCACGTAGCTATCATGCACTGGTCACGTGACTGATCATGCACTGATCACGTGATTGATCATGCACTGATCACGTGGCTGATCATGCACTGATCACGTGGCTGATCACACACGATCACGTGACTGATCATGCACTGATCACGTGACTGATCATGCACTGATCACGTGGCTATCATGCACTGATCACGTGGCTATCATGCACTGATCACGTGGCTGATCATGCACTGATCACGTGACTGATCATGCACTGATCACGTGGCTATCATGCACTGATCACGTGGCTATCATGCACTGATCACGTGGATATCATGCACTGATCACGTGGCTGATCATGCACTATCACGTGACTGATCATGCACTGATCACGTGACTGATCATGCACTGATCACGTGGCTGATCATGCACTGATCACACAGCTATCATGCACTGATCACGTGACTGATCATGCACTGATCACATGACTGATCATGCACTGATCACGTGGCTTATCATGCACTGATCATGTGACTGATCATGTGCTGATCATGTTTGCTGTCATACACTGATCATGTGCCTCTGGAGGCAATGAACAAAGAGCTGAGTAGGCAGGAATCAGTCAGCAGGCTATAATCATGGAACTCAGCTGTGAGAAATCATGCTGCTCAGCTGGCAATAATCAAGTAGCTGAGCAGGCAGGAATTACGCAGCACAGGTGGCAATTGTCAAGCAGATGACAGGCAGGAATCGTGCAGCTCAGCTGGCAATTGTCAAGCAGATGAGCAGACAGTAATCACGCAGCTCAGCAGGCCCTGATCACGTGACTGAGCATGCACTGTTCACGTGGCTGATCACACACTGATCACGTGACTGATCATGCACTGATCACGTGACTGATCATGCACTGATCACGTGGCTATCATGCACTGATCACGTGGCTGATCATGCACTGATCACGGGACTGATCATGCACTGATCACGGCTATCATGCACTGACACGTGACTGATCATGCACTGATCACGTGGCTGATCATGCACTGATCACGTGACTGATCATGCACTGATCACGTGACTGATCATGCACTGATCACGTGACTGATCATGCACTGATCACGTGGCTGATCATGCACTGATCACGTGGCTATCATGCACTGATCACGTGGCTGATCATGCAATGATCACGTAGCTACCATGTACTGGTCACGTGACTGATCATGCACTGATCACGTAATTGATCATGCACTGATCACGTGGCTGATCATGCACTGATCACGTGGCTGATCATGCACTGATCACGTGACTGATCATGCACTGATCACGTGTCTGATCATTCACTGATCACGTGGCTATCATGCACTGATCACGTGGCTGATCATGCATGATCACGCAGCTACCATGTACTGGTCACATGACTGATCATGCACTGATCACGTGACTGATCATGCACTGATCACGTGGCTATCATGCACTATCACGTGGCTGATCATGCAATGATCATGTAGCTACCATGTACTGGTCACGTGAATGATCATACACTGATCAGGTGACTGATCATGCACTGATCACGTGGCTATCATGCACTGATCACGTGACTGATCATGCACTGATCACGTCTATATCATGCACTGATCACATGACTGCCCATGCACTGATCACGTGGATGATCATGCACTGATCATGTGACTGATCATGCACTGATCACGTGGCTGATCATGCACTGATCACGTGACTGATCATGCACTGATCACGTGGCTATCATGCACTGATCACGTGGCTATCATGCACTGATCACGTGACTGATCATGCACTGATCACGTGACTGATCATGCACTGATCACGTGGCTATCATGCACTGATCACGTGGCTGATCATGCACTGATCACGTGCCTGATCATGCACTGATCACGTGGCTGATCATGCACTGATCACGTGACTGATCATGCACTGATCACGTGGCTATCATGCACTGCTCACGTGGCTGATCATGCATGATCACGCAGCTACCATGTACTGGTCACATGACTGATCATGCACTGATCACGTGACTGATCATGCACTGATCACGTGGCTATCATGCACTGATCACGTGGCTGATCATGCAATGATCATGTATACCATGTACTGGTCACGTGAATGATCATGCACTGATCACGTGACTGATCATGCACTGATCACGTGGCTATCATGCACTGATCACGTGGCTGATCATGCACTGATCACGTGGCTGATCATGCACTGATCACGTGACTGATCATGCACTGATCACGTGGCTATCATGCACTGATCACGTGGCTGATCATGCACTGATCACGGGACTGATCATGCACTGATCACGGGCTATCATGCACTGATCACGTGACTGATCATGCACTGATCACGTGGCTGATCATGCACTGATCACGTGACTGATCATGCACTGATCACGTGACTGATCATGCACTGATCACGTGGCTATCATGCACTGATCACGTGGCTATCATGCACTGATCACGTGGCTGATCATGCACTGATCACGTGACTGATCATGCACTGATCACGTGGCTGATCATGCACTGATCACGTGACTGATCATGCACTGATCACGTGGCTATCATGCACTGATCACGTGGCTGATCATGCACTGATCACGTGACTGATCATGCACTGATCACGTGACTGATCATGCACTGATCACGTGGCTATCATGCACTGATCACGTGGCTGATCATACACTGATCACGTGCCTGATCATGCACTGATCACGTGGCTGATCATGCACTGATCACGTGACTGATCATGCACTGATCACGTGTCTGATCATGCACTGATCACGTGGCTATCATGCACTGCTCACGTGGCTGATCATGCATGATCACGCAGCTACCATGTACTGGTCACATGACTGATCATGCACTGATCACGTGACTGATCATGCAGTGATCACGTGGCTATCATGCACTACTCACGTGGCTGATCATGCAATGTTCATGTAGCTACCATGTACAGGTCACGTGAATGATCATACACCCATCAGGTGACTGATCATGCACTGATCACGTGGCTATCATGCACTGATCACGAGACTGATCATGCACTGATCACGTCTATATCATGCACTGATCACATGACTGCCCATGCACTGATCACGTGGATGATCATACACTAATCATGTGACAGATCATGCACTGATCACGTGGCTGATCATGCACTGATACCGTGACTGAGCATGGACTGATCACATGACTATCATGTAGTGATCACGTGACTTAATGGCGCTGATCATGTGACTGATCATGCGCTGATCATGTTTGCTATCATACACTGATCATGTGCCTCTGGAGGCAATAAACAAAGAGCTGAGTAGGCACGAATCAAACAGTCAGCAGGCAATAATCATGGAACTCAGGTGTGAGGAATCATGCTGCTCAGCTGGCAATAATCAAGCAGCTGAGCAGGCAGGAATTACGCAGCACAGCTGGCAATTGTCAAGCAGATGACAGGCAGGAATCGTGCAGCTCAGCTGGCAATTGTCAAGCAGATGAGCAGACAGTAATCACGCAGCTCAGCAGGCCCAGATCACGTGACTGAGCATGCACTGTTCACGTGGCTGATCATACACTGATCACGTGACTGATCATGCACTGATCACTTGGATATCATGCACTGATCACGTGGCTGATCATACACTGTTCACGTGTCTGACCATGCACTGATCACGTGGCTGATCATGCACTGATCACGTGGCTGATCATGCACTGATCACGTGGCTGATCATGCACTGATCACGTGGCTGATCATGCACTGATCACGTGGCTATCATGCACTGATCACGTGACTGATCATGCACTGATCACGTGGCTACTATGCACTGATCACGTGACTGATCATGCACTGATCACGTAAATGATCATGCACTGATCACGTGACTGATCATGCACTGATCACGTGACTGATCATGCACTGATCACGTGACTGATCATGCACTGATCACGTGGCTGATCATGCACTGATCACGTGGCTGATCATGCACTGATCACGTGACTGATCATGCACTGATCACGTGGCTGATCATGCACTGATCACTGGCTATCATGCACTGATCACGTGGCTGATCATGCACTGATCACGTGACTGATCATGCACTGATCACGGCTATATCATGCACTGATCACGTGACTGATCATGCACTGATCACGTGGATGATCATGCACTGATCACGGACTGATCATGCACTGATCACGTGACTGATCATGCACTGATCACGTGACTGATCATGCACTGATCACGTGACTGATCATGCACTGATCACGTGGCTGATCATGCACTGATCACGTGCTATCATGCACTGATCACGTGACTGATCATGCACTGATCACATGACTGATCATGCACTGATCACGTGGCTTATCATGCACTGATCATGTGACTGATCATGTGCTGATCATGTTTGGTGTCATACACTGATCATGTGCCTCTGGAGGCAATGAACATAGAGCTGAGTAGGCAGGAATCAGTCAGCAGGCTATAATCATGGAACTCAGCTCTGAGAAATCATGCTGCTCAGCTGGCAATAATCAAGTAGATGAGCAGGCAGGAATTACGCAGCACAGGTGGCAATTGTCAAGCAGATGACAGGCAGGAATCGTGCAGCTCAGCTGGCAATTGTCAAGCAGATGAGCAGACAGTAATCACGCAGCTCAGCAGGCCCTGATCACGTGACTGAGCATGCACTGTTCACGTGGCTGATCATACACTGATCACGTGACTGATCATGCACTGATCATGTGACTGATCATGCACTGATCACGTGGCTATCATGCACTGATCACGTGGCTGATCATGCACTGATCACGTGACTGATCATGCACTGATCACGTGGCTATCATGCACTGATCACGTGGCTGATCATGCACTGATCACGTAACTATCATGCACTGATCACGTGACTGATCATGCACTGATCACGTGACTGATCATGCACTGATCACGTGGCTATCATGCACTGATCACGTGGCTGATCATGCACTGATCACGTGGCTGATCATACACTGATCACGTAACTGATCATGCACTGATCACGTGGCTATCATGCACTGATCACGTGACTGATCATGCACTGATCACGTAGCTACATATACTGATCACGTGACTGATCATGCACTGATCACGTAAATGATCATGCACTGATCACGTGACTGATCATGCACTGATCACGTGACTGATCATGCACTGATCACGTGACTGATCATGCACTGATCACGTGGCTATCATGCACTGATCACGTGGCTGATCATGCACTGATCACGTGACTGATCATGCACTGATCACGTGGCTATCATGCACTGATCACTGGCTATCATGCACTGATCACGTGGCTGATCATGCACTGATCACGTGACTGATCATGCACTGATCACGTGATATCATGCACTGATCACGTGACTGATCATGCACTGATCACGTGGATGATCATGCACTGATCACGTGACTGATCATGCACTGATCACGTGACTGATCATGCACTGATCACGTGACTGATCATGCACTGATCACGTGACTGATCATGCACTGATCACGTGGCTGATCATGCAATGATCACACAGCTACCATGTACTGGTCACGTGACTGATCATGCACTGATCACGTAATTGATCATGCACTGATCACGTGGCTTATCATGCACTGATCATGTGACTGATCATGTGCTGATCATGTTTGGTGTCATACACTGATCATGTGCCTCTGGAGGCAATGAACATAGAGCTGAGTAGGCACGAATCAGTCAGCAGGCTATAATCATGGAACTCAGCTCTGAGAAATCATGCTGCTCAGCTGGCAATAATCAAGTAGATGAGCAGGCAGGAATTACGCAGCACAGGTGGCAATTGTCAAGCAGATGACAGGCAGGAATCGTGCAGCTCAGCTGAAATTGTCAAGCAGATGAGCAGACAGTAATCACGCAGCTCAGCAGGCCCTGATCACGTGACTGATCATGCACTGATCACGTGGCTGATCATGCACTGATCACGTGACTGATCATGCACTGATCACGTGACTGATCATGCACTGATCACGTGGCTATCATGCACTGATCACGTGGCTGATCATGCACTGATCACGTGACTGATCATGCACTGATCACGTGGCTATCATGCACTACTCACGTGGCTGATCATGCAATGTTCATGTAGCTACCATGTACAGGTCACGTGAATGATCATACACCCATCAGGTGACTGATCATGCACTGATCACGTGGCTATCATGCACTGATCACGTGACTGATCATGCACTGATCACGTCTATATCATGCACTGATCACATGACTGCCCATGCACTGATCACGTGGATGATCATACACTAATCATGTGACAGATCATGCACTGATCACGTGGCTGATCATGCACTGATACCGTGACTGAGCATGGACTGATCACATGACTATCATGTAGTGATCACGTGACTTAATGGCACTGATCATGTGACTGATCATGCGCTGATCATGTTTGCTATCATACACTGATCATGTGCCTCTGGAGGCAATAAACAAAGAGCTGAGTAGGCACGAATCAAACAGTCAGCAGGCAATAATCATGGAACTCAGGTGTGAGGAATCATGCTGCTCAGCTGGCAATAATCAAGCAGCTGAGCAGGCAGGAATTACGCAGCACAGCTGGCAATTGTCAAGCAGATGACAGGCAGGAATCGTGCAGCTCAGCTGGCAATTGTCAAGCAGATGAGCAGACAGTAATCACGCAGCTCAGCAGGCCCAGATCACGTGACTGAGCATGCACTGTTCACGTGGCTGATCATACACTGATCACGTGACTGATCATGCACTGATCACTTGGATATCATGCACTGATCACGTGGCTGATCATACACTGTTCACGTGTCTGATCATGCACTGATCACGTGGCTGATCATGCACTGATCACGTGGCTGATCATGCACTGATCACGTGGCTGATCATGCACTGATCACGTGACTGATCATGCACTGATCACGTGGCTATCATGCACTGATCACGTGACTGATCATGCACTGATCACGTGGCTACATGCACTGATCACGTGACTGATCATGCACTGATCACGTAAATGATCATGCACTGATCACGTGACTGATCATGCACTGATCACGTGACTGATCATGCACTGATCACGTGACTGATCATGCACTGATCACGTGGCTATCATGCACTGATCACGTGGCTGATCATGCACTGATCACGTGACTGATCATGCACTGATCACTGGCTATCATGCACTGATCACTGGCTATCATGCACTGATCACGTGGCTGATCATGCACTGATCACGTGACTGATCATGCACTGATCACGTCTATATCATGCACTGATCACGTGACTGATCATGCACTGATCACGTGGATGATCATGCACTGATCACGTGACTGATCATGCACTGATCACGTGACTGATCATGCACTGATCACGTGACTGATCATGCACTGATCACGTGACTGATCATGCACTGATCACGTGGCTGATCATGCACTGATCACGCAGCTATCATGCACTGATCACATGACTGATCATGCACTGATCACATAACTGATCATGCACTGATCACGTGGCTTATCATGCACTGATCATGTGACTGATCATGTGCTGATCATGTTTGGTGTCATACACTGATCATGTGCCTCTGGAGGCAATGAACAAAGAGCTGAGTAGGCAGAATCAGTCAGCAGGCTATAATCATGGAACTCAGCTCTGAGAAATCATGCTGCTCAGCTGGCAATAATCAAGCAGCTGAGCAGGCAGGAATTACGCAGCACAGGTGGCAATTGTCAAGCAGATGACAGGCAGGAATCGTGCAGCTCAGCTGGCAATTGTCAAGCAGATGAGCAGACAGTAATCACGCAGCTCAGCAGGCCCTGATCACGTGACTGAGCATGCACTGTTCACGTGGCTGATCACACACTGATCACGTGACTGATCATGCACTGATCACGTGACTGATCATGCACTGATCACGTGGCTATCATGCACTGATCACGTGGCTGATCATGCACTGATCACGTGACTGATCATGCACTGATCACGGGCTATCATGCACTGATACATGACTGACATGCACTGATCACGTGGCTGATCATGCACTGATCACGTGACTGATCATGCACTGATCACGTGACTGATCATGCACTGATCACGTGGCTGATCATACACTGATCACGTGACTGATCATGCACTGATCACGTGGCTATCATGCACTGCTCACGTGGCTGATCATGCAATGATCACGTAGCACCATGTACTGGTCACGTGACTGATCATGCACTGATCACGTAATTGATCATGCACTGATCACGTGGCTGATCATGCACTGATCACGTGGCTGATCACACTGATCACGTGACTGATCATGCACTGATCACGTGGCTGATCATGCACTGATCACGTGGCTATCATGCACTGATCACGTGGATATCATGCACTGATCACGTGGCTGATCACACATGATCACGTGACTGATCATGCACTGATCACGTGGCTATCATGCACTGATCACGTGGCTATCATGCACTGATCACGTGGCTGATCATGCAATGATCACGTAGCTACCATGCACTGATCACGTGACTGATCATGCACTGATCACGTAATTGATCATGCACTGATCACGTGGCTATCATGCACTGATCACGTGGCTGATCATGCACGATCACGTGACTGATCATGCACTGATCACGTGACTGATCATGCACTGATCACGTGGCTATCATGCACTGATCACGTGGATATCATGCACTGATCACGTGGCTGATCACACACTGATCACGTGACTGATCATGCACTGATCACGTGGCTATCATGCACTGATCACGTGGCTATCATGCACTGATCACGTGGCTATCATGCACTGATCACGTGGCTGATCACACATGATCACGTGACTGATCATGCACTGATCACGTGACTGATCATGCACTGATCACGTGGCTGATCATGCACTGATCACACAGCTACATGTACTGGTCACATGACTGATCATGCACTGATCACATGACTGATCATGCACTGATCACGTGGCTTATCATGCACTGATCATGTGACTGATCATGTGCTGATCATGTTTGGTGTCATACACTGATCATGTGCCTCTGGAGGCAATGAACATAGAGCTGAGTAGGCAGGAATCAGTCAGCAGGCTATAATCATGGAACTCAGCTCTGAGAAATCATGCTGCTCAGCTGGCAATAATCAAGCAGATGAGCAGGCAGGAATTACGCAGCACAGCTGGCAATTGTCAAGCAGATGACAGGCAGGAATCGTGCAGCTCAGCTGGCAATTGTCAAGCAGATGAGCAGACAGTAATCACGCAGCTCAGCAGGCCCTGATCACGTGACTGAGCATGCACTGTTCACGTGGCTGATCACACACTGATCACGTGACTGATCATGCACTGATCACGTGACTGATCATGCACTGATCACGTGGCTATCATGCACTGATCACGTGGCTGATCATAACTGATCACGTGACTGATCATGCACTGATCACGGGCTATCATGCACTGACTACATGACTACATGCACTGATCACGTGGCTGATCATGCACTGATCACGTGACTGATCATGCACTGATCACGTGACTGATCATGCACTGATCACGTGGCTGATCATGCACTGATCACGTGGCTATCATGCACTGCTCACGTGGCTGATCATGCAATGATCACGTAGCTACCATGTACTGGTCACGTGACTGATCATGCACTGATCACGTAATTGATCATGCACTGATCACGTGGCTGATCATGCACTGATCACGTGGCTGATCATGCACTGATCACGTGACTGATCATGCACTGATCACGTGACTGATCATGCACTGATCACGTGGCTATCATGCACTGATCACGTGGCTGATCATGCACTGATCACGTGCCTGATCATGCACTGATCACGTGGCTGATCATGCACTGATCACGTGACTGATCATGCACTGATCACGTGACTGATCATGCACTGATCACGTGGCTATCATGCACTGCTCACGTGGCTGATCATGCATGATCACGCAGCTACCATGTACTGATCACATGACTGATCATGCACTGATCACGTGACTGATCATGCACTGATCACGTGGCTATCATGCACTACTCACGTGGCTGATCATGCAATGACATGTAACTACCATGTACAGGTCACGTGAATGATCATGCACTGATCACGTGACTGATCATGCACTGATCACGTGGCTATCATGCACTGATCACGTGGCTGATCATGCACTGATCACGTGGCTGATCATGCACGAATCACGTGACTGATCATGCACTGATCACGTGGCTATCATGCACTGATCACGTGGCTATCATGCACTGATCACGTGGCTGATCATGCACTGATCACGTAGCTACCATGCACTGATCACGTGACTGATCATGCACTGATCACGTAATTGATCATGCACTGATCACATGGCTCATCATGCACTGATCAGTGGCTGATCACACACGATCACGTGACTGATCATGTACAGATCACGTGAATGATCATGCACTGATCACGTGGCTATCATGCACTGATCACGTGGCTATCATGCACTGATCACGTGGCTGATCACACACGTATCACGTGACTGATCATGCACTGATCACGTGGCTATCATGCACTGATCACGTGGCTATCATGCACTGATCACGTGGATATCATGCACTGATCACGTGGCTGATCATGCACTGATCACGTGACTGATCATGCACTGATCACGTGACTGATCATGCACTGATCACGTGGCTGATCATGCACTGATCACGTGGCTACCATGCACTGATCACGTGACTGATCATGCACTGATCACATGACTGATCATGCACTGATCACGTGGCTTATCATGCACTGATCATGTGACTGATCATGTGCTGATCATGTTTGGTATCATACACTGATCATGTGCCTCTGGAGGCAATGAACATAGAGCTGAGTAGGCACGAATCAGTCAGCAGGCTATAATCATGGAACTCAGCTCTGAGAAATCATGCTGCTCAGCTGGCAATAATCAAGTAGATGAGCAGGCAGGAATTACGCAGCACAGGTGGCAATTGTCAAGGAGATGACAGGCAGGAATCGTGCAGCTCAGCTGGCAATTGTCAAGCAGATGAGCAGACAGTAATCACGCAGCTCAGCAGGCCCTGATCACGTGACTGAGCATGCACTGTTCACGTGGCTGATCATACACTGATCACGTGACTGATCATGCACTGATCATGTGACTGATCATGCACTGATCACGTGGCTGATCATGCACTGATCACGTGGCTGATCATGCACTGATCACGGGACTGATCATGCACTGATCACGTGCTATCATGCACTGATCACGTGACTGACATGCACTGATCACGTGGCTGATCATGCACTGATCACGTGACTGATCATGCACTGATCACGTGACTGATCATGCACTGATCACGTGACTGATCATGCACTGATCACGTGGCTGATCATGCACTGATCACGTGGCTATCATGCACTGATCACGTGGCTGATCATGCAATGATCACGTAGCTACCATGCACTGATCACGTGACTGATCATGCACTGATCACGTAATTGATCATGCACTGATCACGTGGCTGATCATGCACTGATCACGTGGCTGATCATGCACTGATCACGTGACTGATCATGCACTGATCACGTGACTGATCATGCACTGATCACGTGGCTATCATGCACTGATCACGTGGCTGATCATGCACTGATCACGTGGCTGATCATGCACTGATCACGTGGCTGATCATGCACTGATCACGTGACTGATCATGCACTGATCACGTGGCTATCATGCACTGATCACGTGGCTGATCATGCACTGATCACGTGGCTGATCATGCACTGATCACGTGGCTGATCATGCACTGATCACGTGACTGATCATGCACTGATCACGTCTGATCATGCACTGATCACGTGGCTATCATGCACTGATCACGTGGCTGATCATGCATGATCACGCAGCTACCATGTACTGGTCACATGACTGATCATGCACTGATCACGTGACTGATCATGCACTGATCACGTGGCTATCATGCACTGATCACGTGGCTGATCATGCAATGATCATGTAACTACCATGTACTGATCACGTGAATGATCATGCACCGATCACGTGACTGATCATGCACTGATCACGTGGCTATCATGCACTGATCACGTGACTGATCATGCACTGATCACGTCTATATCATGCACTGATCACATGACTGATCATGCACTGATCACGTGGATGATCATGCACTGATCACGTGACTGATCATGCACTGATCACGTGGCTGATCATGCACTGATCACGTGACTGATCATGCACTGATCACGTGGCTATCATGCACTGATCACGTGGCTATCATGCACTGATCACGTGACTGATCATGCACTGATCACGTGACTGATCATGCACTGATCACGTGGCTATCATGCACTGATCACGTGGCTGATCATACACTGATCACGTGCTGATCATGCACTGATCACGTGGCTGATCATGCACTGATCACGTGACTGATCATGCACTGATCACGTGGCTATCATGCACTGATCACGTGGCTGATCATGCATGATCACGCAGCTACCATGCACTGATCACATGACTGATCATGCACTGATCACGTGACTGATCATGCACTGATCACGTGGCTATCATGCACTGATCACGTGGCTGATCATGCAATGATCATGTAACTACCATGTACTGGTCACGTGACTGATCATGCACTGATCACGTGACTGATCATGCACTGATCACGTGGCTATCATGCACTGATCACGTGGATCATGCACTGATCACGTGGCTGATCATGCACTGATCACGTGACTGATCATGCACTGATCACGTGGCTATCATGCACTGATCACGTGGCTATCATGCACTGATCACGTGGCTGATCATGCAATGATCACGTAGCTACCATGTACTGATCACGTGACTGATCATGCACTGATCACGTAATTGATCATGCACTGATCACGTGGCTGATCATGCACTGATCAGTGGCTGATCACACACGATCACGTGACTGATCATGCACTGATCACGTGACTGATCATGCACTGATCACGTGGCTATCATGCACTGATCACGTGGCTATCATGCACTGATCACGTGGCTGATCACACACGTATCACGTGACTGATCATGCACTGATCACGTGGCTATCATGCACTGATCACGTGGCTATCATGCACTGATCACGTGGATATCATGCACTGATCACGTGGCTGATCACACACATCACGTGACTGATCATGCACTGATCACGTGACTGATCATGCACTGATCACGTGGCTGATCATGCACTGATCACACAGCTACCATGTACTGATCACATGACTGATCATGCACTGATCACATAACTGATCATGCACTGATCACGTGGCTTATCATGCACTGATCATGTGACTGATCATGCACTGATCATGTTTGGTGTCACACTGATCATGTGCCTCTGGAGGCAATGAACATAGAGCTGAGTAGGCAGGAATCAGTCAGCAGGCAATAATCATGGAACTCAGCTCTGAGAAATCATGCTGCTCAGCTGGCAATAATCAAGCAGATGAGCAGGCAGGAATTACGCAGCACAGGTGGCAATTGTCAAGCAGATGACAGGCAGGAATCGTGCAGCTCAGCTGGCAATTGTCAAGCAGATGAGCAGACAGTAATCACGCAGCTCAGCAGGCCCTGATCACGTGACTGAGCATGCACTGTTCACGTGGCTGATCACACACCTATCACGTGACTGATCATGTGACTGATCATGCACTGATCACGTGGCTATCATGCACTGATCACGTGGCTGATCATACACTGATCACGGGACTGATCATGCACTGATCACGGGCTATCATGCACTGACTACATGACTGACATGCACTGATCACGTGGCTGATCATGCACTGATCACGTGACTGATCATGCACTGATCACGTGACTGATCATGCACTGATCACGTGGCTGATCATGCACTGATCACGTGGCTATCATGCACTGATCACGTGGCTGATCATGCAATGATCACTGAGCTACCATGTACTGTCACGTGACTGATCATGCACTGATCACGTAATTGATCATGCACTGATCATGTGGCTGATCATGCACTGATCACGTGGCTGATCATACACTGATCACGTGACTGATCATGCACTGATCACGTGACTGATCATGCACTGATCACGTGGCTATCATGCACTGATCACTTGGCTGGACATACACTGATCACGTGCCTGGTCATGCACTGATCACGTGGCTGATCATGCACTGATCACGTGACTGATCATGCACTGATCACGTGACTGATCATGCACTGATCACGTGGCTATCATGCACTGCTCACGTGGCTGATCATGCGATGATCACGCAGCTACCATGTACTGGTCACATGACTGATCATGCACTGATCACGTGACTGATCATGCAGTGATCACGTGGCTATCATGCACTACTCACGTGGCTGATCATGCAATGTTCATGTAGCTACCATGTACAGGTCACGTGAATGATCATACACCCATCAGGTGACTGATCATGCACTGATCACGTGGCTATCATGCACTGATCACGAGACTGATCATGCACTGATCACGTCTATATCATGCACTGATCACATGACTGCCCATGCACTGATCACGTGGATGATCATACACTAATCATGTGACAGTTCATGCACTGATCACGTGGCTGATCATGCACTGATACCGTGACTGAGCATGGACTGATCACATGACTATCATGTAGTGATCACGTGACTTAATGGCGCTGATCATGTGACTGATCATGCGCTGATCATGTTTGCTATCATACACTGATCATGTGCCTCTGGAGGCAATAAACAAAGAGCTGAGTAGGCACGAATCAAACAGTCAGCAGGCAATAATCATGGAACTCAGGTGTGAGGAATCATGCTGCTCAGCTGGCAATAATCAAGCAGCTGAGCAGGCAGGAATTACGCAGCACAGCTGGCAATTGTCAAGCAGATGACAGGCAGGAATTGTGCAGCTCAGCTGGCAATTGTCAAGCAGATGAGCAGACAGTAATCACGCAGCTCAGCAGGCCCAGATCACGTGACTGAGCATGCACTGTTCACGTGGCTGATCATGCACTGATCACGTGGATATCATGCACTGATCACGTGGCTGATCATACAGTGTTCACGTGTCTGACCATGCACTGATCACGTGGCTGATCATACACTGCTCACGTAACTGATCATGCACTGATCACGTGGCTATCATGCACTGATCACGTGGCTGAACATGCACTGTTCACGTGGCTGATCACACACCTGTCACGTGACATATCATGCACTGATCACGTGGCACTCATGCACTGATCACGTGGCTGATCATACTCTGCTCACGTAACTCATCATGCACACATCACGTGGCTATCATGCACTGCTCACGTGGTTCGTCATGGAATGATCACGAGCTACCATATACTGGTCACGTGACTGATCATGCACAGATCACGTAAATGATCATGCACTGTTCACGTGACTGATCATGTACTGATCACGTGACTGATCATGCACTGATCACGTGGCTATCATGCACTGATCACGTGGCTGATCATGCACTGATCACGTGGCTGATCATGCACTGATCACGTGATATCATGCACTGATCACGTGACTGATCATGCACTGATCACGTGGCTGATCATGCACTGATCACGTGGCTGATCATGCACTGATCACGTGACTGATCATGCACTGATCACGTGGCTGATCATGCACTGATCACGTGGCTACCATGCACTGATCACATGACTGATCATGCACTGATCACGTGACTGATCATGCACTGATCACGTGGCTTATCATGCACTGATCATGTGACTGATCATGTGCTGATCATGTTTCGTGTCACACACTGATCATGTGCCTCTGGAGGCAATGAACATAGAGCTGAGTAGGCAGGAATCAGTCAGCAGGCTATAATCATGGAACTCAGCTCTGAGAAATCATGCTGCTCAGCTGGCAATAATCAAGTAGATGAGCAGGCAGGAATTACGCAGCACAGGTGGCAATTGTCAAGGAGATGACAGGCAGGAATCGTGCAGCTCAGCTGGCAATTGTCAAGCAGATGAGCAGACAGTAATCACGCAGCTCAGCAGGCACTGATCACGTGACTGAGCATGCACTGTTCACGTGGCTGATCACACTGATCACGTGACTGATCATGCACTGATCACGTGGCTATCATGCACTGATCACGTGATGATCATGCACTGATCACGTACTAGTCATGCACTGATCACGTGGCTATCATGCACTGATCACGTGGCTGATCATGCACTGATCACGTGACTGATCATGCACTGATCACGTGGCTATCATGCACTGATCACGTGGCTGATCATGCACTGATCACGGGACTGATCATGCACTGATCACGCGCTATCATGCACTGATCACATGACTCATGCACTGATCACGTGGCTGATCATGCACTGATCACGTGACTGATCATGCACTGATCACGTGACTGATCATGCACTGATCACGTGGCTATCATGCACTGATCACGTGGCTATCATGCACTGATCACGTGGCTGATCATGCACTGATCACGTGACTGATCATGCACTGATCACGTGACTGATCATGCACTGATCACGTGACTGATCATGCACTGATCACGTGGCTATCATGCACTGATCACGTGGCTGATCATGCACTGATCACGTGACTGATCATGCACTGATCACGTGACTGATCATGCACTGATCACGTGGCTATCATGCACTGATCACGTGGCTGATCATACACTGATCACGTGACTGATCATGCACTGATCACGTGGCTGATCATGCACTGATCACGTGACTGATCATGCACTGATCACGTGGCTGATCATGCACTGATCACGTGGCTATCATGCACTGATCACGTGGCTGATCATGCACTGATCACGTGACTGATCATGCACTGATCACGTGGCTATCATGCACTGATCACGTGGTGATCATGCACTGATCACGTGACTGATCATGCACTGATCACGTGACTGATCATGCACTGATCACGTGACTGATCATGCACTGATCACGTGGCTATCATGCACTGATCACGTGGCTGATCATACACTGATCACGTGCCTGATCATGCACTGATCACGTGGCTGATCATGCACTGATCACGTGACTGATCATGCACTGATCACGTGACTGATCATGCACTGATCACGTGGCTATCATGCACTGATCACGTGGCTGATCATGCGATGATCACGCAGCTACAATGTACTGGTCACATGACTGATCATGCACTGATCACGTGACTGATCATGCACTGATCACGTGGCTATCATGCACTACTCAAGTGGCTGATCATGCACTGATCATGTAGCTACCATGCACTGATCACGTGGATGATCATGCACTGATCACGTGACTGATCATGCACTGATCACGTGGCTGATCATGCACTGATCACGTGACTGATCATGCACTGATCACGTGACTGATCATGCACTGATCACGTGGCTATCATGCACTGATCACGTGGCTGATCATGCACTGATCACGTGACTGATCATGCACTGATCACGTGACTGATCATGCACTGATCACGTGAATAATCATGCACTGATCACGTGGCTATCATGCACTGATCACGTGGCTGATCACACTGTATCACGTGACTGATCATGCACTGATCACGTGGCTATCATGCACTGATCACGTGGCTATCATGCACTGATCACGTGGCTATCATGCACTGATCACGTGGCTGATCATGCAATGATCACGAGCTATCATGCACTGATCACGTGACTGATCATGCACTGATCACGTAATTGATCATGCACTGATCACGTGGCTGATCATGCACTGATCACGTGGCTGATCACACTGTATCACGTGACTGATCATGCACTGATCACGTGGCTATCATGCACTGATCACGTGGCTATCATGCACTGATCACGTGGATAACATGCACTGATCACGTGGCTGATCACACACGTATCACGTGACTGATCATGCACTGATCACGTGGCTGATCATGCACTGATCACGTGGCTATCATGCACTGATCACGTGGCTGATCATGCATGATCACGTGGCTACCATGCATGCACTGGTCACGTGACTGATCATGCACTGATCACGTAATTGATCATGCACTGATCACGTGACTGATCATGCACAGATCACGTGACTCATCATGCACAGATCACGTGACTGATCATGTACTGAACACGTGGCTATCATGCACTGCTCACGTGGCTGATCATGCAATGATCACGCAGCTACCATGTACTGGTCACATGACTGATCATGCACTGATCACATAATTGATCATGCACTGATCACCTGGCTTATCATGCATTGATTATGTGACTGATCATGGGCTGCTCATGTTTGGGGTCGCACACTGATCATGTGCCTCTGGAGGCAATGAACATAGAGCTGAGTAGGCAGGAATCAGTCAGCAGGCTATAATCATGGAACTCAACTCTGAGAAATCATGCTGCTCAGCTGGCAATAATCAAGTAGATGAGCAGGCAGGAATTATGCAGCACAGGTGGCAATTGTCAAGGAGATGACAGGCAGGAATCGTGCAGCTCAGCTGGAAATTATCAAGTAGATGAGCAGACAGTAATCACGCAGCTCAGCAGGCCCTGATCACGTGACTGAGCATGCACTGTTCACGTGGCTGATCACACACCTATCACGTGACTGATCATGCACTGATCATGTCACTGATCATGCACTGATCACGTGGCTATCATGCACTGATCACTTGGCTGGACATACACTGTTCACGTGACTCATCATGCACTGATCACGTGGCTTATCATGCACTGATTATGTGACTGATCATGCACTGATCTCGTGCTGATCATGCACTGATCACGTGGCTGATCATACACTGCTCACGTTACTGATCATGCACTGATCACGTGGCTATCATGCACTGATCACAAGACTGATCATGCACTGTTCACGTCTATATCATGCACTGATCACATGACTGCCCATGCACTGATCACGTGGATGATCATACACTAATCTTGTGACAGATCATGCACTGATCACGTGGCTGATCATGCACTGATACCGTGAGTGAGCATGGACTGATCACATGACTATCATGTAGTGATCACGTGACTTAATGGCTCTGATCATGTGACTGATCATGCGCTGATCATGTTTGCTCTCATACACTGATCATGTGCCTCGAGGCAATAAACAAAGAGCTGAGTAGGCACGAATCAAACAGTCAGCAGGCAATAATCATGGAACTCAGATGTGAGGAATCATGCTGCTCAGCTGGCAATAATCAAGCAGCTGAGCAGGCAGGAATTAGGCAGCACAGCTGGCAATTGTCAAGCAGATGACAGGCAGGAATCGTGCAGCTCAGCTGGCAATTGTCAAGCAGATGAGCAGACAGTAATCACGCAGCTCAGCAGGCCCAGATCTCGTGACTGAACATGCACTGTTCACGTGGCTGATCATACACTGAACACGTGATTGATCATGCACTGATCACTTGGATATCATGCACTGATTACATGGCTGATCATACACTGTTCACGTGTCTGACCATGCACTGCTCACGTGGCTGATCATACACTGCTCACGTTACTGATCATTCACTGATCACGTGGCTGAACATGCACTGTTAACGTGGCTGATCACACACCTGTCACGTGACATATCATGCACTGATCACGTGGCACTCATGTACTGATCACGTGGCTGATCATACTCTGCTCACGAAACTCATCATGCACACATCACGTTTCTATCATGCACTGCTCACGTGGCTCGTCATGGAATGATCACGTAGCTACCCTATACAGGTCACGTGACTGATCATGCACAGATCACGTAAATGATCACGCACTGTTCACGTGACTGATCATGCACTGATCACGTGACTGACCATGCACTGATCACGTGGCATCATGCACTGATCACGTGGCTGATCATACTCTGCTCACGTAACTCATCATGCACATCACGTGGCTATCATGCACTGCTCACGTGGCTCGTCATGGAATGATCACGTGCTACCATATACTGGTCACGTGACTGATCATGCACAGCTCACGTAAATGATCATGCACTGTTCACGTGACTGATCATGTACTGATCACGTGACTGATCATGCACTGATCACGTGGCTATCATGCTCTGATCACGTGGCTGATCATGCCTCGATCACGTAGCAACCATGCACTGGTCACGTGACTGATCATGCACTGATCACGTAATTGATCCTGCACTGATCACGTGGCTCATCATGCACATATCACGTGGCTGATCACACATGTATCACATGACTGATCATGCACTGATCACGTGGATATCATGCACTGATCACGTGGCTATCATGCACTGATCACGTGGATATCATGCACTGATCACGTGGCTCTCATGCACAGATCACGTGACTATCATGCAATGATCACGTAGCTATCATGCACTGATCACGTGGCTGATCATGCACTGATCACGTAGCTACCATGTACTGGTCATGTAACTGATCATGCACTGATCACGTAATTGATCCTGCACTGATCACGTGGCTCATCACGCACTGATCCGGTGGCTGATCATGCACTGATCACGTGACTGATCATGTACAGATCACGTAATATCATGCAGTGATCACGTGGCTATCCTGCAGTGATCACGCTGACACATGCACTTATCACGTGGCTGATCACACGTATCACGTGACTGATCATGCACTGATCACGTGGCTGATCATGCACTGATCACGTGGCTATCATGCACTGATCACGTGGCTGATCATGCAATGATCACGTAGCTACCATGCACTGGTCACGTGACTGATCATGCACTGATCAGGTATTGATCATGCACTGATCACGTGACTGATCATGCACAGATCACGTGACTGATCATGCACAGATCACGTGACTGATCATGCACTGATCACGTGGCTATCATGCACTGATCACGTGGCTGATCATGCAATCACGTGCTACCATGTACTGGTCACATGACTGATCATGCACTGATCACATAATTTATCATGCACTGATCACGTGGCTTATCATGCATTGATTATGTGACTGATCATGTGCTGTTCATGTTTGGTGTCACACACTGATCATGTGCCTCTGGAGGCAATGAACATACAGCTGAGTAGGCAGGAATCAGTCAGCAGGCTATAATCATGGAACTCACGTCTGAGAAATCATGCTGCTCAGCTGGCAATAATCAAGTAGATGAGCAGGCAGGAATTACGCAGCACAGGTGGCAATTGTCAAGGATATGACAGGCAGGAATCATGCAGCTCAGCTGGAAATTGTCAAGCAGATGAGCAGACAGTAATCACGCAGCTCAGCAGGCCCTGATCACGTGACTGAGCATGCACTGATCACGTGGCTGATGACACACCTATCACGTGACTGATCATACACTGATCATGTGACTGATCATGCACTGATCACGTGGCTATCATGCACTGATCACTTGGCTGGACATACACTGATCACGTGCTGATCATGCACTGATCACGTGGCTGATCATGCACTGATCACGTGACTGATCATGCACTGATCAAGTGGCTGATCATGTACTGATCACGTGGCTATCATGCACTGATCACGTGGCTGATCATGCACTGATCACGCAGCTACCATGTACTGGTCATGACTGATCATGCACTGATCACGTGACTGATCATGCACTGTTCATGTGGCTGATCATGCACTGATCACTTGGCTGGTCATACACTGATCACGTGCTGGTCATGCACTGATCACATGACTGATCATGCACTGATCACG
Organism: Bos javanicus; assembly: GCF_032452875.1. Classification (NCBI taxonomy): domain Eukaryota; kingdom Metazoa; phylum Chordata; class Mammalia; order Artiodactyla; family Bovidae; genus Bos; species Bos javanicus. Next base: position 339,353 of record NW_026893822.1, read on the forward strand.
TGATTGATCATGCACTGATCACGTGGCTATCATGCACTACTCACGTGGCTGATCATGCAATGATCATGTAGCTACCATGTACCGGTCAGGTGACTGATCATACACCCATTAGGTGAGGGATCATGCACTGATCACGTCGATGATCATACACTGACCACCTGCCTGGTCATGCACTGATCACGTGACAAATCATGAACTGATCACATGGCTATCATGAAATGATCACGTGGCTGATCATGCACTGATACCGTGACTGAGCATGGACTGATCACGTGACTATCATGTAGTGATCACGTGACTTAATGGCTGTGATCATGTGACTGATCATGCGCTGACCATGTTTGCTATCATACACCAATTATTTGCCTCTTGAGGCAATAAACAAAGAGCTGAGTAGGCACGAATCAAACAATCAGCAGGCAATAATCATGGAACTCCAGTGTGAGGAATCATGCTGCTAAGCTGGCAATAATCAAGCAGCTGAGCAGGCAGGAATTACGCAGCACAGCTGGCAATTGTCAAGCAGATGACAGGCAGGAATCGTGCAGCTCAGCTGGCAATTCTCAAGCAGATGAGCAGACAGTAATCACGCAGCTCAGCAGGCCCAGATCACGTGACTGAGCATGCACTGTTCACGTGGCTGATCATACACTGATCACGTGATTGATCATGCACTGATCACTTGGATATCATGCACTGATCACGTGGCTGATCATACACTGTTCACGTGTCTGACCATGCACTGATCACGTGGCTGATCATACACTGCTCACGTAACTGATCTTGCACTGATCAAGTGGCTGTCATGCACTGATCACGTGGCTGAACAAGCACTGTTCACGTGGCTGATCACACACCTGCCACGTGACAAATCATGCACTGATCACGTGGCACTCATGCACTGATCACGTGGCTGATCATACTCTGATCACGTAACTCATCATGCACACATCACGTGGCTATCATGCACTGATCACGTGGCTGATCATGGAATGATCACGTAGCTACCATGTACTGGTCACGTGACTGATCATGCACAGATCACGTAACTGATCATGCACTGATCACGTGACTGATCATGTACTGATCACGTGACTGATCATGAACTGATCACGTGGCTATCCCGCACTGATCACGTGGATATCATGACTGATCACGTGGCTGATCATGCAATGATCACGTGGCTACCATGCACTGATCACGTGACTGATCATGCACTGATCACGTGGCTAAAATGCACTGCTCACGTGGCTGATCATACAATGATCACGTAGCTACATGTACTGGTCACATGACTGATCATGCACTGATCACGTAATTGATCATGCACTGTTCACGTGGCTTATCATGCACTGATCACGTGACTGATCATGCGCTGATCATGTTTGCTGATCACACTGATCATGTGCTCTGGAGGCAAAGAACATGAGCTGAGTAGGCAGGAAACAGTCATGGCTATAATCATGGAACTCAGCACTGAGAAATCATGCTGCTCAGCTGGCAATAATCAAATAGCTGAGCAGGCAGGAATTACGCAGCCCAGGTGGCAATTGTCAAGCAGATGACAGACAGTAATCACGCAGCTCAGCAGGCCCTGATCACGTGACTGAGCATGCACTGTTCACGTGGCTGATCACACACTGATCACGTGACTGATTATGCACTTATCACGTGGATATCATGCTGATCACGTGATTAAGCATGCACTGTTCACGTAATAGTATGCACTGATCACGTGGCTGATCATGCACTGATCACGTGATTGACCATTCACTGATCACGTGACTGATCATGCACTGATCACGTGGCTATCATGCACTGATCACGTGGCTGATCATGCACTGATCACCTGACTGATCATGCACTAATCACGTGGCTGATCATGCACTGATCACCTGGCTGATCATACACTGATCATGTGACTGATCATGCACTGATCACGTGATGATCATGCACAGATCACGTGGCTATCATGCACTGATCACGTGGCTGGACATACACTGATCACGTGCCTGGTCATGCACTGATCACGTGGCTGATCATGCACTGATCACGTGACTGATCATGCACTGATCTCGTGGCTGATCATGCACTGATCACGTGGCTATCATGCACTGCTCACGTGGCTGATCATGCATGATCACGCAGCTACCATGTACTGGTCACATGACTGATCATGCACTGATCACGTGACTGATCATGCAGTGATCACGTGGATATCATGCACTACTCACGTGGCTGATCATGCAATGATCATGTAGCTACCATGTACAGGTCACGTGAATGATCATACACCCATCAGGTGACTGATCATGCACTGATCACGTGGCTATCATGCACTGATCACGAGACTGATCATGCACTGATCACGTCTATATCATGCACTGATCACATGACTGCCATGCACTGATCACGTGGATTATCATACACTAATCATGTGACAGATCATGCACTGATCACGTGGCTGATCCTGGACTGATACTGTGACTGAGCATGGACTGATAACATGACTATCATGTAGTGATCACGTGACTTAATGGCTCTGATCATGTGACTGATCATGATCTGATCATGTTTGCTATCATACACTGATCATGTGCCTCTGGAGGCAATAAACAAAGAGCTGAGTAGGCACGAATCAAACAGTCAGCAGGCAATAATCATGGAACTCAGGTGTGAGGAATCATGCTGCTCAGCTGGCAATAATCAAGCAGCTGAGCAGGCAGGAATTACGCAGCACAGCTGGCAATTGTCAAGCAGATGACAGGAAGGAATCGTGCAGCTCAGCTGGCAATAGTCAAGCAGATGAGCAGACAGTAATCACGCAGCTCAGCAGGCCCAGATCACGTGACTGAGCATGCACTGTTCACGTGGCTGATCATATACTGATCACGTGATTGATCATGCACTGATCACTTGGATATCATGCCCTGATCACGTGGCTGATCATACACTGTTCTCGTGTCTGACCATGCACTGCTCACGTGGCTGATCATACACTGCTCACGTAACTGATCATGCACTGATCACGTGGCTATCATGCACTGATCACGTGGCTGAACATGCACTGTTCACGTGGCTGATCACACACCTGTCACGTGACATATCATGCACTGATCACGTGGCACTCATGCACTGATCACGTGGCTGTTCATACTCTGCTCACGTAACTCTTCATGCACACATCACGTTTCTATCATGCACTGCTCACGTGGCTCGTCATGGAATGATCACGTAGCTACGATATACTGGTCACGTGACTGATCATGCACTGATCACGTAAATGATCACGCACTGTTCACGTGACTGATCATGTACTGATCACGTGACTGATCATGCACTGATCACGTGGCTGATCATGCACTGATCACGTGGCTGATCATGCAATGATCATGTGGCTGATCATGCACTGGTCACGTGGCTGATCATGCACTGATCACGTGCTGATCATGCACTGATCACGTGACTGATCATGCACTGATCACGTGGCTATCATGCACTGATCACGTGGCTGGCATGCACTGATCACGACTGATCATGACTGTTCACGTGACTGATCATGTACTGATCACGGGACTGATCATGCACTGATCACGTGGCTGATCATGCACTGATCACGTGGCTGATCATGCACTGATCACGTGACTGATCATGCACTGATCAGGTCGTTGATCATGCACTGATCACGTGACTGATCATGCACAGATCACGTGACTGATCATGCACAGATCACGTGACTGATCATGCACTGATCACGTGGCTATCATGCACTGCTCACGTGGCTGATCATGCACTGATCACGTGGCTATCATGCACTGATCACGTGGCTGATCATGCACTGATCACATAATTGATCATGCACTGATCACCTGGCTTATCATGCATTGATCATGGACTGATCATGTGCTGATCATGTTTTGTGTCACACACTGATCATGTGCCTCTGGAGGCAATGAACATAGAGCTGAGTAGGCAGGAATCAGTCCGCAGGCTATAATCATGGAACTCAGCTCTGAAATCATGCTGCTCAGCTGGCAATAATCAAGTAGATGAGCAGGCAGGAATTACGCAGCACAGGTGGTAACAAGGAGATGACAGGCGGGAATCGTGCAGCTCAGCTGGCAATTGTCAAGCAGATGAGCAGACAGTAATCACGCAGCTCAGCAGGCCCTGATCACGTGACTGAGCATGCACTGTTCACGTGGCTGATCACACACCTATCACGTGACTGATCATGCACTGATTGCATCTGATCGCACGATCATGTCCATTGCGCACTGATCACGTGACTGATCATGCACTGATCACTGGCTGATCATGCACTGATCACGCTGATCATGCACTGCTCACGTGGCTGATCTTGCGATGATTACGCGCAGCTACATGTACTGGTCACATGACCGATCATGGACTGATCACGTGACTGATCATGCACTGATCACGTGGCTATCATGCACTGCTCACGTGGCTGATCATGCAATGATCATGCAGCACCATGTACAGGTCACGTGACTGATCATACACTGATCAGGTGACTGATCATGCACTGATCACGTAATTGATTATGCACTGATCATGTGGTTTATCATGCACTGATCACGTGGCTGATCATCCACTGATCACGTGACTGATCATGCACTGATCACTTGACTGATCATGCACTGATCACGTGGCTATCATGCACTGATCACTTGGCTGGTCATACTGATCACGTGCCTGGTCATGGACATGACTGATCATGCACTGATCACGTAATTGATTATGCACTGATCATGTGGTTTATCATGCACTGATCACGTGGCTGATCATTCACTGATCACGTGACTGATCATGCACTGATCACGTTGACTGATCATGCACTGATCACATAGCTATCATGCACTGATCACCTGGCTGATCATGCACTGATCACGTGGCTGATCATGCACTGATACCGTGACTGAGCATGGACTGATCACATGACTATCATGTAGTGATCACGTGACTTAATGGCGCTGATCATGTGACTGATCATGCGCTGATCATGTTTGCTATCATACACCGATCATTTGCCTCTGGAGGCTATAAACAAAGAACTGAGTAGGCACGAATCAAACAGTCAGCAGGCAATAATCATGGAACTCAGGTGTGAGGAATCATGCTGCTCAGCTGGCAATAATCAAGCAGCTGAGCAGGCAGGAATTACGCAGCACAGCTGGCAATTGTCAAGCAGATGACAGGCAAGAATCATGCAGCCCGGCTGGCAATTTTCAAGCAGATGAGCAGACAGTAATCACGCAGCTCAGCAGGCCCTGATCACGTGACTGAGCATGCACTGTTCACGTGGCTGATCATACACTGATCACGTGATGATCATGCACCGATCACTTGGATATCATGCACTGATCACGTGGCTGATCATACACTGTTCACGTGTCTGACCATGCACTGATCACGTGGCTGATCATACACTGCTCAGGTAACTGATCATGCACTGATCACGTGGCTATCATGCACTGATCACGTGGCTGAACATGCACTGTTCACGTGGCTGATCACACACCTGTCACGTGACATATCATGCACTGATCACGTGGCACTCATGCACTGATCACGTGGCTGATCATACTCTGCTCACGTAACTCATGCACACATCACGTGGCTATCATGCACTGCTCACGTGGCTCGTCATGTAATGATCACGTAGCAACCATATACTGGCAACGTGACTGATCATGCAAAGATCACGTAAATGATCATGCACTGTTCACGTGACTGATCATGTACTGATCAGGTGACTGATCATGCACTGACCACGTGGATATCATGCTCTGCTCACGTGGCTGATCATGCACCGATCACGTAGCAACCATGTACTGGTCACGTGACTGATCATGCACTGATCACGAATTGATCCTGCACTGATCACGTGGCTCATCATGCACTGATCACGTGGCTGATCACACATTTATCACGTGACTGATCATGCACTGATCACGTGGCTCTCATGCACTGATCACGTGACTGTCATGCACTGATCACGTGGATATCATGCACTGATCACGGCTGATCACACACGTATCACATGACTGATCATGCACTGATCACGTGGCTATCATGCACTGATCACGTGGCTATCATGCACTGATCACGTGGCTGATCATACACTGTTCAAGTTCCTGGTCATGCACAGATCACGTGACTCATCATGAACTTATCACGTGGCAATAATGCACTGATCACGTGGCTGATCATACACTGTTCAAGTTCCTGGTCATGCACAGATCACGTGACTCATCATGAACTTATCACGTGGCTATAATTCACTGATCACGTGAATATCATGCACTGATTACGTGCCTGTCAGGCACAGATCACGTGACTAATCATGAACTGATCACGTAGGTATCATGCACTGATCACGTGGCTGATCATACACTGCTCACGTACCTGATCATGCACTGATCACGTGTCTATCATGCAGTGCTCACGTGGCTGATGCTGCAATGATCAAGTAGCTTACATGTACCGGTCACGTGACTGATCATGCAGGGTAACGTAATTGATCATGCACTGATCACGTGACTGATCATGTACTGATCACGTGATTGATCATGCACTGAACACGTGTCTATCATGCACGGCTTACCTGGCTGATCATACAATGTTCACATAGCTACTATGTACTGGTCACATGACCGATCATGCACTGATCACGTAATTGATCATGCACTGATCAAGTGGCTGATCATACACTGATCACGTAACTGATCATGCACTCTTCACGAGACTCATCATGCACTGATCACGTGGCTATCATGCACTGATCACGTGGCTGATCATACACTGATCATGTGACTAATCATGCAGTGTTCCCGAGACTGATCATGCACTGATCACGTGGATATCATGCACTGATCCCGTGTTTGATGATAGACTGTTCACGTGTCTGACCATGCACTGCTCACGTGGCTGATCATACACTGTTCACGTAACTGATCATGCACTGATCACGTGGATATCATGCACTGATCACGTGGCTGAACATGCACTGTTCACACGGCTTATAAAACACTTGTCACGTGACTGATCATGCACTGATCACGTGGCACTCATGCACTGATCACGTGGCTGATCATATTCTGCTCACGGAACTGATCATGCACACATCAGGTGGCTATCATGCACTTCTCACCTGGCTGGTCATGCAATGTTCACGTAACTACCATATATGGTCACGTGACTGATCCTGCACAGATCACGTAAATGATCATGCACTGTTCACGTGACTGATGATGTACTGATCACGTTACTGATCACGCACTGATCACATGGCTATCATGCACTGCTCACGTGGCTGATCATGCAATGATCACGTAATGAATCCGGCACTGATCACCTGACTCATCATGCACTGATCACGTGGCTGATCACACACGTATCACGTGACTGATCATGCACTGATCACGTGGTTTTCATGCACTGATCACGTGGCTATCATGCACTTATCATGTGGCTGCTCAGGCAATGATCACGTAGCTACCATGTACTGGTCACGTGACTGATCATGCACTGATCACGTAATTGATCATGCACTGATAATGTGGCTGATCATGCACTGATCACGTGGCTGAACATACACTGATCACATAACTGATCATGCACTGATCACGTGACTGATCATGCACTGATCACGTGGCTATCATGCACTGATCACTTGGCTGGACATACCCTGATCACGTGCCTGGTCATGCACTGATCACTTGGCTGATCATGCACTGATCACGTGACTGGTCATGCACTGATCTCGTGTCTGATCATGCACTGATCACGTGGCTATCATGCACTGCTCACGTGGATGATCATGCGATGATCACGCAGCTACCATGTACTGGTCACATGACTGATCATGCACTGATCACGTGACTGATCATGCAGTGATCACGTGGCTATCATGCACTACTCACGTGGCTGATCATGCAATGATCATGTAGCTACCATGTACAGGTCACGTGAATGATCATACACCCATCAGGTGACTGATCATGCACTGATCACGTGGCTATCATGCACTGATCATGAGACTGATCATGCACTGTTCACGTCTATATCATGCACTGATCACATGACTGCCCGTGCACTGATCACGTGGATGATCATGCACTAATCTTGTGACAGATCATGCACTGATCACGTGGCTGATCATGCACTGATACCGTGACTGAGCATGGACTGATCACATGACTATCATGTAGTGATCACGTGACTTAATGGCGCTGATCATGTGACTGATCATGCGCTGATCATGTTTGCTATCATACACTGATCATGTGCCTCTGGAGGCAATAAACAAAGAGCTGAGTAGGCACGAATCAAACAGTCAGCTGGCAATAATCATGGAACTCAGGTGTGAGGAATCTTGCTGCTCAGCTGGCAATAATCAAGCAGCTGAGCAGGCAGGAATTACGCAGCACAGCTGGCAATTGTCAAGCAGATGACAGGCAGGAATCGTGCAGCTCAGCTGGCAATTGTCAAGCAGATGAGCAGACAGTCATCACGCAGCTCAGCAGGCCCAGATCACGTGACTGAGCATGCACTGTTCACGTGGCTGATCATACACTGATCACGTGATGATCATGCACTGATCACTTGGATATCATGCACTGATCACGTGGCTGATCATACACTGTTCACGTGTTTGACCATGCACTGATCACGTGGCTGATCATACACTGCTCACGTAACTGATCATGCACTGATCACGTGGCTATCATGCACTGATCACGTGGCTGAACATGCACTGTTCACGTGGCTGATCACACACCTGTCACGTGACATAACATGCACTGATCACGTGGCACTCATGCACTGATCATGTGGCTGATCATACACTGCTCACGTAACTGCTCATGCACACATCACGTGGCTATCATGCACTGCTCACGTGGCTCGTCATGGAATGATCACGTAGCTACCATATACTGGGAACGTGACTGATCATGCAAAGATCACGTAAATGATCATGCACTGTTCACGTGACTGATCATGTACTGATCACATGACTGATCATGCACTCATCACGTGGCTATCATGCTCTGCTCACTTGGCTGATCACACATGTATCACGTGACTGATCATGCACTCATCACGTGGCTCTCATGCACTGATCACGTGGCTGTCATGCACTGATCACGTGGATATCATGCACTGATCACGTGGCTGATTACACAAGTATCACATGACTGATCATGCAATGATCACGTGGCTATCATGCACTGATCACGTGGCTATCATGCACTGATCACGGGGCTTATCAGGCAATGATCACGTAGCTACCATGTACTGGTCACGTGACTGATCATGCACTGATCACGTAATTGATCCTGCACTGATCATGTGGCTGATCATGCACTGATCACGGGGCTGATCATACACTGATCACATAACTGATTATGCACTGATCACGTGACTGATCATGCACTGATCACGTGGCTATCATGCACTGATCTCTTGGCTGGACATACACTGATCACGTTCCTGGTCATGCACTGATCACTTGGCTGATCATGCACTGATCACGTGACTGATCATGCACTGATCTCGTGTCTGATCATGCACTGATCACGTGGCTATCATGCACTGCTCACGTGGCTGATTATGCGATGATCATGCAGCTACCAAGTACTGGTCACATGACTGATCATGCACTGATCACGTGACTGATCATGCAGTGATCACGTGGCTATCATGCACTACTCACGTGGCTGATCATGCAATGATCATGTAGCTACCATGTACAGGTCACGTGAATGATCATACACCCATCAGGTGACTGATCATTCACTGATCACGTGGCTATCATGCACTCATCACGAGACTGATCATGCACTGTTCACGTCTATATCATGCACTGATCACATGACTGCCCGTGCACTGATCACGTGGCTGATCATGCACTGATACCGTGAGTGAGCATGGACTGATCACATGACTATCATGTAGTGATCACGTGACTTAATGGCTGTGATCATGTGACTGATCATGCGCTGACCATGTTTGCTATCATACACCAATCATTTGCCTCTGGAGGCAATAAACAAAGAGCTGAGTAGGCACGAATCAAAGAGTCAGCAGGCAATAATCATGGAACTCCAGTGTGAGGAATCATGCTGCTCAGCTGGCAATAATCAAGCAGCTGAGCAGGCAGGAATTAGGCAGCACAGCTGGCAATTGTCAAGCAGATGACAGGCAGAAATCGTGCAGCTCAGCTGGCAATTGTCAAGCAGATGAGCAGACAGTCATCACGCAGCTCAGCAGGCCCAGATCACGTGACTGAGCATGCACTGTTCACGTGGCTGATCATACACTGATCACCTGATGATCATGCACTGATCACTTGGATATCATGCACTGATGACGTGGCTGATCATACACTGTTCACGTGTTTGACCATGCACTGATCACGTGGCTGATCATACACTGCTCACGTAACTGATCATGCACTGATCACGTGGCTATCATGCACTGATCACGTGGCTGAACATGCACTGTTCACGTGGCTGATCACACACCTGTCACGTGACATACCATGCACTGATCACGTGGCACTCATGCACTGATCACGTGGCTGATCATACTCTGCTCACGTAACTCATGCACACATCACGTGGCTATCATGAACTGCTCACGTGGCTCGTCATGGAATGATCACGTAGCAACCATATACTCGTAACGTGACTGATCATGCAAAGATCACGTAAATGATCATGCACTGTTCACGTGACTGATCATGCACTGATCACGTGGCTGATCATGCACTGATCACGTGACTGATCATGCACTGATCTCGTGTCTGATCATCCACTGATCACGTGGCTATCATGCACTGCTCACGTGGCTCGTCATGGAATGATCACTTAGCAACCATATACTGGTAACGTGACTGATCATGGAATGATCACGTAAATGATCATGCACTGTTCACGTGACTGATCATGTACTGATCACGTGACTGATCATGCACTGACCACGTGGCTATCATGCACTGCTCACGTGGCTCGTCATGGAATGATCACGTAGCAACCATATACTGGTAACGTGACTGATCATGCAAAGATCACGTAAATGATCATGCACTGTTCACGAGACTGATCATGTACTGATCACGTGACTGATCATGCACTGATCACGTGGCTCTCATGCACTGATCACGTGGCTGTCATGCACTGATCACGTGACTGATCATGCACTGATCACGTGACTGATCATGCACTGATCTCGTGTCTGATCATGCACTGACCAGGTGGCGATCATGCACTGCTCACGTGGCTGATCATGCCATGATCACGCAGCTACCATGTACTGGTCACATGACTGATCATGCACTGATCACGTGACTGATCATGCAGTGATCACGTGGCTATCATGAACTACTCACGTGGCTGATCATGCCATGATCATGTAGCTACCATGTACACGTCACGTGAATGATCATACACCCATCAGGTGACTGATCATGCACTGATCACGTGGCTGTCATGCACTGATCACGAGACTGATCATGCACTGTTCACGTCTATATCATGCACTGATCACATGACTGCCCGTGCACTGATCACTTGTATGATCATACACTAATCTTGTGACAGATCATGCACTGATCACGTGGCTGATCATGCACTGATACCGTGACTGAGCATGGACTGATCACATGACTATCATGTAGTGATCACGTGACTTAATAGCGCTGATCATGTGACTGATCATGCGCTGATCATGTTTGCTATCATACGCTGATCATGTGCCTCTGGAGGCAATAAACAAAGAGCTGAGTAGGCACGAATCAAACAGTCAGCAGGCAATACTCATGGAACTCAGGTGTGAGGAATCATGCTGCTCAGCTTGCAATAATCAAGCAGCTGAGCAGGCAGGAATTACGCAGCACAGCTGGCAATTGTCAAGCAGATGACAGGCAGGTATCGTGCAGCTCAGCTGGCAATTGTCAAGCAGATGAGCAGACAGTAATCACGCAGCTCAGCAGGCCCTGATCACGTGACTGAGCATGCACTGTTCACGTGGCTGATCATACACTGATCACGTGATGATCATGCACTGATCACTTGGATATCATGCACTGATCACGTGGCTGATCATACACTGTTCACGTGTCTGACCATGCACTGATCACGTGGCTGACCATACACTGCTCACATAACTGATCATGCACTGATCGCGTGGCTGAACATGCACTGTTCACGTGGCTGATCACACACCTGTCACGTGACATATCATGCACTGATCACGTGGCACTAATGCACTGATCACGTGGCTGATCATACTCTGCTCACGTAAATGATCATGCACACATCACGTGGCTATCATGCACTGCTCACTTGGCTCATCATGGAATGATCACGTAGCTACCATATACTGTTCACGTGACTGATCATGCAAAGATCACGTAAATGATCATGCACTGTTCAAGTGACTGATCATGTATTGATCACGTGACTGATCATGCACTGATCACGTGGCTGTCATGCTCTGCTCACGTGGCTGATCATGCAACAATCACGAAGCAACCATGTACTGGTCACGTGACTGATCATGCACTGATCACGTAATTGATCCTGCACTGATCACGTGGCTCATCATGCACTGATCACGTGGCTGATCACACACGTATCACATGACTGATCCTGCACTGATCACGTGGCTATCATGCACTGATCACGTGGCTATCATGCACTGATCACGTGGCTGATCAAGCAATGATCATGTAACTACCATATACTGGTCACGTGACTGATCATGCACTGATCACGTAATTAATCATGCACTGATCATGTGGCTGATCATGCACTGATCACGTGGCTGATCATACACTGATCACATAACTGATCATGCACTGATCACGTGACTGATCATGCACTGATCACGTAGCTATCTTGCACTGATCACTTGGCTGATCATACACTCATCACGGGACTGATCGTGCACTGATCACGGCGCTATCATGCATTGACTACATGACTCCACATGCACTGATCACGTGGATGAACATGCACTGATTACGTGACTGACCATGCACTGATCACGTGACTGATCATGCACTGATCACATCGCTGAACATGCACTGATCACATGGCTATCATGCTCTGCTCACGTGGCTGATCTGGCAATGATCACGTAGCTACCATATACTGGTCACTTGACTGATCATGCACTGAACACGTAATTGATCATGCACTGATCATGTGGCTGATCATGGACTGATCACGTGGCTGATCATACACTGATCACGTGACTGATCATGCACTGATCACGTGACTGATCATGCACTGATCACGTGGCTATCATGCACTGATAACTTGGCTGTACATACACTGATCACGTGCCTGGTCATGCACTGATCACGTGACTGATCATGCACTGATCTCGTGTCTGATCATGCACTGATCACGTGGCTATCATGCACTGCTCACGTGGCTGATCATGCGATGTTCACGCAGCTACCATGTACTGGTCACATGACTGATCATGCACTGATCACGTGACTGATCATGCAGTGATCACGTGGCTATCGTGCACTACTCACGTGGCTGATCATGCAATGATCATGTAGCTACCATGTACAGGTCACGTGAATGATCATACACCCATCAGGTGACTGATCATGCACTGATCACGTAATTGATCATGCACTGATCATGTGGCTGATCATGCACTGATCACGTGGCTGATCATCCACTGATCACGTGAGTGATAATGCACTGATCACCTGACTGATCATGCACTGATCACGTGGCTATCATGCACTGAGCACTTGCCTGGTCATACACTGATCACGTGCCTGGATATGCACATATTACATGACTGATCATGCACTGAACACGTGATTGATCATGCACTCATCACGTGGCTATCATGCACTACTCACGTGGCTGATCATGCAATGATCACGTAGCTACCATGTACCGGTCACGTGACTGATCATACACCCATTAGGTGACGGATCATGCACTGATCATGTCGCTGATCATACACTGACCACCTGCCTGGTCATGCACAGATCCCGTGACAAATCATGAACTGATCACATAGCTATCATGAAGTGATCACATGGCTGATCATGCACTGATCACGTGGCTGATCATGCACTGATACCGTGACTGAGCATGGACTGATCACATGTCTATCATGTAGTGATCACGTGTCTTAATGGCTCTGATCATGTGACTGATCATATGCTGATCATGTTTGCTATCATACACTGATCATTTGCCTCTGGAGGCAATAAACAAAGAGCTGAGTAGGCACGAATCAAACAGTCAGCAGGCAATAATCATGGAACTCAGATGTGAGGAATCATGCTGCTCAGCTGGCAATAATCAAGCAGCTGAGCAGGCAGGAATTACGCAGCACAGCTGGCAATTGTCAAGCAGATGACAGGCACGAATCATGCAGCTCAGCTGGCAGTTGTCAAACAGATGAGCAGACAGTAATCACGCAGCTCAGCAGGCCCTGATCACGTGACTGAGCACGCACTATTCACGTGGCTGATCATACACTGATCACGTGATGATCATGCACTGATCACTTGGATATCATGCACTGATCACGCGGTTGATGATACACTGTTCACGTGTCTGACCATGCACTGATCACGTGGCTGATCATACACTGCTCAAGTAACTGATAATTCACTGCTCACGTGGCTGAACATGCACTGTTCACGTGGCTGATCACACACCTGTCACGTGACATATCATGCACTGATCACGTGGCACTCATGCACTGAATACGTGGCTGATCATACTCTGCTCATGTTACTGATCATGCACACATCACGTGGCTATCATGCACTGCTCACGTGGCTGATCTGGCAATGATCACGTAGCTACCATATACTGGTCACTTGACTGATCATGCACTGAACTCGTAATTGATCATGCACTGATCATGTGGCTGATCATGGACTGATCACGTGGCTGATCATACACTGATCACGTGACTGATCATGCACTGATCACGTGACTGATCATGCACTGATCACGTGGCTATCATGCACTGATAACTTGGCTGGACATACACTGATCACGTGCCTGGTCATGCACTGATCACGTGACTGATCATGCACTGATCTCGTGTCTGATCATGCACTGATCACGTGGCTATCATGCACTGCTCACGTGGCTGATCATGCGATGTTCACGCAGCTACCATGTACTGGTCACATGACTGATCATGCACTGATCACGTGACTGATCATGCAGTGATCACGTGGCTATCGTGCACTACTCACGTGGCTGATCATGCAATGATCATGTAGCTACCATGTACAGGTCACGTGAATGTTCATACACCCATCAGGTGACTGATCATGCACTGATCACGTAATTGATCATGCACTGATCATGTGGCTGATCATGCACTGATCACGTGGCTGATCATCCACTGATCACGTGAGTGATAATGCACTGATCACCTGACTGATCATGCACTGATCACGTGGCTATCATGCACTGATCACTTGCCTGGTCATACACTGATCACGTGCCTGGATATGCACATATTACATGACTGATCATGCACTGAACACGTGATTGATCATGCACTCATCACGTGGCTATCATGCACTACTCACGTGGCTGATCATGCAATGATCACGTAGCTACCATGTACCGGTCACGTGACTGATCATACACCCATTAGGTGACGGATCATGCACTGATCATGTCGCTGATCATACACTGACCACCTGCCTGGTCATGCACAGATCACGTGACAAATCATGAACTGATCACATAGCTATCATGAAGTGATCACATGGCTGATCATGCACTGATCACGTGGCTGATCATGCACTGATACCGTTACTGAGCATGGACTGATCACATGTCTATCATGTAGTGATCACGTGTCTTAATGGCTCTGATCATGTGACTGATCATATGCTGATCATGTTTGCTATCATACACTGATCATTTGCCTCTGGAGGCAATAAACAAAGAGCTGAGTAGGCACGAATCAAACAGTCAGCGGGCAATAATCATGGAACTCAGGTGTGAGGAATCATGCTGCTCAGCTGGCAATAATCAAGCAGCTGAGCAGGCAGGAATTACGCAGCACAGCTGGAAATTGTCAAGCAGATGACAGGCAGGAATCATGCAGCTCAGCTGGCAGTTGTCAAACAGATGAGCAGACAGTAATCACGCAGCTCAGCAGGCCCTTATCACGTGACTGAGCACGCACTATTCACGTGGCTGATCATACACTGATCACGTGATGATCATGCACTGATCACTTGGATATCATGCACTGATCACGCGGTTGATGATACACTGTTCACGTGTCTGACCATGCACTGATCACGTGGCTGATCATACACTGCTCAAGTAACTGATCATTCACTGCTCACGTGGCTGAACATGCACTGTTCACGTGGCTGATCACACACCTGTCACGTGACATATCATGCACTGATCACGTGGCACTCATGCACTGAATACGTGGCTGATCATACTCTGCTCATGTTACTGATCATGCACACATCACGTGGCTATCATGCACTGCTCACGTGGCTCGTCATGGAATGATCACGTAGCAACCATGTACTGGTCAAGTGACTGATCATGCACTGATCACGTAATTGATCCTGCACTGATCACGTGATCATCGCACTGATCACGTGGCTGATCACACCTGTATCACATGACTGATCATGCACTGATCACGTGGCTCTCATGCACTGATCACGTGGCTA